>NC_069503.1:522176318-522551318 GCF_027579735.1 Bombina bombina
AAGCTCCGTAACGCAGCCCCATTGATTCTTATGAGGAAAGAAAAGTTATGTTTACACTTAACACCCTAACATAAACCTCGAGTCTAAACACCCCTAATCTGCCGCCCCCGACATCGCCTCCACCTACATTACACTTATTAACCTCTAATCTGCTGCCCCGACATCGCCGCCACCTACATTACACTTATTAACCACTAATCTGCCTCCCCCAATGTCGCTGCCACCTACCTACACTTATTAACCCCTAATCTGCCGCCCCAATGTCGTTGCTACCTACCTCCACTTATTAACCCTTAATCTGCCGCCCCCAACGTCGCTGCCACTATACTAAAGTTATTAACCCCTAAACCTAAGTCTAACCCTAACCCTAACGTAACCCTAACCCTAACACCCACTAACTTTAACATAATTAAAATAAATCTAAATAAAAATTACAATTAATACCTAAATAATTCCTATTTAAAACTAAATACTTACCTATAAAATAAACCCTAATCTAGCTACAATATAACTAATAGTTACATTGTAGCTATCTTAGGTTTTATTTTTATTTCACAGCTAAGTTTGTATTTATTTTAACTAGGTAGACTAGTTACTAAAAAGTTATTAACTATTTAATAACTACCTAGTTAAAATAAATACACATTTACCTGTAAAATAAAACCTAACCTGTCTTACACTAACACCTAACATTACACTACAATTAAATCAATTACATTAATTAAATACAATTAACTAAATAAATAAAAAAATAAACACTAAATTACACAAAATAAAAAAGAACACACTCAATGTGAAGCAGCGCTCCTAGTGGACTAACTGGGATATAAAAATAGAAATCAACGTAATATTAGGTGACACAATATATACTCTAGAATGATCGTATTAGCTGGCTATAATTCCTTTATACCAGTTTATATTCCTGATACTAATAATAATAAAAACTGTTAAAACTTATAAAAATATTCCATCATAATGAAAACTAAGGTTTAACAAAATACTTGATTAAAATTGTATACCAAAGAAAACAGTGCATGTCCACAAATGTCCAAAAGAATTATATATCCAAACAGGAGTTTAGAAACAGTACCGTAAGTAGTAGATGGTATAACTGGTTTAAAAGTACCCGTGTAGCACACAGTGTTTAAAGGTGATATTTCCTTAATGCTTCGCTTATTCTATGCAGCCTCCCCAGAAACTTGCAACAGTACTCCAGTCTCCGTTCTGGACAACGAAAAAGGAAAAAGAAGGGGACAGGCACAACAGCGACTCAAAGAATACATACAATATTGCACTTACAGGATTGCAATAGGTTATTCGCCTTTTTTATAAAAAGTTATCCGACTCTCCTGGTTAACAGTGTATAGTCTCTGTAGGTAGTTTGCAACACTTCTCCTTAAGTGGAGCTTTCGCTTGAAGCGGTCCGGTCTCTTTTAATAGCCGCACTGTGTACGGACGTCTTAGGACCCGGTCTGTTCTTTCAATCTCAGACTCTCAAAAGAAAAAAAGAAATTATCAAATATTTAAACTAATTACACCTATCTAATAGCCCTATTAAAATAAATAGGGCTATCCCTTGAATTCCGATTGACCAATCGGAATTAAAGTTGAAAAAATCCTATTGGCTGATGCAATCAGCCAATAGGATTGAGCTTCAATCCTATTGGCTGATCCAATCAGCCAATAGGATTGAGCTTGCATTCTATTGGCTGTTCCAATCAGTTAATAGAATGCGAGCTCAATCCTATTGGCTGATTGGAACAGCCAATAGAATGCAAGCTCAATCCTATTGGCTGATTGGATCAGCCAATAGGATTGAAGCTCAATCCTATTGGCTGATTGCATCAGCCAATAGGATTTTTTCAAATTTAATTCTGATTGGCTGATAGAATTCTATCAGCCAATCGGAATTCAAGGGACGCCATCTTGGATGACGTCCCTTAAAGGAACCTTCATTCTTCAGTAGCCGTCGAAAGAAGAGGATGCTCTGCGCCGGATGTCTTGAAGATGGAGCCGCTCCACGTCGGAAGGAGGAAGATAGAAGATGCCGTCTGGATGAAGAATTCTACCTGCCTGGAGGACCACTTCTTGCCGCTTGGATGAAGACTTCTCCCGGCTTCGTTGAGGACTTCTGCCCGCTTGGATGAAGACTTCTCCCGGCTTGATGAGGATGGATGTCCGGTCTTCAAAAACTGTAAGTGGATCTTCAGGGGTTAGTGTTAGGTTTTTTTAAGGGTTTATTGGGTGGGTTTTATTTTTAGATTAGGGGTTTGGACAACGAAAAAGAGCTAAATGCCCTTTTAAGGGCAATGCCCATACAAATGCCCTTTTCAGGGCAATGGGGAGCTTAGGTTTTTTAGATAGGATTTTATTTGGGGGGTCTGGTTGCGTGGGTGGTGGGTTTTACTGTTGGGGGGTTGTTTTTTTTATGGGTAAAAGAGCTGATTTCTTTGGGGCAATGCCCCGCAAAAGGCCATTTTAAGGGCTATTGGCAGTTTAGTTTAGGCTAGGGTTTTTTTTTTTTTTTTTGAGGGGCTTTTTTATTTTGATAGGGCTATTAGATTAGGTGTAATTAGTTTAAATTTTTGATAATTTCTTTTTTATTTTGTGTAATTTAGGCTACCTAGTTAAAATAAATACAAACTTGCCTGTGAAATAAAAATAAAACCTTAGATAGCTACAATTTAACTATTAGTTATATTGTAGCTAGCTTAGGGTTTATTTTACAGGTAAGTATTTAGTTTTAAATAGGAATTATTTAGTTAATGATAGTAAGTTTTATTTAGATTTATTTTAATTATATTAAAGTTAGGGGTGTTAGGGTTAGACTTAGGGTTAGGTTTAGAGGTTAATAAGTTTAGTATAGTTGTGGCAGTGACATGGGGGCGGCAAATTAGTAATATTAATAACATTTAACTAGTGTTTGCGATGCGGGGGTGCGGCGGTTTAGGGGTTAATATGTTTATTATAGTGGCGGCGATGTCTGAAGCGGCAGATTAGGGGTTAATAATTTTATTTTAGTGTTTGAGATGCGGGAGGGCCTCGGTTCAGGGGTTAATAGGTAGTTTATGGGTGTTAGTGTACTTTGTAACTCTTTAGTTATGAGTTTTATGCTACAGATTTGTAACGTCAAACCCATAACTACTGACTTTCAGTTTACGGTACAGATCTTGTAGTTATAGGCTGTACCACTCACTTTTTGGCATCCCAGGCAAAACTCGTAATACCGGTGCTATGGAAGAAAAAGGACTTTTTGAAAGGTGCGGTAGTTACATTGCATTATGGCCAAAAAAGTGTGTGGTACAGCTGTACCTTCAAATCTCGTAATACCGGCGGTAGTGAAAAAGCAGCGTTACGAGGCTTTTTCACTCATAACAAGATGAGAAAAAAGAAAAGCACGCTGGATCTTTTGAGTATATCCTTCAATTTATTTGGATACAGGTGTATGTGAGCCAGGTTAACTCATAATCTGACGCGTTTCGCTCATGCGCACATGTGCTTCATCAGAGATCAAGAGAGTGAAAAAAGCAGCGTTATGAGGCTTTTTCACTTATACGCAAAACTCATAAGCTAGCCGATAGTCTTCCATGTTTCCATTTATTTAAATAATGCTTTCCTGCATACTGCTTTCAAATATTTTTTTCTCTTCACTTCAGAGGACTACACTTAGGCACTTCAGAGGACTACACTTAGGCACTTCAGAGGACTACACTTCGGGACTTCACAGGACTACACTTAAGGACATAAGAGTGAAAATCAACACAGCCAAGTGTACTATGTTTCTCATAAAAGTGAAAAGGCTCAATTTTAAAGGGACATGAAAAATATGCTAGATATAATGATGTATCCAAAGCAACAATTAGCCAGGTTATAATATGTATATGTGTTTTTAATGCTATACTAGTTGTTTAAATATTGAAAAAATATGTGCCCACAAATCAATGGGTTGCCACCATGTTATAACCTAGGTTCCCTTCTCTGCTGAGGCCAATCAGGAACAGTTATAAATACGTCTCTTCCATGTGTAAAGATTGTGTGTCCTCCATTCCCCTGTTTTGCAAAACCAACACTTTTATATTAATACACTTTTTACCTCTGTGACTATTTTGTATCTAACTCTCTCCAGACTGCCCCCTTATTTCAGTTCTTTTGACAAACTTGCATTTTTACTAAATCAGTGCTGACTCATAAATAACTTCATGGGAGTGAGCCCAATTTTATCTATATGAAACACATCTGTCAAAATACACTGGGATAAGAGGTGGCCTTCAACGTCTTAAAAATCAGCTTATAAGCCTACCTAGATTTAGTTTTTAACAAAGAATACCAAGAGAACAAATCAAATGTTAAAGGGATATGAAGCCCAAAATGTTTCTTTCATGATACAGATAGAGCATGCAATGTTAGATAACTTTCTAAGTTACTTTTGTTATCAATTTTTCTTCGCTCTGAATCATGAAAGTATATTGGAAAACTGTTTTACTAAATATAATTAAGGATTTCATATTACAATCTCAAAGTGTTTAATGTCCCTTTAACAATGAGTCCTCACACTGCATCCTGATTGGTTGTAATCAAACAAAACAGAAACAACACAACCATATTTCATATTTCACACTGTAACATTAAAGGGGCAATTTCCTCCTTTAATTGGTCCCAATTATCAATTTTAGCTGGAGTGTATTAAATGGTTACAAATAGCTGTTTTTCCTGTGGTATTCCTACCTATACTGAAACTTTCATAGGCTATTAAAAAAGCTGTGTATACATAGCCAGCAGAAGAAATTACACTCCCAGTGGGAGGTAGGAGAGATGATAGACGAGATAAGTAATAATATATTAATTTCCAAGTGTTCCCTCTAAGTATTGGGATTTGTTATGCAAACAGAAATAACAAGGAAGCATTTGTATGTACAGAACACGATAACAAAGTGAGATCTGGTTTCCCTGCAAAGTGTATAGTGAAAGGGATATTCCAGTGCAACAATATTTCACACTATAATTTATTAGATCGTATATTTTTTCCATTAATAGCTCCAACTTACGGTGTGTTAAAGACCAGCTGAGGAAGAGCAAAGATTGCAGGTACCGAGCAGGACACAGTCAGTAATAAGAAGCTATATGTTAAGCTATTTCTGATGTTTTTTGCTTTAAAATGTCCCTTTAACCCTTTGAGTGCTAATGACGGCTCTGAGCAGTCACAGAGTTTCTCACTCTGGTGCTCATGATGGCTCCGAGCCGTCATGAGCACTCTCCCACCTTGAGGGAGATCTGGGGGCTCCTTACTGATCCTACCCCGGCGATCGTGCCTGTAGAGTGACAGGCATCGCCGGGGCTTCACGTGATGCGTGGTGACATCACGCGCAATTACGTGATGACATCACCGCACAACTTTATTTATACTTAACAATGTTAAGTATAGGAGGAGGGGGCATGCTGCTTAGAAGCCTGTATCTCAGGCATCTAAGCAGCTACAGACCCCCATACCCACTGTTGGAAAGGTAATCGCCTAACCTCTCCAACAGTGTAAGTATTGGGGGTCCGTAAAAAAAAAAAAAAAAGTTAAAAAAAAAAATTCAAAAATTTCAAAAATAATAAAATTAAAAGAAAATATTAGCACCCAGGTGGCAAATGGCTTAGCAGCCAAAGGGTTAAAAGAAATTAAAGAACCATTAAATACAGTATAATTGTATAATCCATAAATGCACATTAAAACAACAGTGCAATAGCATTTTATCTGAATTTCAAGTTACCTGTATTTTTTTTTTTCTTTCTGAGAAATGTCACAGCCATCAGCCAATTACAAACTCACATACGTATAGACTGTGAAGCTTTGCACATGATCAGGTGGTGCTTTAGAAAGTGTCCCTTTAAACAGACTGAGAAATTTATAATAGAAGTAAATTGGAAAGTTGTTTAAAATGACCTGCTCCATCTAAATCAGTAAAGATTAATTTTGACTTTGCTGTCCCTTTACAGGGAGTGCAGAATTATTAGGCAAATGAGTATTTTGACCACATCATCCTCTTTATGCATGTTGTCTTACTCCAAGCTGTATAGGCTCGAAAGCCTACTACCAATTAAGCATATTAGGTGATGTGCATCTCTGTAATGAGAAGGGGTGTGGTCTAATGACATCAACACCCTATATCAGGTGTGCATAATTATTAGGCAACTTCCTTTCCTTTGGCAAAATGGGTCAAAAGAAGGACTTGACAGGCTCAGAAAAGTAAAAAATAGTGAGATATCTTGCAGAGGGATGCAGCACTCTTAAAATTGCAAAGCTTCTGAAGCGTGATTATCGAACAATCAAGCGTTTGATTCAAAATAGTCAACAGGGTCACAAGAAGCGTGTGGAAAAACCAAGGCGCAAAATAACTGCCCATGAACTGAGAAAAGTCAAGCGTGCAGCTGCCAAGATGCCACTTGCCACCAGTTTGGCCATATTTCAGAGCTGCAACATCACTGGAGTGCCCAAAAGCACAAGGTGTGCAATACTCAGAGACATGGCCATGGTAAGAAAGGCTGAAAGACGACCACCACTGAACAAGACACACAAGCTGAAACGTCAAGAATGGGCCAAGAAATATCTCAAGACTGATTTTTCTAAGGTTTTATGGACTGATGAAATGAGAGTGAGTCTTGATGGGCCAGATGGATGGGCCCGTGGCTGGATTGGTAAAGGGCAGAGAGCTCCAGTCCGACTCAGACACCAGCAAGGTGGAGGTGGAGTACTGGTTTGGGCTGGTATCATCAAAGATGAGCTTGTGGGGCCTTTTCGGGTTGAGGATGGAGTCAAGCTCAACTCCCAGTCCTACTGCCAGTTTCTGGAAGACACCTTCTTCAAGCAGTGGTACAGGAAGAAGGCTGCATCCTTCAAGAAAAACATGATTTTCATGCAGGACAATGCTCCATCACACGCGTCCAAGTACTCCACAGCGTGGCTGGCAAGAAAGGGTATAAAAGAAGAAAATCTAATGACATGGCCTCCTTGTTCACCTGATCTGAACCCC
This sequence comes from Bombina bombina, assembly GCF_027579735.1. Taxonomy (NCBI): domain Eukaryota; kingdom Metazoa; phylum Chordata; class Amphibia; order Anura; family Bombinatoridae; genus Bombina; species Bombina bombina. The sequence continues at coordinate 522,183,332 of NC_069503.1, forward strand.
ATTGAGAACCTGTGGTCCATCATCAAATGTGAGATTTACAAGGAGGGAAAACAGTACACCTCTCTGAACAGTGTCTGGGAGGCTGTGGTTGCTGCTGCACGTAATGTTGATGGTGAACAGATCAAAACACTGACAGAATACATGGATGGCAGGCTTTTGAGTGTCCTTGCAAAGAAAGGTGGCTATATTGGTCACTGATTTGTTTTTGTTTTGTTTTTGAATGTCAGAAATGTATATTTGTGAATGTTGAGATGTTATATTGGTTTCACTGGTAAAAATAAATAATTGAAATGGGTATATACTTGTTTTTTGTTAAGTTGCCTAATAATTATGCACAGTAATAGTCACCTGCACACACAGATATCCCCCTAAATTAGCTATAACTAAAAACAAACTAAAAACTACTTCCAAAACTATTCAGCTTTGATATTAATGAGTTTTTTGGGTTCATTGAGAACATGGTTGTTGTTCAATAATAAAATTAATCCTCAAAAATACAACTTGCCTAATAATTCTGCACTCCCTGTAATATTATTTGGAACAAGTTTATATTCAATAATGAAACTCTGTTTGTGAAAAACAAGCAAAATATTGGTTATGGATTTAATTTACTTTTAAGCCGCTGTCCTCAGTGACCTAGTTTCTTCTTACAATTTGAATAATGCTTTTCAGTCTCTTTGTATAAAAGCACTTTTGATACTTTTCATGCACTAATAGTCATTTTCGTAATAATATTTGAAAATATAATATGCAGAAAATACAAAATGATTTGTCAGATTCAGCTTTTTTTTTAGAGTCAGAGTTTTACGAAAAGTAAATTTGGGTCATTTGTTAATTTGCCTGGAATGTGGTATTATGAAAACATTTGCAGAGACTTGTTTTAAACAATGCATTGCATATATAAGAACATAGATTAGTAAGGAGACTTTGGTCATCATTTGTGACCTATAAAATCCCCAATGAAAGTGTGGATAAACCACAAGTAAAGGTACAGATGTCATACTGAAATAAAAAAAAAACTAAAAAAACAAAAAACAAAAAAAAACCAAGAGATTGAGGCGTTGCACGTACACTGGTGTTTAAAAGTTTAGGATCAGTCAGACATTTACTTATTTTCCATGATAACATAAATGAATTGACAAGGTTAGAAATAATGAATTTTAAGTGAAATGACAACTTGTGTCCTTCAAACTTGACTTTTGTCAAAGAATCCTCCATGTGCAGAAATTACAGCCTTACAGACCTTTGTCATTCTAGTTGTCAATTTGTTGATGTAATTGGAAGAGATTTCCCTCCATGTTTCCTGAAACACCTCTCACAAGTTGGAATTGCTTGATGAGCTTTTCTTACGTATAATATGGTCAAACTGTACACACAATAGGGCATATTTATGATTGTGCGAGCGGACATGATCCGATATATAGCAGATCATGTCTGGTGCACATCGATAAATGCCGACAGCATATGCTCTTGGCATTTATCATTGCACCAGCAGTTCTTGTGAACTGCTGGTGCAATGCTGCCCCCTGCAGATTCACGGCCAATCATATTAGATCGGGTTGATTTCTGGCAATTTCTGTCCGCGGCCTCAGAGCAGGCTGACATGTTATGGAGCAGCGGTCTTTAGACCGCTGCTTCAAAACTTCTGTTTCCGGCGAGCCTTCAAGCTCCATACGGAGCTTGATAAATATGACCCATAAACTCAATAGAGTTGAGATCTGATGACTGTGCTGGCCACTCCATTAAAGATAGAATACCAGCTGATTGCTTCTTCCTTAAATAGTGTAATATCTGTTTTCTCTCCGCTTATGATTCTAATGAAGAATGAGAAATAGAACATAGTTTTAGTTCTTTAGAGCTTAAATGGTAAGATTTATGTTTTACTGTTTAGTGTATTCAGAAAGATTAAATTGTTGGAGAATTGACTATAGTAATTAATAGTAATTCCATAAATTAACAAGAAAATGGAAAAAGTATGAAAGGAATATTACAAATAGTTCTAGCATTGTTTGGAGCTGTGCTTTGGGTCATTGTCCTGTTATAGGAAGAAATTGGCTTTCTTCAAGTGCCATCCACAGGGTATGGCATGTCATTGCAAAATTCTTCAAGGTCCCTGTTACCCTGTATACATCTACCATTTTGCCACCACCAAAGCACCTCTAGCCCATCCCATTGCCTCCACCATGCTTGATTGATAGCATCAAGCACTCCTCCAGCATCTTTTCATTTGGTCTGTTTCTCACGAATGTTCTTCTTTGTGATCCGAACACCTCAAACTTAGATTCCTCTGTCCATAACACTTTTATTCCAGCCATCCTCTGTCCAGTGCCTGTGTTTATTTGCCCATCTTAATATTTTATTTTTATTAAAAGCAGTAGCACATGTCCTGAAAGACAAAAAAGAGAGAGGCGTTCTTGGTGCAGCAAGATCTAAAAGGATAGGACCGATATCAACATTAATGATTCAGTACTCACAAAGGAGATTGCACATCCAGTGCAATAGTAAGCAAGCCAAAGCTTCAGAGCCGCTCAACTGACTCCCCAGTGGCGGATCAACTGCAACCAGGAGCAGGACTCGATCGATGACCCAATTTCTGGTGTCAATGACTGACTCGAGACACCAACTATGCTCCGATAACTGCTCAGGACGCAAACTTTTTGTTTCTCTGCATAGATCACTGTGTAAGTGCTGCAGCTTTTTTCCTTAGCCTCATTTTACAGCCATTTTTACACGATGGGTGTAAAATGAGGCTAAGGAAAAAAGCTGCAGCACTTACACAGTGATCTATGCAAAGAAACAAAAAGTTGGCGTCCTGAGCAGTTATCAGAGCATAGTTGGCGTCTGGAGTCAGTCATTGACACCGGAAATTGGGTCATCGATCGAGTCCTGCTCTTGGTTGCAGATGATCCGCCACTGGGGAGTCAGTTGAGCGGCTCTGAAGCTTCGGCTTGCTTACTATTGCACTGGATGCGCAATCTCCTTTGTGAGTACTGAATCGTTAATGTTGATATCGGTCTTATCCTTTTAGAACTTGCTGCACCAAGAGCTCCTCTCTCTTTTTTGTCTTTCAGGACATGTGCTTTTATTTCCATCCATCTGTGGAGAGAGCTGCCTAATCATCATTCTGATGATCCACTGTTGAGAGACTTTTTTCATATTGAACAAATAGATGCTGTGAAAGTTCAATGGTTTATTAACCTATATATGTGCATATATTTATTTGTTGCTCTATAGAGATATATAGATATTCAGATAGTTTAATATTCAGATATTTTAATTTAATCTTTACACAACGTATATATATATATTTTTTTATTAATCATAATACCTCATCTTTTAGTATAAATTTAAGAGAGGTTGTTAGAGTGGGTGCACCTCCCTTTTGGACACACAAGTTATCTATTTTGTGTGGTCCAATCTGTTGTTCTATTCTTTTTATTAGCCAGACTGAGATACGGCTTTTTACTTTGCAACTCTGCCTAGAAGGCCAGCCTTCTGGAGTCGTCTCATCACTGTTGATGTTGAGACTGGTGTTTTGCGGGTATTAATTAATGAAGCTGCCAGTTGAGGACCTGGGAGGTGTCTGCTTCTCAATCTAGACACTCTAATTTATTTGTCCTCTTTCTCTTTTTTTTTTTTTTTTTAAATATTTTTTATTGTTTTTTTAGTAGTATGGTATCAATATATTCACAAAAATCAAAACAAAACATTTTCATACATACAGTCATAACATTAGCCAGACTTACCTAACCATATCTACTAACTATTACACTATTTCCTTTACCTTTGTAAAAGGAAGTTAATACAAAAATTGGTGACTTTTCCAATTTCAACTTTGATTCTGGCTTCAAATAATTCACTATATCCAATGAAACTAAATTCAGTCTAGCTGTTAATCGCGAGGTCAGTGCACCTGCTCCCCAGGTCTGTGACCTTAGGAGGGCAAGTGCTCTTCCCATCGCAATTTGGGTTAGCCAGTTAAATTAGCACTGGCTTACCAGAAAAGAAAAAAGAAAAAAAAAAAAAAAAAAAAAAAAGGGGATGAAGGGGGAAAAGAAGGGAAAAGGGGGGTACCCCTCCCCCACTACTGGTCCTGATTCGGTAGCCATATTCTTGGGAACTGTCCCCTTTCTACTTGATGTTTAAACCATTCCGACTTTTGGAAGGGAGAAGTTAATTGGAGCTGCACAATCATGGGGAAGGATAGAATCGTCAACTTTCACTTAGTAAAGAATTGCTGTAATTGCCTATTATTATAATTTTTCATATTATACTGTTCTAATATTATTTGATACTGGAGTTTCTTCAGAAATTCTGAGAATCTGGGATTTGTTTTAGCCTTCCAATTCGTGAATATCACATTTCTTCCCACTAATATCACTACGTTCAGAAATTTAAAGTTAGCTTTTACTATGTCATATTTAAATAAGAAGAGAATTTCATTTATTGTAATATTAATCTGTGTTCCCAGAACCTTATTACACCAAAAATTCACTCTTTTCCAGAATTGAATAACTTTAGGGCAGGCCCATATACAGTGTAACAGATCTGCCATTTCCTTCCTGCACTTGGGGCATAAACCTGCGCCTCCGTCCCATTTAGCTAGCCTGGCTGGTGCAAGATATGCCATATTGATTAGTTTAGTGTGCGATTCACGCCAACTTACTGAGACCGTCGCTTTAGTAGCTAGACTTACACTTTTAGTGATCGCCTCACCCTCCACCTGAGGCAGAACTTTCTTCCACTTCCTAACTAGTATATTGATATGAATTCCTCCATAATAATTAATTAACAATTTATATATCTGTGCAATATTATTAATACCTTCATGATGTAACTTTATTATCCTACCTAAATTACCCATATCTAAACCGGGCCCTGTTTCTGCCTTTAAAGTCCCTATCCAGTGACGAATTTGTAGATAAGCATAAAACGATGTTCTTGATAAATTATATTTGGTTCTTAATTCATCAAAAGTTTTTACTATCAATTTATTTCCCTGACAAACCTGCCCTAAAGAATGTAGGCCTTCTTGTGCCCAAACCGAAAAAACTGATGCTGTCAAGCCTGGGGGAAAATTTGGATTGCCCAGTATGGGAAGAAATTCGGACTTACGGAAATTATTTTTAGTTCCTGTACAAATCTTCTGCCAAGCACCTATAATGTCTTTAATAGTAACAAACTGTGTTATACTGGGAGGCAATTTGGCCAATGGACAATGCAGAGCAGCTTTCAGACTAAATGGTTCTATTAAATGTGCTTCTAATCTCAATAACGTAACTTGTTCTTTTTCAGTGATCCAATCGATCGCAAATTTGCAAAGCGCCGCATAATTGTAAAATCTGATGTTTGGACAGACAAGTCCACCACAAACTTTTGGAAGTGTTAACGTAAATAGAGCTATACGCGGTTTTTTATCTTGCCATATAAAGTTATTGAAGCTCCTCTGCAGTCGCAGAATATCTTTATTGTATAATAGTAGGGGAAAATTTTGAAGGAAGTATAACAATTTAGGGAACAGAATTGCCTTAATAAACATGATTCTAGCTGAGATACTTAGAGGAAGATTAGCCCAGGTTTTCATTTTGTCTTGTATCTCCGCGATACATTTAGGAAAATTAAGTTCATACCAAAATTCTGGATTATTGCTAAGTATTGTACCTAGATATTGTATCTGTTTAGTTTCGTGGAAAGGGTGGGGAAGCTTAATTCTTGGTTTATATATCCATAGTAATTCAGATTTTTCATTATTAATCTTATACCCCGAGAAGGAACCGAATAGCTTGAATATCTCTAAAACTTGTGGTATAGATTGTGTTGTATTACTTAAGAATAGGAGAAGATCATCAGCATAAAGTGATAAAACAAAATCTTGACCAGCTATTCTTATCCCCTTCAACTCCTGTCTCAAATAGATTGCCAAAGGTTCCAACGAAAGGTTGAATAGTAAAGGCGACAGTGGGCAACCCTGCCGCGTACCTCTCTTCAAAAGGAACCTGTCTGATGTATCTCCATTAACTATAACTGATGAGAAAGGATTTTGATAAAGCTTTTGTATGAACTGCTGAAAACGTCCTCTCATACCAAAACCTTCTAGCGAGGTAAAGAGATGGTCCCAACCTATCGAGTCGAATGCCTTTTCGGCATCGACCGTGAGTATCGCTAAGTCTGGTCTCGAATGGGATTTCCTAAATACCTTATTTGCAAAAAAATCTAATATTAGCTGGACTTTTCGTATGTTTTTGACTGGATTTCTCCCTGTCATGAACCCGACCTGATCTGGATGTATAATATATTCTAAACATCTTTTCAATCTATTAGAAATAATAGCCGTCATCAGCTTGTAGTCCTGATTCAGAAGAGATATAGGCCTGTATGATGTTGGTGATTCAGGATTTTTTCCCTTCTTCAAAATCAGGACCACATTCGAGGCAGCAAATAGAGAAGATTGTGTCTTATTGCTAACAAAATATTGATTAAATAAATCACAAAGAGGGGAAAGAAGATATTCCTGTAAGAGTTTATAGAACTCAGCTGGGAGAGCGTCAGGACCTGGGGCTTTACCTGATTTAAGCTTTTTTATCGCTTCAGCTACCTCTTCCATTGAGATAGGGTTATTAAGCATTTGTAAATCGTGATTCTGAATTTGTGGTAGTTTTATTTTTTGCCAAAAATTCCTTTTGTTAACTTTGTCTACTGGCCTGGAGGCGTATACTTTTTGAAAGTAATCTAAGAAAGCATGTCTTATTTCTGAAGCTTTAGTCAGTTTTTTGTTCTGATAATTTATAGCTGCTATATAATTTTTCTGTTGCCTTAATTTAGTAATCTTAGCTAAAATTTTTGCAGAAATACCCTGGCTTCCAGAAAAAAAAGCTTTCTGCTTATGTTCCTCCATAATCATCATTTGTTTATAAAAGATATCTCTTTCTATTCTTGCATTATTATATTTATTCCAATTAGGTGTTGATGGAGTCTGAATATAACGTGAATAAGCATTTTTAACTGTGTTGGCTAACTGTTCTTCCCTATGCTTTCTTAATGCCTTATGTTTAACCATATAGGCTATTATTTCTCCCCTCAGTACCTCTTTCGCGGTCTCCCAGAATACTTCTGGTTTATCTCTGTGGTCTTTATTGAAATCCGAAAACTCTCTCCACCTTTCTTGTAACCAGACTCTAAATTTTATATTATGAGTGAGATACTGGGGAAAGAAAAACCGGGCTTTATTACCTTGTATAGGGTCTTTATATCTTATCTCTAAAGAAATTATTGCGTGATCCGAAAGCTTAATTTCCTTTATATCAGTTTTAATATCTAGCCTCATCAATGAAGTGGAAATTAGGAAGAAGTCAATTCTTGAAAAGGATCTAAAGGACTTTGATTCACACGTATATTCTCTATAGTATGGGTGTTGAGCATGCCAGATATCCTTAAGGGCGAGTTTCTGGCAAAACCTGCGGAGTATTATAGCTTCCCTTGTCTTCTTATCTGTAGATTTGCTGTTAAATCTATCCAGGGTGTATGAGAATGTCATATTATAGTCACCCCCTACTATTATATTTTTTCCTGTAAACTGAAATAGTTTGAGACTTAACCTTTCCCAAAATTCTTTCTCCGTTTTATTCGGACCATAAAGATTACATAAAACAAAGTGATTTTTATTAATTTGGACTTCTAAAATTTGGTACCTCCCTTCTTTGTCATTATCTGATGTTAGTATCTGATAATTCAACTGTTTATTAAAAAGAATTGCCAGCCCCCTTTTCCGCTGATTGTATGGTGTATAGACCACCTCCCCTACCCATTTAGTTTTAAGTTTTGATGCTTCTATGGGGGATAAATGTGTCTCCTGTATAAGAGCTATGTCTGGTTTATGGGTACTTAAATGTTTAATCATTAATTTCCGTTTTATCGGGGAAGAAATTCCCCCTATATTCCAAGACAAAAAATTAAGTCTGTGGGCCATTAATTAAGAATTCAGTAGTGGGGGAGAGGAAACCTCAAAAGGGGGTAAAGGAGAGAGAAAAAAAAAAAAAAAAAAAAAAAAAAAAGAAGGGGGGGGGGGAGGAGAAAGACATGCAAATTATAAGTAAAGCTTAAAAATATAGAGAATAAAAATGCAACATATATCTCCATTCGTGAAGACATTATCAACAAAAATACCATTATCATAAAGAAAACAGAAATTTAGACCTACTATCGTGAATCCATTCAGCTAATTACTCCACCTTATTATTACGGCAAAAAGTCTGCACATCTTCTGCTTTCGTAAACGTGAGTATGTCACCATCCTTTACCAGTACAATTTTCGCCGGATAAACTAATCTGGCGTTAAAATTAGCTCTGATTAGTCTGGAGCAGTATGGTGACATTTCTCTTCGTTTTGCTTGGGTTTCTGATGAAAAATCTTGAAACAGTAAGAGCCTCGCTTGACCTAACATAATACCATTATTTTTACGGTACAACCTCAATATGTGAAATTTATCTTGAAAATTTAAAAATCTAATAATTACAGGTCTAGGTTTAGTCATCCCATCCATCTTATTCCGGACTGGGCCAATTCTATGGGCTCTTTCCACTGGAATTACTAAATTTTCTGCCTGACTACCTAAAAGTCTGGGAAGTGTAGTGGAGGCAAATTTTAAAAGATCCATAAATTCCCCTTTTTCTGGGAGGCCAATAACTCTAAGGTTATTGCGGCGTGACCTGTCCTCTAACTCCTCCACTCTAGAGTGTAGTACAGTTAGCCTCTTATCCTGTCTGGTAGCTATTTGTTCCTGAGTAATAATCCTGTCATCTATATCCGAAACTCTAGTTTCCAACTCAGACATTCTGGATGAAAATTGTCTAATCTCAGTTGTCAAACTGGCTATTTCTTGTTTCACTACATCAAATTGAGGCATTAACAACTCTGAGATCTGATGGAGAAGTACTGTATTATCTATATTATTCGAGTTTCCCTCGTTGCTGGTTTCTAAATCATTGGGCTTAGGCCTTTTCTCCTTGTGTTTAGGTGGCATTGCGGGTGAATTGGATTTGGAATGTGACATATATTTGTCCATAGAGATAAAAGGAAATTGTGTTTTTATCACAGAGAGTGTTGTGTAGAAGGGGGAAGGTGCAAAGGACAAGTGAGACCAAGGGGTGAGAATCGTATTCGTGGGAAAATATACAGGAGTGTGATTGTATCAATGTGCCGTATAGAGAGTGGAGTGAGAGAAAAAAAAGAAAAAAAAAAAAAAAAAAAAAAAAAAGGGGTGACTGTGAGATTAGAAAGGTGAACGTGAAATCACAACAAAAAAAAAAGGCGTATTAGTGTACGTGTGATAAATGCAGTGCCACCTGCTCTTAGATCTGCTATAAGAGAAAAAGAAAAAAAAAGGTGGCCTAAGAAAAATGTATGTAGAATCCTCAAATATCTACTATCTATCTAAATAGCTACACCAGCAGAGAGACCACTAGGAGAGTCTTATTTCTCCTTCACTATTATGTTCCCCTAATCTTTTACTATTTCAACTTCTCTATTATAGGTCAGGGGGGGACAATATTAGAAACGTAGCTATTTTTAAACTCCCATATTGGTGCCAGATTTAAATTAGTGATCATCAAATACCTATATATCTCATAGGTGCTGTTTCCTCCAACTCTCCTTACAATATAATTTGAATAACTACACCTTAATCAGTGTATTTTCTTATAGAGAGATAACAGGGAGAGAACATTTGGTACAAAGCTTAAGAGTAACCAAGAACATAAAAACACAAAAAACACAAAATAACCCAGCAAAGTCCGATAATCTCTGGAACAGGCACAGGATTTGCTTCACTTAGTCAGTCCCAGTCAAATTTCTTGTTGGAAAAAAGTGAAAGAGAATTAGCATGTATGAGAAGGGATATTGTCCCATTCCTATTCCATTTTTCCCTCCTCCTAATATAGAAAGTTCTCAGAAACTCTATTCAGAGGGTACTAAGCTAACCATAGATCAATAGCCGGGTGGTCATTACTGATATTATCAGAATCTTTTGCTTCTTCCCAGCTGTTAAAGGCCTTTTTTGTGTATTTGTGTCTCAGTTAAATTGGGTGGCGTATTTTTTTTCCCTTTTAGTAGAACTGTGTTTTTTGAGGCATAAGCGTGATAATATTAGTGCAAGCAGGTCAGCTTTTCCGTCTCAGTTAGTACCTTTTAGCCGTTAAAAGCCCCCAACTCGCCCGTCTGTGCTCCTGGGCCAAAACAGGAACTAAAGAAAGGGTCATATAAAAAAGTCCCAAGCTGTTGCAAACAAGTCAAGTTTAACAGTGTTGAAAAGTTTTCTTTTTCCTTTCCCCTCTCTCTGCTTCTCTTCAGCTCTTCCCCTCTTTCTCTTTACTTCTAACTGGGGGTCTAAATCCGGTGGGCACTGCAGTGGTTCACTGAACAATTTTGCCACTTGCCTTCTATATGGCTGCTTGCCCTCTTTTAGGCCTGTCCACCACCCCCTTCCCGTGTGCTTATTGTCAGAGTGAAGCCGTAAGCACAAAGTTATTAGTGCAAGCGGATAGGGTTTGAATATGGGCACAGGCAGGAAACAAGAAAGCAGTCTCAGTTCAGTGTTAGTGCATGCGTCAAGTTTAAAATGTAGCAAGACAAGCAGTAATCCTTTTAAACGTATTTAGCCCCCAGCATGTCAGCTTCCGTGGCCAAGCGTACCTGATTATGGATAGCGGTTATGCGGGGGAGCCCCCTCTATTACTCACGGCTCTGGATCCTCAGCACGAGCTGATTGCATGCCCTCCGCTGGAGTTTTTCAGACCGCCGGGCACAATGATGGATCTCTGCTCGCTCACCTTCTCTGCGGGTGGCTGCCCTTTTTCGGGCATCTCTGCCGATGTACTCCGCGCTCACCGTGAACTCAATTAGCAAGGTCGGCTCAATCTTGCTCCTCCTTGTTTCCGAGATACGATACCTCCAGGTTAATCTTGCCTGCTGTCAAGCCCTAGCCGACAGGGCCTCTTAGGCGTATGTGAGACTTCCCAGCACGTAGCGATGTTAGCTACACCTTCCAGGCCACTACAGACACGGGCCAAGGAAGCCAGAAGCTTAGGTTCGATGTTGGTTAGCTCTTTTCCTCAGAGCTCTGTGCTAGCATAACCTCCACTAGCTCCGCCCAACAGGAAGTCTCGCCCCATCCCAGTGAATGCTTCTCTGTCCTCTTTCTCAGTTGTACATCGGGGCCTCCCACTCATCTTTTTATTCTGGTTAGAGACAGTTTGTGTTATTCTGTGAAGGGAGTAGTACATACACATTGTACAATATCTTAAGTTTCTTGGCGATTTCTTGCATTAACCTTCATTTCTCAGAACAAGAGTGAACTGATGAGTTTCAAAAGAATGATCTTTGTTTCTGGCCATATTGAGTCTGTAATCAAACCCACAATTGCAGATGCTCCAGATGCTGAACTAGTCTAAAGAAGGCCAGTTGTATTGCTTTTTTAATCAGCACAACAGTTTTCAGCTGTGCTAACAATTCTTTTTTCTAATGATCAATTACCCTTTTTAAATGATAAACTTTGATTAGCAAACATAACGTGCCATTGGAACACAGGACAGATGGTTACTGATAATGGGTCTCTATACACCCATGTAGATATTCCATTAAAGGGACAGTCAATTCCAAAACAAACTTTCATGATAGATAGGGCATGTAATTTTAAACAACTTTACAATTTACTTTTATCACCAACTTTGTTTTGTTCTCTTGGTATTCTTAGTTGAAAGCTAAACCTAGGAGGTTCATATGCTCATTTCTTAGACCTTGAAGGCCTCCTCTTATCTAAATGCATTTTGACCATTTTTCACTACTAGAGGGTGTTAGAGAGGGTGTTAGTTCATGTGTGTTATATAGATAACACTGTGCTTACGCACGTGGAGTTACCTAGGAGCCATCACTGATTGGCTAAAATGCAATCAGAACAATCCACAGGGGAAGACAGCACCACTCTCAAAATTGGGGCACGGAAAAGGGATTAGCCAGGTCCCAGTATCACTGTGATCAATCAAAGATTTCCAGCCTCCAAGTAACAAATTAAAAAAACCTTTATTAGCTTTAAACAGGGTCCATAATATAGCAACAATGTTTCAAACCAGCAATTGGTTCTTAGTCATGTCACTGATTCTATGTACAGGTGTGCACTTTATACCTATGCAAAATAATTAACAAGCTAAGTAACAGCGCCATCTTGTGTACTGCAAAATGTACACAAAATGGCAGTGTTACTTAGCTTGTTATTTAAAGCTAATAAAGGTTTTTTAATTTGTTACTTGGAGGCTGGAAATCTTTGCTTGATCACATGGCTAAAAACATAATTTATGCTTACCTGATAAATTCCTTTCTTCTGTAGTGTGATCAGTCCACGGGTCATCATTACTTCTGGGATATTACTCCTCCCCAACAGGAAGTGCAAGAGGATTCACCCAGCAGAGCTGCATATAGCTCCTCCCCTCTACGTCACTCCCAGTCATTCGACCAAGGACCAACGAGAAAGGAAAAGCCAAGGGTGAAGTGGTGACTGGAGTATAAATTAAAAAATATTTACCTGCCTTAAAAACAGGGCGGGCCGTGGACTGATCACACTACAGAAGAAAGGAATTTATCAGGTAAGCATAAATTATGTTTTCTTCTGTTAAGTGTGATCAGTCCACGGGTCATCATTACTTCTGGGATACCAATACCAAAGCAAAAGTACACGGATGACGGGAGGGATAGGCAGGCTCTTTATACAGAAGGAACCACTGCCTGAAGAACCTTTCTCCCAAAAATAGCCTCCGATGAAGCAAAAGTGTCAAATTTGTAAAATTTGGAAAAAGTATGAAGCGAAGACCAAGTTGCAGCCTTGCAAATCTGTTCAACAGAGGCCTCATTCTTGAAGGCCCAAGTGGAAGCCACAGCTCTAGTAGAATGAGCTGTAATTCTTTCAGGAGGCTGCTGTCCAGCAGTCTCATAAGCTAAACGAATTATGCTACGAAGCCAAAAAGAAAGAGAGGTAGCGGAAGCTTTTTGACCTCTCCTCTGCCCAGAGTAAATGACAAACAGAGAAGACGTTTGTCGAAATTCCTTAGTTGCCTGTAAGTAAAATTTTAGAGCACGGACTACATCCAGGTTGTGCAGTAGACGTTCCTTCTTTGAAGAAGGATTTGGGCATAAAGAAGGAACAACAATCTCTTGATTGATATTCCTGTTAGTAACTACCTTAGGTAAGAACCCAGGTTTAGTACGCAGGACTACCTTATCCGAATGAAAAATCAAATAAGGAGAATCACAATGTAAGGCTGATAATTCAGAGACTCTACGAGCCGAGGAAATAGCCATTAAAAATAGAACTTTCCAAGATAACAACTTTATATCAATGGAATAAAGGGGTTCAAACGGAACGCCCTGTAAAACATTAAGAACAAGGTTTAAACTCCATGGTGGAGCAACAGTTTTAAACACAGGCTTAATCCTGGCCAAAGCCTGACAAAAAGCCTGGACGTCAGGAACTTCTGACAGACGTTTGTGTAACAGAATGGACAGAGCTGAGATCTGTCCCTTTAATGAACTAGCAGATAAACCCTTTTCTAAACCTTCTTGTAGAAAAGACAATATCCTAGGAATCCTAACCTTACTCCAAGAGTAACCTTTGGATTCACACCAATATAGGTATTTACGCCATATCTTATGGTAAATCTTTCTGGTAACAGGTTTCCTAGCCTGTATTAAGGTATCAATAACTGACTCAGAAAACCCACGTCTTGATAAAATCAAGCGTTCAATTTCCAAGTAGTCAGCTTCAGAGAAGTTAGATTTTGATGTTTGAAGGGACCCTGTATCAGAAGGTCCTGTTTCAGAGGTAGAGACCAAGGTGGACAGGATGACATGTCCACCAGGTCTGCATACCAAGTCCTGCGTGGCCACGCAGGTGCTATTAGAATCACTGATGCTCTCTCTTGTTTGATTCTGGCAATCAATCGAGGAAGCAACGGGAAGGGTGGAAACACGTAAGCCATCCTGAAGTCCCAAGGTGCTGTCAGAGCATCTATCAGGACTGCTCCTGGATCCCTGGATCTGGACCCGTAACGAGGAAGCTTGGCGTTCTGTCGAGACGCCATGAGATCTATCTCTGGTTTGCCCCAACATCGAAGTATTTGGGCAAAGACCTCCGGATGAAGTTCCCACTCCCCCGGATGAAAAGTCTGACGACTTAAGAAATCCGCCTCCCAGTTCTCCACTCCCGGGATGTGGATTGCTGACAGGTGGCAAGAGTGAGACTCTGCCCAGCGAATTATCTTTGATACTTCCATCATAGCTAGGGAGCTTCTTGTCCCTCCCTGATGGTTGATGTAAGCTACAGTCGTGATGTTGTCCGACTGAAACCTGATGAACCCCCGAGTTGTCAACTGGGGCCAAGCCAGGAGGGCATTGAGAACTGCTCTCAATTCCAGAATGTTTATTGGCAGGAGACTCTCCTCCTGACTCCATTGTCCCTGAGCCTTCAGGGAATTCCAGACGGCACCCCAACCTAGAAGGCTGGCGTCTGTTACAATTGTCCAGTCTGGTCTGCTGAAAGGCATCCCCCTGGACAGATGTGGCCGAGAAAGCCACCATAGAAGAGAATTTCTGGTCTCTTGATCCAGATTCAGAGAAGGGGATAAGTCTGAGTAATCCCCATTCCACTGACTTAGCATGCACAGTTGCAGTGGTCTGAGGTGTAAGCGTGCAAAGGGTACTATGTCCATTGCCGCTACCATTAAGCCGATTACCTCCATGCATTGAGCCACTGACGGGTGTTGAATGGAATGAAGGGTGCGGCAAGCACTTTGAAGTCTTGTTAGCCTGTCCTCTGTCAGGTAAATCTTCATTTTTACAGAATCTATAAGAGTCCCCAGGAAGGGAACTCTTGTGAGTGGAACGAGTGAACTTTTCTTTTCGTTCACCTTCCATCCATGTGACCTTAGAAATGCCAGCACTAACTCTGTATGAGACTTGGCAGTTTGAAAGCTTGAAGCTTGTATCAGAATGTCGTCTAGGTATGGAGCTACCGAGATTCCCCGCGGTCTTAGTACCGCCAGAAGAGCACCCAGAACCTTTGTGAAGATTCTTGGAGCTGTAGCCAATCCGAATGGAAGAGCCACAAACTGGTAATGCCTGTCTAGGAAGGCAAACCTTAGGTACCGATAATGATCTTTGTGAATCGGTATGTGAAGGTAAGCATCTTTTAAATCTACAGTGGTCATGTACTGACCCTCTTGGATCATAGGTAAAATTGTCCGAATAGTCTCCATTTTGAACGATGGAACTCTTAGGAATTTGTTTAGGATCTTTAAGTCCAGGATTGGTCTGAAAGTTCCCTCTTTTTTGGGAACCACAAACAGATTTGAGTAAAACCCCTGTCCCTGTTCCGATCGTGGAACTGGATGGATTACTCCCATTAACAAGAGCTCTTGTACGCAGCGTAGAAACGCCTCTTTCTTTGTCTGGATTGTTGACAATCTTGACAGATGAAATCTCTCTCTTGGAGGAGAGTATTTGAAGTCCAGAAGGTATCCCTGAGATATTATCTCTAGCGCCCAGGGATCCTGAACATCTCTTGCCCAAGCCTGGGCGAAGAGAGAAAGTCTGCCCCCCACTAGATCCGATCCCGGATCGGGGGCCCTCAATTCATGCTGTTTTAGGGGCAGCAGCAGGTTTCCTAGTCTGCTTGCCCTTGTTCCAGGACTGGTTAGGTTTCCAGCCTTGTCTGTAGCGAGCAACAGCTCCTTCCTGTTTTGGTGCAGAGGAAGTTGATGCTGCTCCTGCTTTGAAATTACGAAAGGAACGAAAATTAGACTGTCTAGTCTTGGCTTTGGCTTTGTCCTGAGGCAGGGCATGGCCTTTACCTCCTGTAATGTCAGCGATAATTTCTTTCAACCCGGGCCCGAATAAGGTCTGCCCTTTGAAAGGTATATTAAGCAATTTAGACTTAGAAGTAACATCAGCTGACCAGGATTTTAGCCACAGCGCCCTGCGTGCCTGAATGGCGAATCCTGAATTCTTCGCCGTAAGTTTAGTAAGATGTACTACGGCCTCCGAAATGAATGAATTAGCTAGTTTAAGGACTCTAAGCCTGTCCGTAATGTCGTCCAGAGTAGCTGAACCAATGTTCTCTTCCAGAGACTCAATCCAGAATGCCGCTGCAGCCGTAATCGGCGCAATGCATGCAAGGGGTTGCAATATAAAACCTTGTTGAACAAACATTTTCTTAAGGTAACCCTCTAACTTTTTATCCATTGGATCTGAAAAGGCACAGCTATCCTCCACCGGGATAGTGGTACGCTTAGCTAAGGTAGAAACTGCTCCCTCCACCTTAGGGACCGTTTGCCATAAGTCCCTTGTGGTGGCGTCTATTGGAAACATTTTTCTAAATATCGGAGGGGGTGAGAACGGCACACCGGGTCTATCCCACTCCTTAGTAACAATTTCAGTAAGTCTCTTAGGTATAGGAAAAACCTCAGTACTCGTCGGTACCGCAAAATATTTATCCAACCTACACATTTTCTCTGGTATTGCAACTGTGTTACAATCATTCAGAGCCGCTAACACCTCCCCTAGTAATACACGGAGGTTTTCCAGTTTAAATTTAAAATTTGAAATATCTGAATCCAGTCTGTTTGGATCAGAACCGTCACCCACAGAATGAAGTTCTCCGTCCTCATGTTCTGCCACCTGTGACGCAGTGTCTGACATGGCCCTAATATTATCAGCGCACTCTGTTCTCACCCCAGAGTGATCACGCTTACCTCTTAGTTCTGGTAATTTAGCCAAAACCTCAGTCATAACAGTAGCCATATCCTGTAATGTGATTTGTAATGGCCGCCCAGATGTACTCGGCGCTACAATATCACGCACCTCCCTCTGAGCGGGAGATGTAGGTACTGACACGTGAGGCGAGTTAGTCGGCATAACTCTCCCCTCGTTGTTTGGTGAAATTTGTTCAATTTGTACAGATTGACTTTTATTTAAAGTAGCATCAATACAGTTAGTACATAAATTTCTATTGGGCTCCACTTTGGCATTGCAACAAATGACACAGGTATCATCCTCTGAATCAGACATGTTTAACACACTAGCAAATAAACTTGCAACTTGGAAATACAATTCAATTAGAATAATATTAAAACGTACTGTGCTTTTAAGAAGCACAGAAGATCTATGACAGTTGAAAATTAATAAATTGAAACAGTTATAGCCTCAATCCTTGTAAACAACACAACTTTAGCAAAGGTTTAATCCCATTAGCAAAGATAACAAATTCTGAAAGCAGGAAACAAATTACAGAATAAACGTTTTTTATCTCAGTCAAACTATAATTCTCACAGCTCTGCTGAGAGAAATTACCTCCCTCAAAATAAGTTTTGAAGACCCCTGAGCTCTGTAGAGATGAACCGGATCATGCAGGGAATACAATGAGTTGCTGACTGAAATATTTGATGCGTAGTAAAAGCGCCAAAAAACGGCCCCTCCCCCTCACACACAGCAGTGAGGGAGAACAGAAACTGTCAGAAAACAGATTAAGCAAACTGCCAAGTGGAAAAATAGTGCCCAAACATTTATTCACTCAGTACCTCAGTAAATGAAAACGATTTTACATTCCAGCAAAAACGTTAAACATAATCTCTAGTTATTAAACAGCTTTATGTATTTCTTATCAGTGTAATTCTAGTGAAGTACCATTCCCCAGAATACTGAAGTGTAAAGTATACATACATGACATTATATCGGTATGGCAGGATTTTCTCATCAATTCCATTGTCAGAAAATAAAAACTGCTACATACCTCTATGCAGATTCATCTGCCCGCTGTCCCCTGATCTGAAGTTTACCTCTCCTCAGATGGCCGAGAAACAGCAATATATTCTTAACTACTCCGGCTAAAATCATAACAAAAACTCTGGTAGATTCTTCTTCAAACTCTGCCAGAGAGATAATAACACACTCCGGTGCTATTTTGAAATAACAAACTTTTGATTGAAGATATAAAACTAAGTATAATCACCATAGTCCTCTCACACATCCTATCTAGTCGTTGGGTGCAAGAGAATGACTGGGAGTGACGTAGAGGGGAGGAGCTATATGCAGCTCTGCTGGGTGAATCCTCTTGCACTTCCTGTTGGGGAGAAGTAATATCCCAGAAGTAATGATGACCCGTGGACTGATCACACTTAACAGAAGAAATACAAGTCTGTCAAAAGAACTGAAATAAGGGGGCATTTTGCAGAGGCTTAGATACAAGGTAATTACAGAGGCAAAAAGTGTATTTATATAACTCTGTTGGTTATGCAAAACTAGGGAATGGGTAATAAAGGAATTTTTCTAACTTTTAAAACAATGAAAATTCTGGTGTAGACTGTCCCTTTAAAAATCAGCCATTTCCTGTTTCTATGTTCATTTACAAAATTAACAATGTCTACACTGTATTTCTGATCAATTTGATGTTATTTTAATGGACAAAAAAAAATTGCTTTTCTTTCAAAAACAAGGAAATTTCTAAGTGACCCCAAAACTTTTAAACACTAGTGTATATAGAAGTAAATCTTTAACTAAATTCAATACAATACAAGCTGGACCATTCCTGAATAAAACATTGAAGACCATTTTTTTATGTTTCAGACATGGCTCATAATTTTAAAGCATTTTCCAATTTACTTATATTATTTGCTTCATTCTCATGGTATCCTTTATTGAAGAAGCAGCAATTCGGTACTGGGAATTAGCTGAAACATATATTTGCAACGGCCAATCAGCAGCTAGCTCCCAGTAGTGCATTATTTTTTAATTTGTGTTACCGTTACCTTGTACCTTTTTCTCTCTATAACCATAGTCTATCATATGCATCCTATCTTCTTCTTCAAGGTTCCAAAGAAACAACCAAAACATTATTATAAGATTAAAACCTAGCAATATTGCTGTTACAAAAATAGTTTTAAAAAAAAACTCTCTCTAAAGGGTGCCATTCTTATATATAAACAAATGTTATCAACTTATGATACACAAAATAATATTATTTTGTATACCATAATGTTTCTATACAATGAATATCACATATGCCTGTCCTTGTTATCTGGTAATAGTCCTAAATCTTGAATTGTGTCAGAAATGGGGCTGCTCTGTTCATGATCTTCACATCAATAAAACACACGCCTAGATTTAGAGTTCTGCGTTAGCCGTCAAAAGCAGCGTTAAAGGGTCCTAACGCTGCTTTTTACCGCCCGCTGGTATTTAGAGTCGCTCACTTCCAAGCCGCGACTTTTCCATACCGCAGATCCCCTTACGCCAATTGCGTATCCTATCTTTTCAATGGGATTTTCCTAACGCTGGTATTTAGAGTCTTGGCTGAAGTGAGCGGTAGACCCTCTACCGACAAGACTCCATCCGCAGAAAAAAGTCAGTAGTTAAGAGCTTTCTGGGCTAACGCCGGTTTATAAAGCTCTTGACTACTGTGCTCTAAAGTACACTAACACCCATAAACTACCTATGTACCCCTAAACCGAGGACCCCCCAGATCGCCGCCACTATAGTAAAATTTTTTAACCCCTAATCTGCCGACCGCACATCGCCGCCACCTACATTATCCGTATGAACCCCTAATCTGCTGCCCCTAACATCGCCGACACCTACATAATATTTATTAACCCCTAATCTTTATTAACCCCTAATCTGCTCCCTCAACGTCGCCGCTACCTTACCTACACTTATTAACCCCTAATCTGCCGACTGGACCTCGGCGCTACTATAATAAATGTATTAACCCCTAAACCGCCGCACTCCCGCCTCGCAAACCCTATAATAAATAGTATTAACCCCTAATCTGCCCCCCCAACGTTGCCGCTACCTTACCTACACTTATTAACCCCTAATCTGCCGACCGGACCTCGCCGCTACTCTAATAAATGTATTAACCCCTAAAGCTAAGTCTAACCCTAACCCTAACACCCCCCTAAATTAAATATAATTTTTTTTTTTATTTTATTTTTTATAAAGTTTTTATTGAGGTTAAATATCATTACATCAGTAAAAACAAAAACAGTATACACTTTCAATAATATGGAAAAGAAGGTGACATATCCCATGATAATACAGGCGTCATAAGCATACTGGATTATGTAGTTCAAAAGCTGAATATCTCACACTATTACATCATATGGGTATAATCTAACATTAGTATTAGTCAGCAAGTGTATAAACAAAACCTCATTTTTCCTTTATGAAGCATAGAAAATCCTCTCAAAGCACAAGTGGCCTCTTACAAACCAAGTAGAGTGTATATCATTAGGTAGAGGATAACTAAAAACTCAAATCAGATAGGGAAGGGGTTATAAATGATAGACTAGCAAAATATGTCAAAATTTATATCTACCTAGGGGAAGTTATCAGGATAAAATCCCATATTTAAAGAAGCAGACTATCTGGGAGAAAGGGGGGAGAGGAGGCAGTGTGGACTATGGGGGATACAGAGAAATATACATATCAGCAAAGTATGGGTAGTATATAGCTAATAAGGACTAGGAGTTAGCATTACACTGTAATTCCCCTCAATCATGAAATATAGATGTATTGCTCAGAAAGATAAAATACTTAGGCCTAGATTTGGAGTTCGGCGGTAGCCGTCAAAACCAGCGTTAGAGGCTCCTAACGCTGGTTTTGGCCGCCCGCTGGTATTTGGAGTCAGTGATTAAAGGGTCTAACGCTCACTTTTCATCCGCGACTTTTCCATACCGCAGATCCCCCTACGCCATTTGCGTATCCTATCTTTTCAATGGGATCTTTCTAACGCCGGTATTTAGAGTCGTTTCTGAAGTGAGCGTTAGAGCTCTAACGACAAAACTTCAGCCGCCTGAAAATAGCAGGAGTTAAGAGCTTTCTGGGCTAACGCCGGTTCATAAAGCTCTTAACTACTGTACCCTAAAGTACACTAACACCCATAAACTACCTATGTACCCCTAAACCGAGCTCCCCCCACATCGCCGCCACTCGATTAAAATTTTTAACCCCTAATCTGCCGACCGCCACCTACGTTATACTTATGTACCCCTAATCTGCTGCCCCTAACCCCGCCGACCCCTGTATTACATTTATTAACCCCTAACCTGCCCCCCACAACGTCGCCGCCAGCTACTTAAAATAATTAACCCCTAATCTTCCGACCGCAAAGCGCCGCCACCTACGTTATCCCTATGTACCCCTAATCTGCTGCCCCTAACACCGCCGACCCCTATATTATATTTATTAACCCCTAATCTGCCCCCCTCAACGTCGCCGACACCTGCCTACACTTATTAACCCCTAATCTGCCGAGCGGACCTGAGCGCTACTATAATAAAGTTATTAACCCCTAACCCGCCTCACTAACCCTATAATAAATAGTATTAACCCCCTAATCTGCCCTCCCTAACATCGCTGACACCTAACTTCAATTATTAACCCCTAATCTGACGACCGGAGCTCACCACTATTCTAATAAATGGATTAACCCCTAAAGCTAAGTCTAACCCTAACACTAACACCCCCCTAACTTAAATATAATTTACATCTAACGAAATAAATTAACTCTTATTAAATAACTTATTCCTATTTAAAGCTAAATGCTTACCTGTAAAATAAATCCTAATATAGCTACAATATAAATTATAATTATATTATAGCTATTTTAGGATTAATATTTATTTTACAGGCAACTTTGTAATTATTTTAACCAGGTACAATAGCTATTAAATAGTTAAGAACTATTTAATAGTTACCTAGTTAAAATAATAACAAAATTACCTGTAAAATAAATCCTAACCTAAGATATAATTAAACCTAACACTACCCTATCAATAAAATAATTAAATAAACTACCTACAATTACCTACAATTAACCTAACTACACTATCAATAAATTAATTAAACACAATTCCTACAAATAAATACAATTAAATAAACTAGCTAAAGTACAAAAAATAAAAAAGAACTAAGTTACAAAAAATAAAAAAATATTTACAAACATAAGAAAAATATTACAACAATTTTAAACTAATTACACCTACTCTAAGCCCCCTAATAAAATAACAAAGACCCCCAAAATAAAAAATTCCCTACCCTATTCTAAATTAAAAAAGTTACAAGCTCTTTTACCTTACCAGCCCTGAACAGGGCCCTTTGCGGGGCATGCCCCAAGAATTTCAGCTCTTTTGCCTGTAAAAGAATAAATACAATACCCCCCCCCAACATTACAACCCACCACCCACATACCCCTAATCTAACCCAAACCCCCCTTAAAAAAAACCTAACACTAAGCCCCTGAAGATCTTCCTACCTTGTCTTCACCATCCAGGTTCACCGATCCGTCCTGAAGAGCTCATCCGATGTCCTGATCCAAGCCCAAGCGGGGGGCTGAAGAGGTCCATGATCCGGTCAAAGTCTTCATCCAAGCGGGGCAGAAGAGGATCTTCCATCCGATTGAAGTCATCATCCAGGCGGCATCTTCTATGGTCTTCCATCCGGAGCGAAGCGGCAGGATCCTGAAGACCTCCAGCGCGGAACATCCATCCGGACCGACGACTGAACGACGAATGACTGTTCCTTTAAGGGACGTCATCCAAGATGGCGTCCCTCGAATTCCGATTGGCTGATAGGATTCTATCAGCCAATCGGAATTAAGGTAGGAATTTTCTGATTGGCTGATGGAATCAGCCAATCAGAATCAAGTTCAATCCGATTGGCTGATCCAATCAGCCAATCAGATTGAGCTCGCATTCTATTGGCTGTTCCGATCAGCCAATAGAATGCGAGCTCAATCTGATTGGCTGATTGGATCAGCCAATCGGATTGAACTAGATTCTGATTGGCTGATTCCATCAGCCAATCAGAAAATTCCTACCTTAATTCCGATTGGCTGATAGAATCCTATCAGCCAATCGGAATTCGAGGGACGCCATCTTGGATGACGTCCCTTAAAGGAACAGTCATTCGTCGTTCAGTCGTCGGTCCGGATGGATGTTCCGCGCTGGAGGTCTTCAGGATCCTGCCGCTTCGCTCCGGATGGAAGACCATAGAAGATGCCGCCTGGATGATGACTTCAATCGGATGGAAGATCCTCTTCTGCCCCGCTTGGATGAAGACTTTGACCGGATCATGGACCTCTTCAGCCCCCCGCTTGGGCTTGGATCAGGACATCGGATGAGCTCTTCAGGACGGATCGGTGAACCTGGATGGTGAAGACAAGGTAGGAAGATCTTCAGGGGCTTAGTGTTAGGTTTATTTAAGGGGGGTTTGGGTTAGATTAGGGGTATGTGGGTGGTGGGTTGTAATGTTGGGGGGGGTATTGTATTTATTCTTTTACAGGCAAAAGAGCTGAAATTCTTGGGGCATGCCCCGCAAAGGGCCCTGTTCAGGGCTGGTAAGGTAAAAGAGCTTGTAACTTTTTTAATTTAGAATAGGGTAGGGAATTTTATATTTTGGGGGTCTTTGTTATTTTATTAGGGGGCTTAGAGTAGGTGTAATTAGTTTAAAATTGTTGTAATATTTTTCTTATGTTTGTAAATATTTTTTTATTTTTTGTAACTTAGTTCTTTTTTATTTTTTGTACTTTAGCTAGTTTATTTAATTGTATTTATTTGTAGGAATTGTGTTTAATTAATTTATTGATAGTGTAGTGTTAGGTTAATTGTAGGTAATTGTAGGTAGTTTATTTAATTATTTTATTGATAGGGTAGTGTTAGGTTTAATTATATCTTAGGTTAGGATTTATTTTACAGGTAAATTTGTTATTATTTTAACTAGGTAACTATTAAATAGTTCTTAACTATTTAATAGCTATTGTACCTGGTTAAAATAATTACAAAGTTGCCTGTAAAATAAATATTAATCCTAAAATAGCTATAATATAATTATAATTTATATTGTAGCTATATTAGGATTTAATTTACAGGTAAGTATTTAGCTTTAAATAGGAATAAATTATTTAATAAGAGTTAATTTATTTCGTTAGATGTAAATTATATTTAAGTTAGGGGGGTCTTAGTGTTAGGGTTAGACTTAGCTTTAGGGGTTAATCCATTTATTAGAATAGCGGTGAGCTCCGGTCATCAGATTAGGGGTTAATAATTGAAGTTAGGTGTCGGCGATGTTAGGGAGGGCAGATTAGGGGGTTAATACTATTTAGTATAGGGTTAGTGAGGCGGGTTAGGGGTTAATAACTTTATTATAGTAGCGCTCAGGTCCGCTCGGCAGATTAGGGGTTAATAAGTGTAGGCAGGTGTCGGCGACGTTGAGGGGGGCAGATTAGGGGTTAATAAATATAATATAGGGTCGGCGATGTTAGGGCAGCAGATTAGGGGTACATAGGGATAACGTAGGTTGCGGCGGTTTACGGAGCGGCAGATTAGGGGTTAATAATAATATGCAGGGGTCAGCGATAGCGGGGGCGGCAGATTAGGGGTTAATAAGTGTAAGGCTAGGGGTGTTTAGACTCGGGGTACATGTTAGGGTGTTAGGTGCAGACGTAGGAAGTGTTTCCCCATAGGAAACAATGGGGCTGCGTTAGGAGCTGAACGCTGCTTTTTTGCAGGTGTTAGGTTTTTTTTCAGCTCAAACAGTCCCATTGTTTCCTATGGGAGAATCGTGCACGAGCACGTTTTTGAGGCTGGCCGCGTCCGTAAGCAACTCTGGTATCGAGAGTTGCATTTGCGGTAAAAATGCTCTACGCTCCTTTTTTGGAGCCTAACGCAGCATTTGTTTGAACTCTCGATACCAGAGTTAAATTTATGGTGCGGCCAGAAAAAAGCCCGCGGAGCGTTAACAGCCCTTTTACCGCCGAACTCCAAATCTAGGCCTTAATGTTAGAACAGGCCAATGGTTCAACCAAATGTTATCAAGCATGACACCTCCAAAAAGAAAAATTGTACATATATATCAATAACTAATACTACTAGCATATTTTATCAATATTAATATAATTTGATCCTGCACTGTAGTAGAGACCAAGAGGTCTCATGCCTGTGTATAGCAAACTTATGCAGATTTAACGTTAGCATGCAGCTCTGATATGCCAGGGAATGAACTTAACTTCTATATACCCATATCTTGTACTACTTTGACCCTACCCTCCAGGCATAGGCCCCGCTCCCAGATGGCAGGCAAATTAACTAGTAATGTGCAGAGTACAACTAGGTGTCACACCCGTATGCAAATCTGAAGAAAAGGAAATAATTTTTTAGTATCAATGGTTAGACCTCAATTGCCGAGGCAAAATAGATGTATATTAGTGTAGCAGAAAGTTACTGAAAAATACAATGACAGGATGTATCTTCAATTGTAACACCAAGTTGTGATTTCTATAATGGTGGTGTAAATAGTATTACCCTATGGCTGCCTCATGTGCAGAGGAATGCACTGAGGGAATGCAGCAGGGAAATCGGTTTACACCCCAGAGGTCAGATAAAGTAAAATAGGTAAAAACAAAAATAGAAATATGATGCACAACAACTATAAAATTATTCAATAGTTAGTGCAACAATTAATTAAATGAGGTGTGATTGGAAAAAATAAAAATAAAGTATTATAGGAATATATCGATGTTGAATATTGTCCAATTAGCTTAAGAATTGAATAGGACTGAAATATTGTTGCAGCATACCACAGCAGAATTAATTATGAAGATTAGGCTTACCGGAGAAACTATTCGTTTGAGAGAGCTGAGTGATACAATGTATCGTTATAGAGCGCTGTGTAGTCCGACTGTGCTGAAGTTGGCGTGTGACGTCACAGCCTCGTGGCTTGCATGAGCGTAATGGTATCCCAGCTGACTGCCGAAGCAGTGTAATCCGGAGCAAAAGAAAATGACAAAGTGTTAAAGGGCGCTGTGGATAAATAACATAATATAGTTTTACCAAATACTGAATCGTATGAAATGTGAACAGTCTTCACTTTGGTAGATTGATCTGGTTGCGTGAATCCGTCTGTTAGGAAACTCAGTACAGAGCAGGAGTTGCCTTGTAGTGTATGAGAGGTATAACTTCAATACTAAGCACTATGTGAAGTGGGAGGCAACCTTAAATAGGGTGGAGAGGATAAGGTGAGCAGAGAATTAAAGGGATAGTGATTACTGACAGGTAATATGAGAGGAAACCCTGACACTAGGTGATAGGCTACTCAAATATTCCATATAATGGTATTGCCTGTGGAACTGCAGTCTGCATAAACTGTTTGTTAAAAAGAAGCATTAGTATAGCGCACATGTAAAAAACAAACATACATAAGAATAAGCCCAACTTATTTTTGTCTCCTATAGCACAAGCTGTCATAAAATGTACATCTCTCTCTATCTGTCTAATCAATATAGTACCTGATGGGGGAAAAACGCATCAAGTCCGTGAGCTTTCTTAGCCCTGTATAATGGCACATGGCTTTTACATGGGGGCTGAACCTCAGTTAACATTATAGAGAATATATAGGAAAACGGCTTAAATGAAAACAGATAAAACATATTAACATTTTCCCCAGAAATCTTCTACCCCCTAAGATATAATAAGTTCGGGGCAAAGTGAAAAGACAACAGCATTGCGTCCTTGTGAGGCTACGATATGCTCAAACTGTGCTGTGAGTCTCCAGCTCGCTAAAAACATAAGATCACGTTTTAAGCCGCGTTAAGCAGAGAGTCACACTAGGTTAACCACCAAGTATAGTGATGCAATTGTGCTAGCTGTGGTAATAATCTCCAAATGTCCCAAGCCCATCTAACTGCGACAAAACGTTCTCACCCCACTCCGATCTTGAAGCAGCAGGTGTTGGAAACTAAAGGCAGGTCCACTATCTCCACTATCTCCTGATCACGAGGCTTCAAAATTGCAATAGCAGTATCCATTATCGCCGGTCTAGAACCCCACATACGGGCCTCCTCTGTAGCTATCTCCCAGGCAGCAAAATTATAGTCAGAGATCGACTCACCATCAGATTCTCGCAGTCTCCATGCCGCTACTGCAGGTGTACGTGTTGGGAGAGCTTGCACTTGTGGATCCCCCAACTCGGTATTGCTGTGTGGAGGATATATAGTGGCCCGCACCTGAGGGACAGCCGCAGCCCCCAGGGTCAGGCCAAAGCTAGGCAACTCAACTTCACTTCTATCTCGCCGGTAGGACTCCAGTTCTTGTTGCGATGGTGTCGTGAGCATCGAGCATCCCATCAGTGTTAAGTGAGGAGGCTGGAGTATAGAATCAAATGCCCCAATCACTGCTACTCTAAACTCTTCAAAAATATTCTGCAGTATTTGCGAAATGTCCTCCATGATAAGCAATAGGAAGTTTAGGCTGACAACCCCTAGTTAGGGAATGTTCTTACTTCAGCGCAACTGGCTGGGTAGACTGATCATTCAGAGTAATGGGGGGGTAGAGACAAGTATAGGCCACTCTCAGACCTCTGCTGCGTACTATCTCGAATACGGGCTGCTTGTTCTTGAAGATGTACAAATATCATATGTATCTGCTCCAGAAATAATGCCTGTCACAGTTCTCGTGGAAAAAATAAAATCTGACAGCTTTTGGAGAGACAAACAGCAGTTTTGTCAGCTCCCACAGGCAGACAAAGTTTAACAAGCAGCCATCTTGGTAGGTGGTTAGACACGCCCCCCATTAAATATAATTTTAATCTAACAAAATAAATTAAATATTATTAACTAAAGTCTTCCTATTTAAAGCTAAATACTTACCTGTAAAATAAACCCTAATATAGCTACAATATAATGAATAATTATATTGTAGCTATTTTAGGATTTATATTTCTTTTACAGTCAACTTTGTATTTATTTTAACTAGGTACAATAGCTATTAAATAGTTATTTACTATTTAATAGCTACCTAGTTAAAATAATTACAAAATTACCTGTAAAATAAATCCTAACCTAAGTTACAATTAAACCTAACATTACACTATAAATAAATAAATTAAATCAATTAACTACATGTAGCTACAATTACCTACAATTAAATAAACTAAACTGAATTACCAAAACAAACAAACACTAAATTGCAAAAAATAAAAACAGATTACAAGAATTTTAAGCTAATTACACCTACTCTAAGCCCCCTAATAAAATAACAAGTTCAATCCGATTGGCTGATCCAATAAGCCAATCAGATTGAGCTCGCATTCTATTGGCTGTTTTTCCGATCAGCCAATAGAATGCGAGCTCAATCTGATTGGCTGATTGGATCAGCCAATCGGATTGAACTTGAATCTGATTGGCTAATTCAATCAGCCAATCAGATTTTTCCTACCTTAATTCCGATTGGCTGATAGAATCCTATCAGCCAATCGGAATTCGAGGGACGCCATCTTGGATGACGTCACTTAAAGGAACCTTCATTCGTCGGGTAGTCGTCGTTGAAGAAGGATGTTCCGCGCCGGAGGTCTTGAAGATGGAGCCGCTCCTCGTCGGATGGATGAAGATAGAAGATGCCGCTTGGATGAAGATGTCTGCTGGTCCAGATGTCCTCTTCTGCCCGGATAGGATGAAGACTTCTGCCGGTCTGGATGTCCTCTTGTGCCCCATCGGATGAAGACTTCGGCCCGGTTGGGTGAAGACGACTCAAGGTAGGGAGATCTTCAGGGGGGTAGTGTTAGGTTTATTTAAGGGGGGTTTGGGTTAGAGTAGGGGTATGTGGGTGGTGGGTTGTAATGTTGGGGGGTGGTATTGTGTTTTTTTTACAGGCAAAAGAGCTGATTTCTTTGGGGCATGCCCCGCAAAAAGCTCTTTTAAGGGCTGGTAAGGTAATAGAGCTGTTAACTTTTTTAATTTAGATTAGGGTAGGGAATTTTTTTTATTTTGGGGGCTTTGTAATTTTATTATGGGGCTTAGAGTAGCTGTAATTAGCTTAAAATTCTTGTAATCTGTTTTTAGTTTTTGTAATTTAGTGTTTGTTTTTTTTTGGTTATTTAGTTTAGTTTATTTAATTGTAGGTAATTGTAGCTACTTGTAGTTAATTGATTTAATTTATTTATTGATAGTGTAGTGTTAGGTTTAATTGTAACTTAGGTTAGGATTTATTTTACAGGTAATTTTGTAATTATTTTAACTAGGTAGCTATTAAATAGTAAATAACTATTTAATAGCTATTGTACCTAGTTAAAATAAATACAAAGTTGCCTGTAAAAGAAATATAAATCCTAAAATTTAAAACTGCCCCATTGTTTCCTATGGGGATATTGTGCACGAGCACGTTTTTCCAGCTAGCCGCTACCGTAAGCAACGCTGGTATTTAGAGTTGAAGTGGCGGTAAATATGCCTTTACGCTCCCTTTTTGGAGCCTAACGCAGCCCTATTTAGAGACCTCTAAATACCAGCGTTGTTTAGAAGCAGCGCTAGACAAAAAAACACGCGTAGCTAACGCACCCCTTTGGCCGCAAAACTCTAAATCTAGGCGACAGTCAAATATTAAATTATATTCCTTCATCTGATAACACCGTTTTAGAAATATACTCACATATGTGAATGTACTTAAAGGGACAAGAAACCCAAAAAATGTAATTAATGATTTGCATAGATCATACATTTTTAAACAATTTTCCAATTTACCTCTATTATCAAATTTGTTTCATTCTTTTCTTAGCCTTTGCTGAAGGAATGCTATTGCACTACTGGCAGCTAGATGAACTCATCTAGTTAGCCAATCACAAGAGACAAATGTTTGCAGGCACCAATTAGCGACTAGCTCCCACTAGTGTAAGATATGTGCGTAATATTTTTCAACAAGGGATACCAAGCCAACGAAGCACATTTGAAAATAGAAGTGAATGTAAAAGTGTCATAAAATTAATTGCTCAGTCTGAATCATGCAAATTTAATTTTGTCTTTCCTATCCCTTTAAATGTTCTTCTGTGGCTGAAATCTTTCAGTGTTTCAGCGCACTGACTCTTAAGCAGCTTATCCTTCTCTTATCGGTAGAGGGGAGAATAAGAAGAGACAGGGCTCTTCCTGGTGCAGATATAAATGGCATAGCCACCACCAATGTACCAACTATTAGGAGCTATACTCACAAGAAAACAAGCACTCGTTAGTGCTGTTTATAGCAGACTGGAATATCTCACTGTTCCAGCTCACTGCGCATTGGATGTCTCAGCTCCACTCTGTGCTGTTGTAAAACTCTAAACTGGTTACACGGCTGAGAGCGTGCACAAACTGCACAGATACAAAGTGAATGCAAGTACTTTAACCTTTAGAATGCCTTGTAGTAACTTTAAAGCCATGGAAATACAAGAAAAAAATAACTCTGATTCCCAGCATACATCTACACAAAAGCAGGGAAAAATAGAAAATGTACCTCCCAGCATGCATTGCAGCCCACTCTTCAGCGGAAAGAAACCCTTTTTTTTTCTTTCCGCAGAAGAGCACGCTGCAGTGCATATTACACTAGGAGGCGCCCTTTCAGTCATGCTTTATAAAAATAGTTTAGCAATTAATTATCTCATATATATATATATACACATACAAATCTTCAGGGGAACCCAGCACTCACTTACTGTTCCACAAGGAACAGTAAAAAATGTTTGGTTAAAACGTGTGCCTACCCTTGTGGATTATTTTATATATATATATATATATATATATATATATATATATATATATATATATATATATATATATATATATATATATATATATATATATATATATACAGGTAGCCCTCAGTTTATGCCGGGGTTAGGTTCCAGAAGGAATGGTTGTAAATCGAAACCATTGTAAATTGAAACCCAGTTTATAATGTCAGTCAATGGGAAGTGAGTGAGATAGGTTCCATGCCCCTCTCAATATTGTCATAAGTAACACCTAATACATTATTTTTAAAGCTTTGAAATGAAGACTTTAAATGCTAAACAGCATTATAAACCTAATAAAATAATCACACAACACAGAATATATAATTACACTAAGTTAAATGCACAAAAACATTTGCTAAACAACATTATAAACCTAATAAAATAATCACACAACACAGACTTCACTTGCATTTTACTGCAAACAGTTCTTTCTATGCATTCCAATCTGGACTGATTTATAGACAGGAAGATCTTGTTCCTTTGAAATCTGCTCGATAGCTCAGGTCTGGTTAAACTGATTCATTTCAGCTTGCTTGGCTTTGCTGCAACACAAGCGGACAGCTCCACCTACTGGCTATTTTAATAAATGCACTACTTCTCAATGCTTTTCAATAGCAGTCACATGAATGGAAAAAAAGGTTGTTATTTTGAAACGGTGTAAATTGAACCGTTGTAAAATGAGGGCCACCTGTATATATATAGTGATAATACATTATATATTATCACAGATCTCCACACAAAATATATGTTACTAATATAAGCAATGTAGCATGAAGCGGAGTCATGTAAACTGTGACATGTACTCTAGACTGTCTGGGGAGTGGAATTTATATATATATATATATATATATATATATATATATATATATATATATATATATATATATATATATACTATATATATATATATATATATATATATATCACAACTGTATATATTATATAAGCCTGAATTTATTATGAGCCATCATAATATTCCAGCTAAACATTATTGGGAGATTTTTATGCATTTTGACCTGTTTAAATAGATATTTCAAATACCATTAGAAGCATTATTGGAACATGTTTATGTTTGCATAAATGATTCCCTTAAAAAACATATCAATGCTGAAAGGGAGGTAGGCCACACGTATACCTTCCAAATATTTCATGGATACCATCCAAGACGAAAGACTTTGGGGCATATTTATCAAGCTCCGAATGGAGCTTGATGCCCCGTGTTTCTGGAGAGCCTGAAGACTCGCCAGAAACAGCAGTTATGAAGCAGCTGTCACAAAGACCGCTGCTCCATAACCTGTCCGCCTGCTCTGAGCAGGCAGACAGACATCGCCGGAAATCAACCCGATCGAGTATGATCGGGTTGATTGACACCCCCCTGCTGGCGGCCCATTGGCTGCAAGTCTGCAGGGGGCGGCGTTGCACCAGCAGCTCTTGTGAGTTGCTGGTGCAATGCTGAATACGGCGAGCGTATTGCTCTTCGCATTCAGCGAGGTCTGTGGGACCTGATCCACACTGTCAGATCAGGTCCCACAGACCTTGATAAATAGAGGCCTTTGGCTGAGTCAGGGAGAATTGTTGGTAGACTTGCTAGTGTTCCTGAGGTAGGGTCATGGTGACTGGGGAAAGAGTTGAAGGTGTTCCATGGCTGGTTCTTGGTCATGCTATCATACCTCCCAAAACCTGCTGGATTATTTCCAGGATGTGGGAGTTTAATATATTGTGGCCAATGGCCCACTGGTAATGAATGTGCTGGAGTTATGCTTGCAGGGGTGGGGTAACAGGGTTTTGCGGGTGTGCATGGCAGGTTCAAGCGCATGACTGGGTGGTAGGTCGGAGTGTCTAGGCATGGCTCCTTCAGTCACTTAAACCCAGGGCACCAAGGGGCTGTGGTCAGGACATGCTACCCAACCTGTGACAGGATGCAGGACTGTTGGGAGATATGTGATAGGGATGGTTTGGCCTGCATTTTTAATGGTTAGGGCAGTTTGTGGGCATGCCATTTCAGAAACCATGACTTATATCACCCATCTGCAGCAATATTCTAGACAGTTGGGAGCTTTACATATTCTTATTTGCCTAGCACTCTTGCTTCAAGTGCTGTACATGATATTATCTCACCTCTGACAAGATAGCAACACAGTTCAGAACATCTTTATTTTGCTGTGCTGATGACAATGAATGCCTCTATCTGCTCTGGAAATGCATAGTTCTAAAAAAATGAAATTGTTAAACTCTTTAATGGATTAATAATTCTCCTTTACAATAAATTCCTACTTTGTATTAACATATTACAGTTTTCTAACTAGCAGTTATTGCAAATGGTGGTAAAATTACACTTTTTTAGCAATGCTGTTCAAATGAGATTTATATAGTATGCATAATTTGCCTGAAGTTTTTTTTTTTTATCTCTGTTCTACACATTCAAATTAAGATATACTTCAGTAAATTTAACATGAATATGCTTTCAGAAGATGGTTTCTTGCTGTTGGCATGAATTTAATTTGAATCTTGTATTTCTTACCATTTTATGCCATTTACCGTGAAAGGGCTAAAGACATTTTTGAATTAAAAGATACAAAGCTAAAATATGAGATACTGAGATACTGTACAAATGTGATATGACAAATATAAGCTCCCTGATTGTGCATGAGGATTTTTTTTACCTTGAGTGATAGTACTGTAATTTATTTTTAGATAACTCACTGCTTGCATTTATTTAGTTCACAAATAATTATCTAAATTTACAAAAATTGTTTAACTCTTTGCAGAGAAACTGAATACAATTGACAAAAAGTGGTTTCATGGTATAAAAATGTGTCAGTACAGATATATTTTTTAATAGTTTTAACTTCTTGGATAAGATATAGAAATGTTGTGATCAAAATTTTAGGCACCAGCTCCTACTGAGCATGATGAAGAGTTCACTGTGAAAAATGTTTATGTATTAGTGATTTGTTTATGGCTGTCACATGATACAGGGGGCAGGAAGACTAAGGGCCTGGTGATCAAACACTTGTATGCATGGAGAAAAATCATGCAAAATCTTTGCAGGCTTTTTTTTATCAGTATATTGCAATGAATGTGTCTTTCCTTCTGTTCCAGTATCCACATAGCTTTTGAAATATCTCTCAAGCTGACATTTACCTTTCTAAAATTATTGGCGGGTCCTTGCAGTACTGACAAGACATAGATAATCTCACCAACGTGAAGAGCTTTAGATCATCAGGTGTTATTGCATTGCGTGAATTATGTAATTCTACTGTTTTTACTTGTCCTTTAATGCAAGTGGGCAATTGTTAGAAACTTTGAAATCTATTAGCCAGGTATCATTTTCATCAAAAGGTCCAATATTGCTTGATTGTCATTGGCACATTTTGAGGTTAAAATTTCCTCAGAGTGAGAATGACTGGCAGAAAAGATTAATCAAGAATCTTTAAAAAGATAATTTTCTTCGAGATTGTTAAAGGCTAAACTTGGTTCTGCAGTTAACACGCTTTGAACAATTGTCATTTAATCTGAACTAGTTCCTGAGGTATTTAACAGGCTGTTATTAAAAAGGCTGGATGTAGAACTGTGAATCGTTACATTTAAATGTCTTGTTCCCTTGCTCATGTTCTGCCATCTCATCATAGAGTGCTGGATCACTTGATGTAAAGTAGACCAGAGAACAGGCTATTAACAGCAGCAGGGTATTACTAATTCTAAAAATTTCACTCAACCACTCAACATGGGCGAGTATAAATTGACCTGAGGCAAGTAATGAAAGATAATGAGTGCCTGGGGAAAATACAAAATTGGTGACGTGTAAATAGAGAAGACTGATTGGCCATAAGTACCTATTAAGTAGCATCTCTGAATTTAGGTGGGAGAGTTTTAGAGTAGTATTAATAAAAACTTGAGCCACAAAGGTAGCTTAAGGGATTTTGAAAGCTTTTCAAAGATTTTTTTGCTTTCAGATATCCTAGTCATGTTGCAAAGTAGGGGAATGTGCTTAATACATTAAAGGAATAATTATGAAAAATAAGAAATGCTATAATATAATATATATAGAAGAATATATAAAAATGTAATATTTATTGCCACCCTAGGCATAGGTCTAGTTTGAATTTTCTAGATATGTGCTTGCATATATTCTTATATGTATATACATATTTATATTTCCATAAGAACATAAGTGCAACTATTCCTATGCATGGGGCAACAATAAATATTACATATTACAAAAATGTTTTGCATTGAAACACCTGCATTATTTGCAAGTTTTAAAATTTCAATGGGAACTATGCCTCAAAAATCTATTTTTTCCTCTTTTACACCTAGTTGAGCTGGTTGTATTTTTTTTTCAATGTAAGAACAGCCTCCGGCAGGGCAATAGCAGTTGGCACTTTTATTGGAAACGGTGTAAATTAGCGATTAACGGCTTTTAATACTTTTTTTATGGGATTCTAAAATATTTATATTGTAGCATAATGCACCATCAGAAGCAGTTGATACACGAAATTGCTTCTGACCGCATATTCATTGGTTTGCAAATTTGGGCAAACCAAATTATGGCTCAATGGACACAAGCCTTTGTTGGGGTGCTTGCACTATGTGGTGGTATCTCCTGTCCTGGTTTGAGAGGGGAGATTTATCTTTTAGGGATGTGCCTTTTGATCATGGGCACGCACATTTGGATAATAGCGGCAAGTATTATGGGGCTATATATTTTGGTTTCTTGTTCATGTTATTTTCTTGTTTAGTAAACAAAGTTGCAGCCTTTATTCCCCATATATGTGTCTGTGTATTTTATGCAATTTAGTGCCAGGTATAGGGGTCATGGGTTTTATTTAATTTATGCCAATGTTTTTTTGTGTGCAAATGTTTTATCACTAACATATCCCTTTAACAGGCAGTTTATGATTGGTTGATTTAGTACAGGAACAATCATAAACAAATTACATTTTGAAACATTCTCTTTTAGAAAGTAAATATAATAGTTTTGAGCATTATTATTATTATTATTAAAATAAATACAATTTAATTAAAGACATTAATTACACTTAGGCAAATTCAGAACAGATTGGGTTAACATTTCTTAAAATCTGGCACAGATATTGTTAAACAAAAAAATATATATGTTTATCAAAATTATACTTAATAATTTTACTGACATAAGAGAATTTCTTTTCTTGTTGAACATAAATGAGTTAAATTTAAGAATTGCTGTATATTTACTACAAAAATCTGTCAAGTAAAACCTTCTGCCTAGTAATAAATAAGCTAATATAATGAGTAACTTGTGGTTAGAAAAGGGTAAATTAATACTTATGACAAAGAAAACGTGTATTTTCCGCCTGCTGCTGTCTAACGTATTCATTAGATCTCCTCATTTTAAAAACCTGCCAAGCTCAAATTAATTTGATTGGAACACTGAAAAGAGTCTGTTGTTATTGTTTATATTTATATTCAGTGTAGTTATAAATATAAGTGAAATGCTAAAAAAAATGCAAAAGTAAAGATTAGAGAATAAAATAAATTAAATATTGGGACAATAAGAAGATATTAAATTAATGGCGGAACTTCCAATTGTGCAGCAGGCACAGTGGCACCAGGGCCCTAGTGTTAGGGGGCCAATAGCAGCCAGTCTATGCAAAGGTGTAGGTACAATCCTAATACAGGAAAACCTTTTATTTGTACAGGTTGTCTATCTATCTACCTCTCTATCTATCTATCTATCTATCTATCTATTTATCTATCTATCTATCTATCTATCTATCTATATCTATCTATCTACCTCTCTATCTATCTATCTATCTATCTATCTATCTATCTATCTATCTATCTATCTATCTATCTATCTATCTATCTATCTATCTATCTATCTATCTATCTATCTATCTACCTCTCTCTCTCTCTCTCTATCTATCTATCTATCTATCTATCTATCTATCTATCTACCTATCTATCTATCTATCTATCTATCTATCTATCTATTAATCTATCTATCTCTCTGTCTGTCTATATCTATCTATCTATCTATCTATCTATCTATCTATCTATCTATCTATCTATCTATCTATCTATCTATCTATCTATCTATCTATCTATCTATCTATCTATCTATCTATCTATCTATCGATCTCTCTATCTACCTCTCTATCTATCTCTCTATCTATCTATCTATCTATCTATTTATCTACCTCTCTATCTATCAATCTATCTATCTTTTTATCTATCTATTTATCTACCTCTCTATCTATCTATCTATCTATCTATCTATCTATCTATCTATCTATCTATTGCACCTGGGCCCTCTGTTACGTAGGTCCTACTTTATTAAATTATCTTCTACATCCCCAGATAGATTATATTACAGCACACCCCTCCCATCATTTCTTGTCACCTAGGATGCTGGGAGACTAGTGGGAGGAGTTATGATAGGAAGGAGGGAGTGTTCATTTCAATAAAGAGACATATTTCTCACATATTTTATAGCATGTTTAGAAAAGAACAGCAGTTAAACGTACTAAAAATATTATTTTGCATGGAAAAGGGCTAAGCAAAAGCTGTTTAATGTGAAAATAACAGGAAAGTGCACGACTTTGTACTATTGCATCCTGGGAATCTACTGTTTACTTGCTGACAGGAACAACTTCTAAACAACAACAACAACTAGTTTATACAATACAAGTAAATCCATAAAAAAAAAGAACCATGACTTATTTTGAAACATTCTCTTTTAGACACAACAGAGAGGATTTTTGAGTACCCCTTTAAAGGGACAGTAAAGTCATAATTAGAGATTCATGATTTAGACAGAGCATATCATTTTAAACAACTTTCCAATTTACTTCTATTATTTCATTTGCTTCCTTCTCGTGTTATCCTTTATCTACTTGTTGACTTTTTTTATTTTTGCCAAAATATATTCAATAGGTTGTCTTTTTATTAAAATGGAGGTTCTAGGATTTGCTGGTGGAGTGCTCTTAAAAAAAAGTTAGAAATAGGTCCCCCTTAATATTTAAAGGGATTTTTACTTAAAATGTTCATCATCCATATGAAAAAAACTAGCATAGATATTGACATGTTATTGCCTCTATAACTATGAATTTAAAGTTTGAATTTTAACTAACATACCTGTATCAGTTGTAAACTTTCTACTGATGTTCAGTTATTTGTAGATACTTCCTACTAACGTGCAATTGGTATTAGCAGGAGGAACTTTTCAACCAATGAGCTTTAGCAATAAGTACCTATTACCCAATGAGCATTAATAGCAAGTGTCTATAAGCCAATGAGCATTAGTAGCAAGTGTCTATAAGCCAATGAGCATTAGTTGGGATACAGGTGTATTAGTTTCCGTTTTAGTTACATTTTAGCCAGCTTTAAGGGGACTGTAATATCAAAATTAAACATTTGTGATTCTGATAGAGCATACAATTTTAAACAACTTTCAAATGTACTTTTATTATCAATTTTGCTTTGTTCTCTTGGCATCCTTTGATGAAGATTAAAAATAGGTAGGCTGGGAGGAGCTTAGGAGCATGCATGTGTCTTTAGCAGTCTGTGACAGCAGGATTTGCAACATCGTTTAACAATGTTGCAAACACTGCTGCCAGATGGCTAAAGACACATGCACGCTCCTGAGCTCACCGACGATTGTCAAGAGACATAATCCAGAGAATTTAAGTTTAATTTTGACTTTACTACCTATTTAATTTAATATTTTTTCAAAGCAGTAATTTCAAATTGCATGTGAGGTCAAAACGTAACCAATGACTTGTAATATGAGCACAACATGTGCTACTACTATTTATCATTGAAAGTATAGGGTGCACTATCTAAATATCATGTATAAAAAACTGTGTGCTACCAATTGAGCTCAACTTGTAATCTTGTGTTTTAAAGGACCATTTAATTAACAAGTGCGTATTAAAAAGACAATGATTTAACACCTAGGGGCATATTTAACAATGTGCGAGCAGACATGATACGAAGTAGCGTATCATGTCCGCTGCACATCGCTGCCAGCATTTATCATTGCACCAGCAGTTCTTGTGAACTGCTGGTGCAATGCTGCCCTCTGCAGAGGGGGTGTCAAGCAACCCGATTGTATTCGATCAGGTTGATTTCTGTCTGCCGCCTCAGAGCAGGCGGACAAGTTATGGAGCAGCAGCCTTTAGACCGCTGCTACATAACTTATTGATAACTTCTCCGTGAGCTACATTTAGTTTAATGGCAGAATTATATAACATTATTTTTTTAGGTTTACTCCCCCTTTAAGATCTCATGTGATTTCACAAAAATCTCAGATTTCATAGTAAACTTCCTTATAGTTAGGAGAGAATTAAATTAATTAAATTAACTGTGCCTGCATATGCCAAATGCACACTCCGCTGTAAGTCCTGGGACTAGCATCCTGGTTGATTACTTAAAGTCCCTTTACAATAGGATGTGGCTGCTGAGAAAATTTTGAGGTAAAATATCTTCCATTTTTTACATAGAGATTTTACGGTCTAGTCAGCTTTTTACAGATATGCTGCATCACTATCAAGTGATTTAGCATTTGGGTTTAATCTCCCTTTAATGATTTCTGTCCCACGGGAAAAAAAAAACTCTCAGTTTATGTCAGGGATAAACTATTCTTATTTTACCTGTGTAGCAAATACCAGGATATTAAAGTGATCTAATTTTACTAAATATTTTTTTTAATAATTACAATTCAGTAGGGATTTAATGAGACAACTTTAAAGGATATGAAATCCAAATTTTTCCCTTCAAGATTATGATAGAGAATACAATTTTAAACAACTTTCCAATTTACTTCTATTATCTAATTTGCTTAATTCTCTTGGTATCCTTTGTTAAAGAAGCAGCAGTGCACTACTCAGAGCTAGCTGAACACTGGGTGATAACATAAGGCTTATATGTTCAACCACTAATCATCAGCTCCCTAGCCTACCTAGGTATCCTTGTCAACAAAAGATACCAAGAGAATAAGGCAAATTAGATAACAGAAGTAAATTGTAAAGTTGCTTAAAATTGTATGCTCTATCTAAAAGAAACAAAAACATAATTTATGTAAGAACTTACCTGATAAATTCATTTCTTTCACATTGGCAAGAGTCCATGAGCTAGTGACGTATGGGATATACAATCCTACCAAGAGGGGCAAAGTTTCCCAAACCTCGAAATGCCTATAAATTCACCCCTCACCACACCCACAATTCAGTTTAATGAATACCCAAGTAGTGGGGTGAAAAAATAAGGAGTAAAAAAGCATACAAAAAGAGAAACTAGAAATATAATTGTGCTTTTTATACAAAAATCATAACCACCATAAAAAGGGTGGACCTCATGGACTCTTGCCAATATGAAAGAAATTCATTTATCAGTTAAGTTCTTACATAAATTATGTTGTCTTTCATGTAATTGACAAGAGTCCATGAGCTAGTGACGTATGGGATAGAAATACCCAAGATGTGGGAGACCACAGAAGAGTCACTAGAAAGGGAGGGATAAAATAAAAACAGCTATTTCCGCTGAAAAAAATTATATCCACAAAAAAATAAGTCTTATAAATTTACATAAATTTCAAGAAAAAAAACTTAATCATAAGCAGAAGAATCAAACTGAAACAGCTGTCTGAAGAACTTTTTTACCAAAGACTGCTTCAGAAGAAGCAAATACATCAAAATGGTAAAATTTAGTAAATGTATGCAAAGAAGACCAAGTTGCTGCTTTGCAAATCTGATCAACCGATGCTTTATTCTTAAAAGCCCAAAAAGTGGAGACTGATCTAGTAGAATGAGCTGTAATTCTCTGATGCGGAGACTGTCCTGCCTCCAAATAAGCCTTGTGAATCAAAAGCTTTAACCAAGATGCCGAAGAAATGGCAGAGGCTTTCTGACCTTTCCTAGGACCAGAAAAAACAAAAAATATACTAGAAGTCTTCCTGAAATCTTTAGTAGCTTTGACATAATATTTCAAATCTCTTACAATATCCAAAGAATGTAAAGATCTTTCAAGAGAATTCTTAGGATTAGGACACAAGGAAGGAACAACAACTGTTGTTAGAATTCACAACCTTAGGAAGAAATTTAAACGAAGTCCGCAAAACTACCTTATCCTGATGGAAAATCAGAAAAGGAGACTCACAAGAGAGAGCAGACAATTCAGAAACTTCTAGCTGAAGAGATAGCCAAAAAAACCAACAATTTTGCAAGAAAGTAGTTTAATGTCCAAAGAATGCATAGTCTCAAAAGGAGAAGCCTGCAAAGCCTTCAAAACCAAATTAAGACTCCAAGGAGGAGAGATTGATTTAACAACAGGCTTGATACAAACCAAAGCCTGAACAAAACAGTGAATATCAGGAAGTTTAGCAATCTTTATATGAAATAAAACAGAAAGAGCAGAGATTTGTCCCTTCAATGTACTTGCAAACAAATCTTTATCCAAACCATCCTGAAGAAACTGTAAAATTCTAGGAATCGATAATAAATCTTCCTTGAAACAGACTTATGAACCTGTAGCATAGTATTAACCTCTATGACTAAGTACTATGCGTTCAATTTCCATACCTTTAAATTTAGCAATTTGATATCCTGATGGAAAAATGGCCCTTGAGACAGAAGGTCTCACCTTAAAG
Organism: Bombina bombina; assembly: GCF_027579735.1. NCBI lineage: Eukaryota > Metazoa > Chordata > Amphibia > Anura > Bombinatoridae > Bombina > Bombina bombina. The sequence continues at coordinate 522,224,584 of NC_069503.1, forward strand.
GAAGCGGTCAAGGTTGGCAACTGGACATCCGGACAAGATCCGCATACCAAAACCTGTGAGGCCATGCTGGTGCTATCAGAAACACATGTGATTGTTCCAATATGATCTGGGAGATCACCCTTGGAAGAAGAACTAGAGGCAGAAAAATGTAAGCAGGTTGGTAAAACCAAGGAACTGCTAACGCATACACCATCTCCGCATGAGGATCCCTGGACCTGAAAAGGTACCTGGGAAGCTTCTTGTTTAGATGGGAAGCCATCAGATCTATTTTGGGGAGACCCCACATCTGTACAATCTGACAAAATACATTTGGATGGAGACACCACTCCCCTGGATGTAGACTGATGACTAAGATAATCCGCTTCCCAATTGTCTACAACTGGGATATGTATCACAGAAATTAGACAGGAGTTGGATTCCACCCAAGAAAGTATCAGAGATACTTCTTTCATCGCTAAAGGACTGCGAGTCCCCCCTTGATGATTGACATATGCCACAGTTGTGATATTGTCTGTCTGAAAACGAATGAATGATTCTCTCTTTAATAGAGGCCAAGCCTGAAGAGCCCTGAAAATAGCATGGAGTTCTAAAATATTGATTGGTAACCTTGCCTCTTGGCAGAAACCAATTTCATTTGTCTCTTGTCTGTTAAAGACAGAGTCATGGACACTGAATCTATCTGGGAACCTAAAAAGGTGACCCTTGTCTGAGGAATCAAGGAACTCTTTGGTAAATTGATCCTCCAACCATGTCTTTAAAGAAACAACACAAGTTGATTTGTGTGAGATTCTGCTAAATGAAAAGATTGAGCCAGTACCAAGATATCATCCAAATAAGTAAACACTGCAATACCCTGCTCTCTGATTACAGATAGAAGGGCACTGAGAACCTTTGAAAAGGTTCTTGGAGCTGTTGCTAGGCCAAATGGAAGAGCAACAAATCGGTAATGCTTGTCTAGAAAAGAGAATCTCAGAAACCGATAGTGGTCTGGATGAATCGGAATGTGAAGATACGCATCCTGTAAGTCTATTGAGGACATGTAATGACCTTGCTGAACAAAAGGCAGAATAGTCCTTATAGTCACCATCTTGAAAGTTGGGACCCTTACAAATTGATTCAAAAACGTCAGATCCAGAACTGGTCTGAAAGAATTTTCCTTCTTCAGGACAATGAATAGATTTGAATAAAAACCCAGACCCTGTTCCAGAATTGGAACTGGTACAATTGCTCCTGAAAGCTCTAGATCTGAAACACACTTCAGAAAGGCCTGAGCTTTTACAGGATTTGTTGGAACATGAGAGAGAAAAAATCTTCTAACAGGAGGTCTTATTCTGAAACCTATTCGATAATCCTGAGAGACAATATTCTGAATCCAATGATTCTGAATGGAACCTTCCCAAACGTCTTGAAATAATTTCAATCTGCCCCCCACCAGCAGAACTGGATCAAGAGCCACACCTTAATGCAGTCTTGGGTGTTGGCTTTGGCTTCTTGTAAGGCTTGGATTTATTCCAACTTGAGGATGGCTTCCAATTGGAGCCAGAGTCTTTAGGGGAAGGAGTGTTTTTCTGTTCTCTATTCTGACGAAAGGAACAAAACCGATTAGAAGCTTTAGATTTGCCTTTAGACTTTTTATCTTGAGGCAAAAAATCTCCCTTCCCCCCAGTAATAGTGGAAATAATAGAATCCAACTGGGAACCAAACAAATTATTACCCTGGAATGATAGAGATAGTAACCTAGATTTATATACCACGTCAGCATTCCATGATTTGAGCCATAAAGCTCTTCTAGCTAAAATAGCCAAAGACATAGATTTAACATTAATCTTGATGATATCAAAAATAGCATCACAGATAAAATGATTAGCATGTTGAAGCAAACGAACAATGCTATGCAAATCAGAGTCTTTTCCCCGTTGTGCTAAGCTATCCAACCAAAAATGTATGGCAGGTCTGAGCATATAGCCAGAATGCAAATAAGCTTTCATTAGATAAGATTCAATCTTCCTATCTAAAGGATCCTTAAAAGAAGTACTATCTTCCATAGGAATAGTAGTACGATTAGCAAGAGTAGAAATAGCATATCATTATCAACCTTAGGGACTTTTTCCCAAAACTCTAATTTAGCCACTGGCAAAGGATACAACTTTTTAAACCTTGGAGAAGGAACAAAAGAAGTACCATGCTTAGACCATTCCTTATCAATCACATCAGAAATAGCATCAGGAACAGGAAAAACCTCAGGAGTAGTCACAGGAGGTTTATAAACAGAATTTAAATGTTTACTGGATTTATAATCAAGAAGACCAGACTCCTCAATATCCAAAGTTATTAACACTTATTTTAACAAAGAACGAATATACTCAAACTTAAAAAGATAAGATGATTTATCAGTGTCAATGTCTGAAGTAGGATCTTCTGAGTCAGAGAGATCCTCATCAGAGGAAGATATATCAGTATGTTGCCTGTCATAACAAATTTCATCAGTATTATGAGAAGTTTTAAAAGACCTTTTACGTTTATTTGAAGGCGGTATAGCAGCCATAGCCTTCTGTATCGCATCAGCAATATCATTTTTCATATCAACAGGGATATCATGTACTTTAGATGTTGAAGGAACAACAGATACTGTACAAGCACTAATAGAAACATTTTCTGCATTCAAAAGCTTATCATGACAACTGTTACATACTACAGCTGGAGATTACAACAGATACACTTAGCTTTGGTAGAACTGTGTTCACACAGCATGGTTCCTACAGCAGCTTCTAAAACAGGATCAGATTGAGAAATCTTGTAAAATGTAAAAAAAGAAAAAATAACATTAAACAGAAATATCTTATTTCCACATATAGCGTTTCAGGAATGTGAAAAAATGCAAATGCTAAAAATTGCAAAAAAAGCAAATAGCATAGCCCTCTGGGCATAAAGAAGGCAAGGAGCATATAGGAAGTGAGGTAAAATATAACTACATTTTTTATTTTATTTTTGGCGCCAAGTATGACGCACAACGCAAAAGGAAGTTGAGATTTTTTTTGGCGCCAACAAACATCCGGAAAATTACGCAACTCACATCATAACAAATACAATTTTGCGCCAAACAACCTAGGGTCAACTAAGACGCAGGAAATTACGAACTTGCGTCATGACAGATGCACATTCATGCCCCAAAAAATTATCGCGCCAAGAATGACGCAATAAATAACAGCATTTTGCGCCCTCGCGAGCCTAATTTTCCCACAAGTTTTCCAATAAAAAAACAAGTCAAATTGAAAAAAAGACTATACCCCAGGTAAGACAAACTTCCTAAACATGATTCCCATAACAAAACTGCTGGACTGCAAAGGGAAATACACATAGACCTGACTCATGGCAAATATAAGTAAAATACATATATTTAAAACGTTATATTAATACATAAAGCACCAAACCATAGCTGAGAGTGTCTTAAATAATGATACATACTTACCGAAAGACACCCATCCACATAAAGCAGATAGCCAGACCAGTACTGAAAGCTATCAGCAGAGCTAATGGTATATAAGAGTATATCGTCGATCTGAAAAGGAAGGTAGGAGATGAATCCCTACGACCGATAACAGAGAACCCTTGAAAAGATTTCTCATGAGGGAAACCATAAAATCAAACAGGTAATACTCTCTTCACATCTCTCTGACAAACACTGTACTCTGAGAGGAATTGGGTTTCAGAATGCTTAGAAGCGCTTATCACAGCAGAAATCATAAAAATCAAGCACAAACTTACTTCACCATCTCCATAGGAGGCAAAGTTTGTAAAATTGAATTGTGGGTGTGGTGTGTATTTATATGCATTTTGAGGATTGGGAAACTCTGCCCCTCCTGGTAGGATTGTATATCCCATACGTCACTAGCTCATAGACTCTTGCCAATTACATGAAAGAAATGGGTTTCATGTCCCTTTAAGATTAAACTTGCATCTATTCACTTGGTGGAAGCAAGTAATTAATACTAAGGAAAATAAAAATTACATGGAACATGGTTAAATAGAGATGGGATTTTTTTTTTTTTTGCTTTGAAAGCATAAATAGAATGTTCCCCTTGATATTTCTTCTCTTTTAAGAATATTTCCATAGAAGTGTTGATGTTCAAATGTTAAATGTAATATTCAATGACTACATTCAAAGTTAATTTGTTTTGACTTACCTTGAAGTCTTTGGAAATCAAAATTGAAAGTAAATAGTCAACACATACATTTGACTTCAATGTTACACTTGTTATTCCCATGGATGTACACTAAAGTCTATAGGAATCTACATTAAAATATTAATGATGGCACGTTCTATTTAATTCAAATTTATATTTTTAATTAAAGGGGCATAAAATAATAAATAAATGGTAGACATGCTTATGTATTCATAGCAAATATTATCCTGGGGATAATATGCAGATTTATTTTTTATTATTTTAGTTGTTTAAATTATGAAGAAATAAGTGCAAATTTTTAAGTCTCCATAAAATAATGAACACAACTGTGTTGAAACTTTGGTTAGTTCCCTTTCTCTGCTGAGACCAATTAGGGACATTAGTTACTAGACTGAGCAAACAATGGCCCTGCAGAACGTAGAGGTGTTAGGCTTGTGAAATCTGGTGTCTGCACTTCCAATTTCTGTGGTAATTGGAAACCTAACATTTTTAAATTACAAGAAAAAAACAAAAACAAAAACAAACAGGCAGAATAATTAAAGAACAATTAAAGTGAAAATTAAAGATTCATGATTCAGATAAAGCATGCAATTGAGAAAATATTTCAACTTTCAAATATACTTCCATTATCAAAATGTGCACAAACCTTTTTATGTGCACACTTTCTGAGGCTTCATCTCATACTGAGCATGTGCAAAGTACACTGTATTTACCTACAGTATATGCTATTTGTGATTGGTTGGTGGCTTTTACATGATACAGGCTGAGCAAAAATTAGATTAACTTTGAGATTCGCCAGAAAATATTCTACTGCTCATTTTAAATTTAAAGGGACATTATACACTCATTTTTTCTTCGCATAAATGTTTTGTAGATGATCTATTTCTATAGATGATTAAGTTGTTTTTTTTTTGTTTTTTTTTTTTAAATGTATAGTTTTGCTTATTTTTAAATAACATTGCTCTGATTTTCAGACTCCTAACCAAGCCCCAAGATTTTAGGAGAATACCGTCAGCTACCTTCTCCAGCTTGCTCCTGTTTGTGTAAAGGGTCTTTTCATATGCAAAAGAAGGGGGAGGGGGAGGGTCTTATTTCCCACTTGCAGTGGGCTTTCCAGCTACCTTTTCAACAGAGCTAAACTGAGAGCTTCTAAGTACGTTTTTAAACAGTTTTATACTGAATTTTTATATCAGTATCTGTGCATCTTATTCTTTATAGTAGTGTCTATTACATGCAGTTATATGAAAATGAGTGTATACTGTCCCTTGTATTGTCTTTTTATTGTGTATTTGTCAGTTATTCGATTCAACTTTAATTAGCGGTCCTTTAAATAAATTATATTGCAGAGTTGTTTTACTAAACATAATAAAGCATTTTAAATTACAGGGGCCCTTTTAACAAGCTACGTAGGGAGCTTGTGGGCCCGTGTTTCTGGCGAGTCTTCAGACTCACCAGAAACAGCAGTTATGAAGCAGCGGTCTAAAGACCGCTGCTCCATAACTCTGTCTGCCTGCTCTGAGCAGGCAAACAGGAATCACCAGAAATCAACCCGATCAAGTACGATCGGGTTGACTGACACTCCCCTGCTGACGGCCGATTGGCCGCGAGTCTGCAGGAGGCGGCGTTGCACCAGGAGCTCTTGTGAGCTGCTAGTGCAATGCTGAATACGAAGAGCGCATTTCTCTCTGCATTCAGCGAGGTCTTTCGGATCAGGTCCGCAAGACCTTTCTTAAATAGGGGCCATTGTCTCAAAGTTTGTGTCTTGAATGTTTGCAAGCATTTTCTAATCCTTATGACTGAGTTAGTTAAACAGGAAATATATTTCTGTTAAATAATTATTTCGTTTTTAACTGTGTTCATTTCATAGTAAAACAAAATATCAATGTGATAAAGGCAACTCTATGTTTATTAGTCTTTCATGGTAAAGTGAGATTTTAAAAGTGTAACAAATAACAAAGTAATGTAATGACTAAGGAAGTGTCATTTTCATTATTGTATTTAAATTAGGCTGACCATATTGCCGCTTTAAGAAGGAACACATATGAAAAATACATATGTGAGGGTTCTTATACAAAACCATTTCTTTAAACAGCCCTGAAAACAGCCCTGACATATGTATTTTTCATATGTGTCCCTTTTTAAAGCAGCAATATGGTCAGCCTAATTTAAATTAAAACTAAAGATTGCAGTAAACATCACAATAAGGCTGGGTAACCAAGAACAAGACCAACGTTAAAGGAATAGTCTAGTCAAAATTAAACTTTCAGGATTCAGCTAGAGCATGCCATTTTTTTTTTAAACTTTATTTAGAAACCAATTCATGAGACATTTCCATGTTCCTCAAGAAACAGAATAAATTATTCATAGAATTTATACAAAGTAATGAACCATACAAAACCAGAATAAATAATATGTTACAATAATGCTCTGCTCAGTATTAGGGTACAAAAATATGCTTTTAGAACTGCACCCTTAAGGCTGTGACACACTGCAAGCGATGTGGTGCGAGGCGAAGCAGCTGGTTCGCACCGCATCGCTTCTAAAGTTCAATTATTTCATCTCTGAGTGCTCAGCTACGCGACCTGATGCAGCAGAGTGCTCAGATATGAAAAGGCAGGACACACTGAGCGCGCACAGCTGCATCTATAAGCTGCGCGCCGCTCTGCTTGCAGTGTGTCACTGCCTTTATTCTAATAGTCCATAGAAGAAAAAAGTAAAAACGAAAGAAGAGCACAAAGGGCTCATTAATCTATTATCTTAATAAGCCGGCTAAATTTCTGTATCTGAATTGGGGATTTTCAATATAACTTTAAAAACAACAAAGCAAAACAAAACAAAACAAAGACAGCATCAAAAGGGGGGAAAAAAAAGGAAAAAAATCCCTTCTTTCCTTCTCCTTTCCCTTCCCCCCCCCCTTTTCCCTTCTTTCTTCTAAATTTTGATATTTAAGTTATCATTGTCTCCAATATGCAGGATAGTGATCTGACAGCATTATTTGGAGGAAGAGAGGGGAGGCCTGCAGCTGGTATAGAATCTGAGGAGCATGCAATTTTAAGTAACTTTCTAATTTACTCCTATTATCAATGTTTCTTCATTCTCTTGGGGGTCAATTTATTAATGTGCGAGCGGACATGATACGATGTTGGCATTTATCATTGCACCAGCAGTTCTTGGGAACTGCTGGTGCAATAACACCCTCAGCCAATCGACCTCTAGCAAGGGGTGTCAATCAACCCGATCATATTCGATCAGGTTGATTTCTGTCTGCCACCTCAAAGCAGGCAGACAGATTATGGAGCAGCGGTACGGAGCTTGTAAATTTACTCCTTGGTATCTTTGAAAGTTAGCTTAGGAGCCGGCCCATTTTTGGTTCAGCACCTGGGTAGCGCTTGCTGATTGGTGGCTACAATTTGATAGGCTCCTATGTTTACATTCTTGCTTTTTCAAATAAAGATACCATGAGAACAAAGAAAAAATTATAAAAGGAGTAAAATAGAAAGTTGCCTAAATTTGCATGCTCTATCTGAATCATAAACGTTTAATTTTGACTTGACTATTCCTTTAAGATAGTAGATTGTTTTTCACTAAAGGTTGCCACTCTCACTTATTTCCATGGATCTTCCTTATTTGTCCAAACATTTTAGCAGTCTCTGAGGCTCCCTCATTCATCTGTTCCTAGAACATTTTTCTCACTTTTTTTTTTTTTACGGACTCACAGTAATACAGCTCCTGGTGGAATGTGCTCGTAAAGATCTGAGGGTAGCTGCCAAACTCTACAAATATCATATATTCAATCAATGGTCGGTCCACAGCACTTTGATAAAAAAGTTCACTTTATTGGATACAGATAAAACAAAGAAAGTGACGTTTCAGGGTTGCCCCTTTAATCATACAATTTGTGCAAACTTTTGCTGTCAACTTTTTTTTTTTTACATGTAAAATCTTTCGCCTAGATTACAAGTTTTGTCGGTAAAAACTTGCGTTGCTAACGAGCCTTTTTTTTTTCTTCCAGCGCACACTTTAAACAACGCTGGTATTACAAGTTTTCTGAATGGCTGCGTTAGCCTCAGAAAAGTGAGCATTGAGCAAATTTAGCGCCACTTCTACCTGTAATACCAGCGTTGCTTACGGTAGCGGTAAGCTGGCTAAAACGTGCTCGTGCATGATTTCCCCTTAGGATAAAATGGGGCTGATTCGGCTGAAAAAAAACCCTAACACCTGCAAAAAGGCAGCGTTCAGCTCTTAACGCAGCCCCATTGTTTCCTATGGGAAAATACTTTTAATGTCTACACCTAACACCCTAACATGAACCCCGAGTCTAAACACCCCTAATCTTACACTTATTAACCTCTAATCTTCCGCCCCCAACATCGTCGCCACCTGCATTATACTATTAACCCCTAATCTGCCGCTCTGGACACAGCCGCCACCTACATTATCCCTATGAACCCCTAATCTGCTGCCCCTAACATCGCCGACACCTATATTATATTTATTAACCCCTAATCTGCCACCCCCAACATCGCCACCACCTACCTACAATTATTAACCCCTATTCTGCCGCCCCCAACGTCGCCGCCACCTACCTACAATTATTAATCCCTAATCTGCCACCCCCAACGTTGCAGCTACTATATTAAATGTATTAACACCTAAACCTAAGTCTAACCCTAACCCTTACACCCCCTAGCTTAAATCTATTTTTAATAAATCAAAATAAAATTTCTATAATTAAATAAATTATTCCTATTTAAAACTAAATACGTATAAAATAAACCCTAATATAGCTAATATAGCTATATAGTTACATTGTAGCTATTTTAGGATTTATATTTATTTTACAGGCAACTTTATATTTATTTTAACTAGATACAATAGCTATTAAATAGTTAATAACTATTTAATAGCTACCTAGTTAAAATAATTACAAAATTACCTGTAAAATAAATCCTAACCTAAGTTACAAATACACCTAACACTACACTATCAATAAATTAATTAAATTAATTAAATACAATTATCTAAAATAAAATACAATTAAATAAACTAAACTATATTACAAAAACAAACACTAAATTACAAAAAAAAAATATATTACAAGAAGTTTAATCTAATTACACCTAATCTAAGCCCCCTTAAAAAATAAAAAAGCCCCCCAAAATAATAAAATTCCCTATCCTAAACTAAATTACAAAGTAATCAGCTCCTTTACCAGCCCTTAAACGGGCTTTTTGCGGGGCATTGCCCCAAAGTAATCAGCTCTTTTACCTGTAAAAAAAAAAGAAATACAATACCCACCCCCAACATTACAACCCACCACCCACACACCTCTACTCTAAAACCCACCCGATCCCCTCTTAAAAAAACCTAACACTACCCCATTGAAGATCACCCTACCTTGAGCCGTGTTCACCCAGCCGGGCACCGATGGGTCAGAAGAGGACATCCAGACCGTCAGAAGTCTTCATCCTATCCGGGCAGAAGAGGACATCCAGACCGGCAGAAGTCTTCATCCAGGCGGCATCTTCTATCTTCATCCTTCTGGAGCGGAGCGGAGCCATTTTCTATCCAGCCGACGCGGAGCCATCCTCTTCAGTCAAAGTCCTAACGAAGAATGAAGGTTCATTTAAATTACGACATCCAAGATGGCGTCCCTCGAATTCCGATTGGCTGATAGGATTCTATCAGCCAATCGGAATTAAGGTAGGAAAAATCCGATTGGTTGATTTAATCAGCCAATCGGATTGAAGTTCAATCCGATTGGCTGATTGGATCAGCCAATAGAATGCGAGGTCAATTCTATTGGCTGATTCAATGAGCCAATCGGATTGAACTTCAATCCGATTGGCTGATTAAATCAAACCAATCAGATTTTTCCTACCTTAATTCCGATTGGCTGATAGAATTACTTTGGGGCAATGCCCCGCAAAAAACCCTTTTAAGGGCTGGTAAAAGAGCTAATTACTTTGTAATTTAGTTTAAGAAAGGGAATTTTATTATTTTGGGGGGCTTTTTTATTTTATTAAGGGGCTTAGATTAGGTGTAATTAGATTAAACTTCTTGTAATATTTTTTTTTGTAATTTAGTGTTTGTTTTTGTAATATAGTTTAGTTTATTTAATTATATTTTATTTTAGATATTTGTATTTAATTTATTTAATTAGTTTATTAATAGTGTAGTGTTAGGTGTATTTGTAACTTAGGTTAGGATTTATTTTACAGGTAATTTTGTAATTATTTTAACTAGGTAGCTATTAAATAGTTATTAACTATTTAATAGCTATTGTACCTAGTTAAAATAAATAGAAAGTTGCCTGTAAAATAAATATAAATCCTAAAATAGCTACAATGTAACTATTAGTTATATTGCAGCTATATTAGGGTTTATTTTATAGGTAAGTATTTAGTTTTAAATAGGATTAATTCATTTAATTATAGTAATTTTATTTCGTTTTATTTAAATTATATTTAACTTAGGGGGGTGCTAGGGTTAGGGTTAGATTTAGGTTTAGGGGTGAATAACTTTATTATAGTAGCGGCGACGTTGAGGGCGGGAGATTAGGGGTTAATAATTGTAGGTAGGTGGTGGCGACGTTGGGGGGGGCAGTTGGGGGGGCAGATTAGGGGTTAATAAAATTTACCATAGTGTTTGCGAGGTGGGAGTGCGGTGGTTTAGGGGTTAATACATTTATTGTAGTGGCGGCGATGTCCGGTCGGCAGATTAGGGGTTAATAAGTGTAGGTAGGTGGCGGTGACGTTGGGGGCGGCAGATTAGGGGTTAATAAATATAATGTAGGTGTCGGCGATGTTAGGAGCAGCAGATTAGGGGTTCATAGGTATAATGTAGGTGGCGACGATGTCCGGTCAGCAGATTAGGGGTTAAAAATATTTATTTTAGTGTTTACGATGAGGGGGGGCCTAGGTTTAGGGGTTAATAGGTAGTTTATGGGTGTTAGTGTACTTTGTAGCACTTTAGTTAGGAGCTTTATGTTCCGGCATTAGCCCATAAAACTCTTAACTACTGACTTTTATATGCGGTAGGAGTCTTGGAGGTAGAGGCTGTACCGCTCACTTCTTCCAAGACTTGTAATACCAGCGTTAGCCAAATCCCATTAAAAAGATAGTATACGCAATTGACATAAGGGGATTTGCGGTATGGAAAAGTCACAGAAAAAAAGTGAGCGGTAGACCCTTTCCTGCCTGACTCGTAATACCAGCGGGCGTTAAAAAGCAGCGTTAGGACCCCTTAACGCTACTTTTTAAAGCTAACGCAGAACTCGTAATCTAGCCGATAATTTGATAAAAAAAGTAATCCTGTATTTAGTTCATAATTTTGATGCATGTGACAGTTTAATGTCTTTACTCCCACTGTGCCTTAAAGGGACATGAAACCCAATTTTTTTCTTTCATGATTCAGATAGAGAATACAATTTTTATCAAATTTGCAGTGTTCTCATGTTCTTGTTTGTTGAAGAGATATCTAGATAGATTGTGTGCAAGTCTGGAGCACTACATGACAGGAAATAGTGCTGCCATCTAGTTCTCTTGCTAATGTATAACATTGCTGCAAAACGTTTGCCATATAGTGCTGCAGACACGTGCACACTCCTGAGCTTACCTTCCTGCTTTTTAACAAAGTATAACAAGAAAAAGAAAAGTTCATAACAGAAGTAAATTTTTTTTTAAATTGTATGTTCTATCTAATTTAAACATTTTGGGTTTTATGTCCCTTTTAATTAGATACAGAATTCACGGATTTGCAGAAAGTTGTGCAATGTATTAAGCTAGACTGAATAAAGATTATTTGTATGAAGAATTGTGTTGTACCAAACTGTATCAAATTGTAAAATGAAGTGGATTTTTTTCAGTAACTGTATAATTTGACCAATTTCCTGTGCGAATTTTTTCTATTCGTTAGTCTCCCTTATGTTCTTTAAACAAAGTTGGCAACTCAACTTGCATTGCAGCCATTTTGAATCTTTGTGATATTGAAAATGTGTTTTTCTTCTGTTGTCTCATAACTTGTTTACAAACTGCAAAGTTAAACAAGTGAAACTCAGTAGAGTGATGTAAATTTACAATCAAGTCATATATTAAAGAAAGTATTTTAAACAACCAAACAAACTATTTATTTCCAGGCAACACCAGTAACTATTCATTTTTAAACATGATACAATTACTAAAAACAGAGGATCTTGACTTCACAATGCAGATATGTTTGTTTTTCCTTCCATAAGACACGACTTTATTCCTTACTGTTGGGAAATACAACATCTGGCCACCAGGAGTAGGCAAAGACACCCCAGCCAAAGGCTTAAATATCCCTCCCACTTCCCCTATCCCCCAGTCATTCTTTGCCTTTCGTCACTATAGGAGGTTCCAGAGAAGTGTCATAAATGCTTAGCCAGGCTAAGACAGGGTTTTCTGAGAGTGTTATTGACTCTCTGGTTCAAGCTTGTAAGCCAGTTACTCGTCGTATCTACCATAAAGTGTGGAGGACTTACTTGTACTGGTGTGAAGAGCGTGGTTTTTCCTGGCATAAGGTTAAGGTTGCCCGAATTTTATGTTTTCTTTAGGATGGATTGGAGAAGGGTCTATCTGTTAGTTCCCTGAAGGGACAGATATCGGCCCTGTCGGAGTTACTGCACAAGAGATTGACTGAGCTTACGGATGTGCAGTCCTTTGTTAAGGCTCTGACTAGAATCTGACCTGTGTATAGATCTGGTGCTCCACCTTGGAGCCTCAATCTTGTTCTTAGTGTTTTGCAGCAGGCTCCATTTGAGCCTATGCATACTGATAACATTAAATTGTTATCTTGGAAGGATCTTTGTTTGTTTGCTATTGTCTCTGCTGTTTCTGAGATTTCTGCCTTGCAATGTGACCCCCCTTATCTTGTTTTCCATGCTGATAAGGCGGTTTTACGTACTAAATTATGGTTCCTCCCTAAGGTGGTGTCGGATCATAACATTAATTAAGAAATTGTTGTTCCTTCTTTGTGTCCTAATCCTTCTTCAGCAAAGGAATGCTTTCTTCACAATCTAGATGTGGTTCGTGCCTTGAAGTTCTATGTTCAGGCTACTAAGGAATTCAGACAAGCTTCCTCTTTGTTTGTCATCTATACAGGGAAGCGTAAAGGGCAGAAGGCTACTACGACTTCCCTATCTTTCTGGTTGAGGAGTGTCATTCGCTTAGCTTATAAAACAGCGGGACAACAGCCTCCTGAGAGGATAACAGCTCATTTCACTATAGCAGTAGCTTCCTTCTGGGCTTTTAAGAACAAAGCCTCAATGGATCAGATTTGTAAGACAACTACCTGGTCCTCCTTACACACTTTTTCTAAATTTTACAAGTTTGATGTGTTTCCTTCGGCTGAAGCAGCTTTCGGGAGAAAAGTTTTGCAGGCTGTGCTCAAAATAGGGTCCACCTCTTTTTTGTTCCCTCCTGGTATTCCTTCAGTGTCCTCTGGAGCTTGGGTATAGTTTTCCCGACAGTAAGGAATGAAGTCATTGACTCTCCCTGCCTTATGGAAGGAAAACATAATTTATGCTAACCAGATAAATTCCTTTCCTATTTATTTTTGTTGGAGAAGCTCCCTTTTTATATTATTTCTTCTGGCACCTTTATACCCTGATGCTTCTCCTACTTTTCCTTGTTCCCTCAGCAGAATGACTGAGGGATAGGGGAAGTGTGGGGGGGGGGGGTTATTTAAGCCTTTGGCTGGGGTGTCTTTGCCTCCTCCTGGTGGCCAGGTGTTGTATTTCCCAACAGTAAGGAATGAAGTTGTGGATTCTCCCTGCCAGGAAGGAAAGTAATTTATCTTGTAGGTCATATTTGTTAATACATTTACCAATGTATTTTCTGTAAATTATACATAATGTTAGCCCAGTCAAGTTTCTTTATAATGAATACATGAGGAAATACATTTTCTTTTTGTGAAGTACCGTGAGCATCCATTCTTAAAGAGATGAAAGGTAATTGTGAGGGAAGCTTTTTACGTATAACTAAAACAAATCTTTCATCTTTATGTAATGTAATAAAATAAGTATTACCCCTGTATGTACATCTACATTTTTTTCAGCCATGGTTAGCTTACTAAATACATTTTTCATGTTTGAAATGGAAGGAGTGCTTTATTAATCAAATTCAGAAATGTCTAAAGCTACAACACTGGTTAAGGATAGCATGTCTCATTAATGATACTCAAACCCCTTTCAAAATTTATATTAACTGGCACTGTGAGAAGTATACCACTAAGGGAATGGACTAAATAGTCCGGTGCTACCCCACTACATATAATTACCAAAACCCTCCCATAGACAGGAGCGAAAAAGAGAGATATGAGTTTAAAGCACTCACCCTTATTAGTGTTATACTAAGGCTAAAACTTAACAAAAATCATGTGACAGGATGAAAATACAGCAAAAACTAATAATGTACAAATACTACCTCTTCCCGAAAGACAAATCAAAGTGTGTACTACAGCTATAAATCCCCAAATTTGGAATTCAAAAATCCAAACTTATTCTGAAATACAAATTTTTAAATTAATATTTGTTTAAAAATAAAATAATCCAAAAATACTTTTTTCCTTGTCTGTAAGTCTCAATTGTCCCTGCTTGTTTTTTTTTTGCCTTTTTTTGTGTTCTAAAATTCAAATAATAGTCTATATTTATTTAACCCCTTCAGGACGGGGGCACGTGTTGAAGATCAGAACAATGTAAACATTTGGTGGGAAAAGGACATCACATGATTGTTGATGCGATCATGTGATTTCAATGCCGGAATCAGATCATGGAAAAACTGCCTACGATGCTAGGCATATCCCCTAGTCGGATTTTCCATTTCCTTAAAGCAGGAGGGAGCAGTATGGCAAAAATATTAGGTTGTTCCAAAGGGCACTAAATCCCAGCACTTTTAGGATGGCATGGAACTTTCTAAGGACTTGAAGGGGTTAAAACTACAACTATTGCCTTTCTCATTACAGTACTGTATTATCGGTCTGAGGGTAATATGTATACAAAAGTATTAAAATGATTTTAAACTACCTTTAGGATACATGTATATTTTTTTTTATGACATGTAAATATTGCTTAAATGACATAAGATATTGTTATTTACATTTGGTTCCTTCCCTTCTCCAAACTGTCCCATATTAAAGAGGCAAATATTCTAAAATCCAAACTATTGGGCTTTCTACCTGTACTACTGAAAATGATTGTCCATTATTTTAATATTCTGTTTTTCTGATTCATAATACCATTATCATTTTCAGTAATAGTCATTGCTTTGAACTGCCGAACAGAAGAGGTGGTAAAAAATACTTAGGTACAAATACCACCATTTTCTAAAGGTAATTCAAAGTATGTGCTGCTATCATTTTTATTTACAGTAGTAGTCTTTACATTGAACTGCCCATAAGAAGAGGTTACTGCAATAACAAAGGATACCAAAAGAATGAAGCAAATTAGATAATATAAGTAAATTGGAAAGTTGTTTAAAATGATATGCTCTATCTCAGGGGTCAGCAACCTTGGCAACACAGATGTTTTGGAACTACATTTCTTATGATGCTGTTTAGGCTGTCTGAGCATCATGGGAAATGTAGTTCCAAAACATCTGGGGTGCCTAAGTTGCTGACCCCTACTCTATCGGAACCATTAAAAAAAATGTTAGGTTTCATATCCTTTTAAGCTTTGTGCCACTTTTTTTCTTGTTGTTGTAATACAGTTTGTCTATTCGGGTTATAAAAAATGAAGGCATTATAGCAGCAAGCCAACAAATAATGGTTTTCCAACTAGCAACATTCTCAATGATAAATAAGATTGGATATCTAATTTTATGTAGGAAAGCATTGTAACCTAGTTAGCAGGATAGTCAATCATTTTTAATTAGAGCCAGTGATTTTAATTGGTTATGGGTGTGAAACCTTTAAATAACATAATTAGGTTTCCTTATTAACCAGCTAATTACTGCGTAACCCATTACCGTTTATGTCTAACTAGTGTCATCAGCAACGAGTATCACTGAATGTGACCCTTGTAAGCCTGGTTCTTTTTTTATCAGTATGCCAGAACCAGCTGAGGAGGGAGGATTAAAAGATCTTCAATTAACATTGAGGAACCGCATGAGATGAGAACGTATATAGTGCTGGTGATAGTGCAAGAAAAGGTCCAGTTAGGAAATAAGTGAAGCTTGTGTGAAGTGGTCTTAATTTTGTGCATGATGGGTTATACTTGGTGGGCAGTATTTAATGCAATGATTTTTATTGCTAAAGGTTGTTATGCAGACTCTTTGTATGTGGTGGGTGTGGGTTGAATAACTGTTGAGAGGTTTATTGGGTAGTAGGGATGGGTGTTTTATGTGTAATTTTTGGTGGTTGATGTTAGGTTCTGGGTTATACAATATGTGGGAGCACCATGCTAGATTATGTCACATAAGCTTTTGGGTACACTGAAGAATTTGATTGGCTGACAAAGTAGTTGGCATTACATGTGTCATAGAAGGGTAATAGTTGTTGGAAAAAAGTGTTGGGTGTTAAAGGAGGGTTAAGTATTATGTGGGCAGGTACACCCAGTGTTATAACAGTGTAGTAAGGACTAATATTGGTGTAGCATTCACATTAGTATGTATTACTGCCTACAGTTTTCTGCGAAAAACAGAAACCTACCTATAATTCTTCCTTAGAAACCACGTTTGGCACAGATGTTTATAAATAATTATGCCTTAAAGTCTATGCTCCTCTGGTAATAACAGTTGTTTATCAGCCTCAAAAGAGCTAAAATCAGAATTTGATGTGGTTGAAAGCAACAAAATGAATATACAAGATTTATAAATCACGCTTTTGGGATTGGAATTATGGGTTTCCTAATTTGCTGAATCAAATATCGGTCTAAAAAACATTTGAATTAGAATCTAGCTGAAAGGGACACTGATCCCAAATTTTATCTTTCATGATTCAGATAGAGCATGCAATTTTAAGCAACTTTCTAATTTATTCCTATTATCAGTTCTCCTTCATTCTCTTGCTATCTTTATTTGAAAAGCAAGAATGTACGTTTAGAAGCCGGCCCATTTGTGGTTCACAACCTGGGTTGTTCTTGCTGATTGGTGGTTAAATGCTGTCCAGAGTGCTGAACCTAAAATTGGCTATCTCCTTAGCTTAGATGCCTTCTTTTTCAAATAAAGATAGCAAGAAAACATTGCTTAAAATTGCATGCTCTATCTGAATCATGAAATAAAAAAAATGGGTTTTGTATCCCTTTAACAGTAATATTCCTAAAGTAGCTGGCATGGATTTTGCTGGTCTTCAGAATTTAAAAGACAATAGTGGTATCACCATCTCAAAAGCCTGGGGCAGTTATGCCAAAATGTGTGTTTTTACAGTTATATGGTGTAAGATCATTACAATATATCCAAATAATATTCAGTAATTATAATCCTATACATTGCTATGCTGAAAAAATTATAATCATGTGTTCCATTGTAATTACTTGTGTTTTATTATTCTTATGTTATTAAAGTCAAAATCAAACGTCCTTGATTTAGATAGAGCAAGCAAGTTTAAAAACTTACCAATTAACTTCCATTATCAGATTTAGGGCTAGTTTACAAGCAGAAGACAAAAATGTAGGGCTAGGCTAAAAGTGTTTGCCACCCGAATGATAAGGGGTTTATTGCCAGGGTTTGCGCTCCTCAAGTTTACTGATTATATTATGAGTTGAAAGTAAACACAATCGTGTGAGCGCAATCGTGATATATGCTAGAATCATTACCGTGGTTAACTGTTTTTGCGAAACATAAGAGTTGCACTAAATATATTACAAAGTACAGTTACACTCATAATAACACCATCTAATAAAAATGATTACGAAAAAATATTGCACACAAAAGTTATAAGGGCTCAGAGATATGAGATTTCAGGTGTTAAAAAAAAAAGGCTGCAAGGGAATGCAAAGGGCTTTAACAAGGAGATACATACATATGCATGTCTAAATATGTATATATATATATATATATATATATATATATATATATATATATATATATATATATATATATATATATATATATATATATATATATATATATTTGTGTACATGTGTATTTATGTTATGTATCTATATGTGTATATTTGTATTTACAGACATATATACACATATAAACACTAAATATATATGTACACACACACACACACACACACACATATATATATATATATACATACAGTGGATATAAAAAGTCTACACACCCCTGTTAAAATGTCAGGTTTCTGTGATGTAAAAAAATTAGACAAAGATAAATCATTTCAGAACTTTTTCCACCTTTAATGTGACCTATAAACTGTACAACTCAATTGAAAAACAAACTGAAATCTTTTAGGTAAAGGAAAATAAAAATAAAAAACTAAAATAATATGGTTGCATAAGTATGAACACCCTTAAACTAATACTTTATTGAAGCACCTTTTGATTTTATTACAGCACTCAGTCTTTTTGGGTATGAGTTTGGCAAGATTTGCCCACTCTTCTTTGCAAAAACACTCTAAATCTGTCAGAATGCGAGTGCATCTCCTGTGCACAACCCTCTTCAGGGGCGCGATCCGATATCGATCGCAGTTTGCGGCGCAAGCGAGGAGACCGGCGTCGCCCGCAGTTTCAGCTCGCAACTCAAGCCATCCCATATAGGTCGCCGTCAGATGCTAACGTGCCGTAAGTCTCACAAACCAGCGATGTCCAGAAATCTGCGCAAGTACAAATTTCTGGCGTCGCCAGTGACTTGCGCCACGTTAGAATCTGCCGGCGCCTATAAAACCTGACTAAAGTCTAAAACACCCGCACTGTCTAACACGCCTCCCTAACATAGCCCGCACTGTCTAACACGCCTCCCTAACATAGCCCGCACTGTCTAACACGCCTCCCTAACATAGCCCGCACTGTCTAACCCTCTATCCGCTATCCCCCCTCACTAGCCTAACAATAAAAATGCTATTAACCCCTAAACCGCCGCTCCCGTACCCCGCCGCAACCTAATAAAGTTATTAACCCCTAAACCGCCGCTCCCGTACCCCGCCTCCAGCTATATTATATCTATAACCCCCTAAAGTGAGCCACTAACACCGCCGCCATCTATATTAAAATTATTAACCCCTAATGTAAGCCCCTTACACCGCCGCCATCTCTATTAAAATGATTAACCCCTAATTTAATCTACCTACCCCGCCGCCAGCTATATTATCTATATTAACCCTAAGTATATTATAGTTAATATAGGTATTACATTATATATATTAACTATATTAACCCTAATTATATTAGGGTTAATATAGTTAATATAGTTACTATAGTATTTATATTAACTATATTAACTCTATCTAACCCTAACTAAATTTATATTAAATTAATCTAATTCATTTATAAACTAAAATGTTCCTATTTAAATCTAAATACTTACCTATAAAATAAACCCTAAGATAGCTACAATATAATTAATAATTACATTGTAGCTATGTTAGGGTTAATATTTATTTTACAGGTAAATTGTTAATTATTTTAACTAGGTATAATAGATATTAAATAGTTATTAACTATTTAATATCTACCTAGTTAAAATAATTACCCAATTACCTGTAAAATAAATCCTAACCTAAGTTACAAATACACCTACACTATCAATAAATTTAATAAACTACTAACATCTATCTAAAAATACAATTAAATTAACTAAACTAAATTACAAAAAAAAACAAACACTAAATTACAAAAAATAAAAAAAAGATTACAAGATATTTAAGCTAATTACACCTATTCTAAGCCCCCTAATAAAATAATAAACCCCCAAAATAAAAAAAATTCCCTGCCCTATTCTAAATTCAACAAATTTCAAAGCTCTTTACCTTACCAGCCCTTAAAAGGGCCTTTTGTGGGGCATGCCCCAAAGAATTCAGCTCTTTTGCATACAAGAAATACAATACCCCCCCCCATTACAACCCACCACCCACATACCCCTATTCTAAACCCACCCAAACCCCCCTTAAAAAAGCCTAACACTACCCCCCTGAAGATCTCCCTACCTTGTCTTCACCACACCGGGCCGAACTCCTGATCCGATCCGGGCGATGTCTTCCTCCAAGCGGCAAAGAAGAATTCTTCCTCCGGCGATGTCTTCCTCCAAGCGGCAAAGAAGAATTCTTCCTCCGGCGACGTCTTCCTCCAAGCGGCAGCAAAGTCTTCATTCTTCCGGCGGCATCTTCAATCTTCTTTCTTCGCTCCGCCGCCGCGGAGCATCCATCCCGGCCGACTGCTGAACTTGGAATGATGTACCTTTAAATGACGTCATCCAAGATGGCGTCCGCCGAATTCCGATTGGCTGATAGGATTCTATCAGCCAATCGGAATTAAGTTAAAAAAATCTGATTGGCTGATTGAATCAGCCAATCAGATTCAAGTTCAATCCGATTGGCTGATCCAATCAGCCAATCAGATTGAGCTCGCATTCTATTGGCTGATCTTCAGGGGGGTAGTGTTAGGCTTTTTTAAGGGGGGTTTGGGTGGGTTTAGAATAGGGGTATGTGGGTGGTGGGTTGTAATGGGGGGGGGGGTATTGTATTTCTTGTATGCAAAAGAGCTGAATTCTTTGGGGCATGCCCCACAAAAGGCCCTTTTAAGGGCTGGTAAGGTAAAGAGCTTTGAAATTTGTTGAATTTAGAATAGGGCAGGGAATTTTTTTTTATTTTGGGGGTTTATTATTTTATTAGGGGGCTTAGAATAGGTGTAATTAGCTTAAATATCTTGTAATTTTTTTTTTATTTTTTGTAATTTAGTGTTTGTTTTTTTTTGTAATTTAGTTTAGTTAATTTAATTGTATTTTTAGATAGATGTTAGTAGTTTATTAAATTTATTGATAGTGTAGGTGTATTTGTAACTTAGGTTAGGATTTATTTTACAGGTAATTGGGTAATTATTTTAACTAGGTAGATATTAAATAGTTAATAACTATTTAATATCTATTATACCTAGTTAAAATAATTAACAATTTACCTGTAAAATAAATATTAACCCTAACATAGCTACAATGTAATTATTAATTATATTGTAGCTATCTTAGGGTTTATTTTATAGGTAAGTATTTAGATTTAAATAGGAACATTTTAGTTTATAAATGAATTAGATTAATTTAATATAAATTTAGTTAGGGTTAGATAGAGTTAATATAGTTAATATAAATACTATAGTAACTATATTAACTATATTAACCCTAATATAATTAGGGTTAATATAGTTAATATATATAATGTAATACCTATATTAACTATAATATACTTAGGGTTAATATAGATAATATAGCTGGCGGCGGGGTAGGTAGATTAAATTAGGGGTTAATCATTTTAATAGAGATGGCGGCGGTGTAAGGGGCTTACATTAGGGGTTAATCATTTTTATATAGGTGGCGGCGGTGTAAGGGGTCAGATTAGGGGATAGATAAGGTAGATGGCGGCGGTTTTAGAGGCTCACAGTAGGGGGTTAGTTTATGTAGATGGCGGCGGGGTCCGGGAGCGGCGGTTTAGGGGGTAATAACTTTATTAGGGATTTTGGGGGGGGGGGGGATCGCGGTTGACAGGTAGATAGACATTGCGCATGCGTTAGGTGTTAGGTTTATTTTAGCAGATCGCGGTTGACAGGGAGATAGACATTGCGCATGCGTTAGGTGTTAGGTTTATTTTCTAGTTAGTTTAGGGAGTTACGGGGCTCCAATAGTCAGCGTAAGGCTTCTTACGGCTGCTTTTTGTGGCGAGGTGAAAATGGAGTAAGTTTTCTCCATTTTCGCCACGTAAGTCCTTACGCTGCATATTGGATACCAAACTGCGCGGGTTTGGTATACCTGCCTATGGCCCAAAAAACTGCGGGCGACGGCAGAAATATACGCGCGTAACTTCTAGGTTACGCCGTATATGTGATACCAAATCCGCGCAAATATTGGCGTCGCCGGCTTTTGCGGGCGACGCTTTATATCGGATCGACCCCCAGATCACCCCACAGATTTTGAATTGGATTCAGGTCTGGGCTCTGGCTGGGCCATCAGAAAACTTTAATCTTCTTCTGGTGAAGCCATTCCTTTGTTGATTAGGATGTATGCTTTGGGGCGTTGTCATGCTGAAAGATGAAGTTCCTCTTCATGTTCAGCTTTGTAGCAGAAGCCTAAAGGTTTTGTGCTAATATTGTCTGGTATTTGGAACTGTTCATTATTCCCTCTACTTTGACTAATGCCCCAGTTCCAGCTGAAGAAAAACAGCCCCAAAGCATGATGCTGCCACCACCATGCTTCACTGTGGGTATGGTGCTCTTTTGGTGATATGCAGTGTAGTTTTTGCGCGAAACATATCTTTTGGAATTATGGCCAAAAAGTTCAACTTTGGTTTCATCAGACCAGAACACCTTTTGCAACATGCTTTTGGGAAACTTCAGATGTGTTTTTGCAAAATTTAGCCGTGCTTGGATGTTTTTCTTTTGTAAGAAAAGGCTTCCGTCTTGCCACTCTACCCCATAGCCCAGACATATGAAGAATACGGGCGATTGTTGTCACATGTACCACACAGCCAGTACTTGCCAAATATTCCTGCAGCTCCTTTAATGTTACTGTAGGCCTCTTGGCAGCCTCCCAGACCAGTTTTCTTCTCGTCTTTTCATCAATTTTGGAGGGACATCCAGTTCTTGGTAATGTTACTGTTGCACCATATTTTCTTCACTTGATGATGACTGTCTTCACTGTGTTCCATGGTATATCTAATGCCTTGGAAATTCTTTTGTACCCTTCTCCTGACTGATATATTTTAACAATGAGATCCCTCTGATGCTTTAGACGCTCTCTGCGGACCATGGCTTTTGCTGTAGGATGCGACTAACAAAATGTCAGGAAAGACCTAATAGATCAGCTGAACTTTATTTGGGGTTAATCCCAGGCACTTTAAATGATGACAGGTGTGTACTGACTCCTATTTAACATGATTTTAAATGTGATTGCTTAATTCTGAACACAGCTACATCCCCAGTTATAAAAGGGTGTTCACACTTATGCAACCATATTATTTTATTTTTTTATTTTTATTTCCCTTTACCTAAAACATTTCAGTTTGTTTTTCAATTCAGTTGTACAGTTTATAGGTCAGATTAAAGGTGGAAAAAG
This sequence comes from Bombina bombina, assembly GCF_027579735.1. Lineage (NCBI taxonomy): Eukaryota > Metazoa > Chordata > Amphibia > Anura > Bombinatoridae > Bombina > Bombina bombina. The sequence continues at coordinate 522,247,946 of NC_069503.1, forward strand.
TCCTGAAATGATTTATCTTTGTCTAATTTTTTTACATCACAGAAACCTGACATTTTAACAGGGGTGATACTGTGTGTGTGTATATATATATATATATATATATATATATATATATATACACAGTTGTACAGTTGTATGCAAAAGTTTAGGCATCCCTGACAATTTCCATGATTTTCATTTATAAATAATGGGGTGTCTGGATCAGCAATTTCATTTTGATCTATCAAATAACTGAAGGACACAGTAATATTTCAGTAGTGAAATGAGGTTTATTGGATTAACAGAAAATGTTCAATATGCATCAAAACGAAATTAGACAGGTGCATAAATTTGGGCACCCCAACAGAAATATTACATCAATATGTAGTAGAGCCTCCTTTAGCAGAAATGACAGCCTCTAGACGCTTCCTATAGCCTGTGATGAGTGTCTGGATTCTGGATGAAGGTATTTTGGACCATTCCTCCTTGCAAAATATCTCCAGTTCAGTTAGGTTTGATGGTTGCCGAGTATGAAAAGCCCGCTTCAAATCAACCCACAAATTTTCAATGATATTCAGGCCTGGGGACTGCGATGGCCATTCCAAAACATTGTACTTGTTCCTCTGCATAAATGCCAGAGTAGATTTTGAGCAGTGTTTTGGGTCATTGTCTTGTTGAAATATCCAGCTCCGGCGTAACTTCAACTTTGTGAATGATTCCTCAACATTATTCTCAAGTATCTGCTGATATTGAGTGGAATCCATGCGATCCTCAACTTTAACAAGATTCCCAGTACCGGCACTGGTCACACAGCCCCACAGCATGATGGAACATCCACCAAATTTTACTGTGGCTAGCAAGTGTTTGTCTTGGAACGCTGTGTTCTTTTGCCGCCATGCATAATGCCCCTTGTTATTTCCAAATAACTCAATCTTTGTTTCATCAGTCAACAGCACCTTCTTCCAAAATGAAGCTGACTTGTCCAAATGTGTGTTTGCATACCTCAAGCGACTGTTTGTGGCGTGTGTGCAGAAAAGTCTTCTTCCACATCACTCTCTTATATGCTAAATTGCTGAACGATGCACAGTGACACCATCTGCAGCAAGATGATGTTGTAAGTCTTTGGAGGTGGTCTGTGGGCTGTTTTTGACCGTTCTCACCATCCTTTGCCTTTGCCTCTCCGATATTTTACTTCTAGCCTTAACAAGAACTGTGCCTGTGGTCTTCCAATTCCTCACTATTTTCCTCACAGTGGACAATGACAGCTTAAATCTCTGAGATAGCTTTTTGTAGCCTTCCCCTAAACCATAATGTTGAACAATCTTTGTTTTCGGGTCATTTGAGAGTTGTTTTGAGGCCCCCATGTTGCCACTCTTCAGAGGAGAGTCAAAGAGAACAACAACTTGAAATTGGCCACCTTAAATAACTTTTCTCATGATTGGATGCACCTGTCTATGAAGTTCAAGGCTTAATGGGCTCACCAAACCAATTGTGTGTTCCAATTAATCAGTGCTAGGTAATTACAGGTACTCAAATCAACAAAATAACAAGGGTTCCCAAAATGTATGCACCTGTCTAATTTCTTTTTGCTGCATATTGCACATTTTCTGTTAATCCAATAAACCTCATTTCACTACTGAAATATTATTGTGTCCTTCAGTTATTTGATAGCTCAAAATGAAATTGCTGATCCAAACACCCAATTATTTATAAATTAAAATCATGGGAATTGTCAGGGGTGCCTAAACTTTTGCATACAACTGTTTATATATATAAGTGCATTGGAACCCTTTGCTGTTAAATATATGAAAACATGTAAAATCATATTTATGCAATATTCATTTTTAATTAAGTTTCTAACTATGTATTTACTGTAAATATTTCATATTCCAATGTTTTGCACATAGCAGAATATGTTCTATGTATTTCTAAATAGATATTCCTATATATATATATATATATATATATATATATATATATATATATATATATATATATATATATATATATATACTGAGTATAACAAGAAACAAAGTATCGTAGGCTGATATAATGTAAAAACAGTTCCTTTATTTTCTTACAAAAAGAGGTAAAAAGATCAACAGCGTGATCTACAGCATTCAGGTTATAACACACAGCAGGGCAAGTGCTGATATGTTTCGGCCAGAAGGCCGTAATCATAGCTATTCAATGCACCTGCTGGAAACTATTTAAAAGCAGTGCTCATAGTTGATAGGATAATTCATCCTCCAATCAGATGTACATAATAATGGGTGTGTTAAAAGTCTACATACCTATGGACAATATAACCTGATCATTTATTTGTTAAATAATCAATCCTCGATTATCAATTTCTTGTGCTTGCTATATACGTTATACATATAACCTTAAACATGCATAGTTTAAAAAATAAGAGAATCTCGGAATTTCATACATGGTTTGGTTTGAGATGTACACTTTAAATTCAATAATGCTTCAAATGTTTAGGTATTTATACGCAAATATATATATATAGTAGATAATATTGAGAAATAATTCTGTGTTAAAGGAACTTTGTCCCCACAAATTGACTCTGATTTCTCTTTCTTTTATTAATATATATATATATATATATATATATATCGTTATTTACTCTTTAATATTACCTCAACCTCTCTAGTCAGACAGAGAAAAAATAATTAACAAAATTCCTGCATCAGTATGAATATCGATGTAAAAATATAAAATAGAATATATTATTTCTATATAATATCATCATATAAGAGGTGGTAATAAAATGAGGATTACTTTATATATACTTTCATAACCATTCTAATGGAAATTCACCCCATATAACTTGATAGTCTAAGAATGGGTTATAGAAGAGAAGCATAATGTGTCATGTTAGTTAGATGAAAGGATCCCCCCACAATAATAATAATATAGTATCCAAAGACCAATGTACTCCTGACTGTAATATATATTCTATCATATGGATAGAAAAAGGTTAGTTGTCAAAATGAATGTTAATTCACTATGTTTAAGCTTTCCTTTGTCTTGCTTAACCTTTCATAATTGTTTATAAATGAAATTTACTGTGAAGAACAGAAGAGCAATTCTGGTGTATCAGGAAGAGAGAGAATGTTCCAGGCAATATTACTTCCAGTAGTAAATCAGATCATATTCTGAATTTAAGCCTGTAGGAACTCTTATTTTTAACTTAAAGATCCACAACATCTCTCTCTTCCCCAGAATTTTGTTTTTGTCTCCGCGATTTGCCATCTTAGAGTATCAATCTTTTTCTGATAAACTCTACAAAAGTGTTTGACAAGGGGAGTACTAGCTTCACCTTTAGTGATAGTTGACAGATGATTTCTCATACGTGTGTTGTCGTTAAACCTACATATTGTAGGTGGCATTCAATGCACGTAATGACATAGATAATGTATGATGATGTACAGTTAACATATGTTTCTAAGTGGTAACTCTCACCAGTTACAGATGACACAAATGTGTCCAAAAAATTCCAAAGTCACAGGGCCTGCATCTGGTGCGTCCTCACCTATACATCCCTTTATGTGTAAGCCAAGTACTTTGATTTTTAGATGAATCAGTTGGTAATTCAGAGGGTGATAAGATATTCCCCAGAGTTTGGCACTTTCTATAGGAATAGCGTAACCCATTACTTACGCATTGGTCCAACCTTGTATCTGCTGCTAGTAGCTTGAAATGTTTCTTTACAATTTTGCATATTGCATTATAGTCAGTGCTGTAATCGGTTACAACGGTGACTTGAGAATAAATAATCTTATCTTTAGTTTTATTCACTAAAAGTGAGTCTCTGTCTATTTCATCAACCTGTCGTTGGGCTCTATTTATGGTATACTTTGGATACCCTCTTTGTTGTAGTCGTGACCTCATAACTTTACTTTGTTCTTTATAAGTACTGTATAGTGTACAATTTCTTTTAACCCTCAGATGTGAATTTAAGTCCCACATCATTGGCATTCAAATGTTGTAAAAAGATAGAGAGATCCAGATGTGGGAATTAAATTCACATCTGAGACACATAAAAAGCAAATAAATTTTCTCGACTTAACATTAAGTGTCAATGATGAGGGAAAAATCCTGTGTGATATATATAGGAAACCCATCACAAAAAACTCCCTACTACACGCTGCCAGTTGCCACCCGAAACATGTTCCCTTTGCAGTGGCAAAGGGTCAGCTAATAAGGGTTAAAAGAAATTGTACACTATACAGTACTTATAAAGAACAAAGTAAAGTTATGAGGTCACGACTACAACATAGAGGCTATCCAAAGTATACCATAAATAGAGCCCAACGACAGGTTGATGAAATAGACAGAGACTCACTTTTAGTAAATAAAACTTAAGATAAGATTAATAATTCTCAAGTCACCTTTGTAACCGATTACAGCACTGACTATAATGCAATATGCAAAATTGTAAAGAAACATTTCAAGCTACTAGCAGCAGATACAAAGTTGGACCAATGCGTAAGTAATGGGTTACGCTATTCCTATAGAAAGTGCCAAACTCTGGGTAATATCTTATCACCCTCTGAATTACCAACTGATTCATCTAAAAATCAAAGTACTTGGCTTACACATAAAGGGATGTATAGGTGCGGACGCACCAGATGCATGCCCTGTGACTTTGGAATTTTTTCGGACACATTTGTGTCATCTGTAACTGGTGAGAGTTATCACTTAGAAACATGTGTTAACTGTACATCATCATACATTATCTATGTCATTACGTGCATTGAATGCCACCTACAATATGTAGGTTTAACGACAACACATGTATGAGAAATCATCTGTCAACTATCACTAAAGGTGAAGCTAGTACTCCCCTTGTCAAACACTTTAGTAGAGTTCATCAGAAAAAGATTGATACTCTAAGATGACAAATCATTGAGCAAGTTAAAACACCTCCAAGAGGCGGAGACAAAAACAAAATTCTGGGGAAGAGAGAGATGTTCTGGATCTTTAAGTTAAAAACAAGAGTTCCTACAGGCTTAAATTCAGAATATGATCTGATTAAATTTTGGAAGTAATATTGCCTGGAACATTCTCTCTCTTCCTGATACACCAGAATTGATCTTCTGTTCTTCACAGTACATTTCATTTATAAACAATTATGAAAGGTTAAGCAAGACAAAGGAAAGCTTACACATAGTGAATTAACATTCATTTTGACAACTAACCTTTTTCTATCCATATGATAGACTATATATTACAGTCAGGAGTACATTGGTCTTTGGATACTATATTATTATTATTGTGGGGGGATCCTTTCATCTAACTAACATGACACATTATGCTTCTCTTCTATAACCCATTCTTAGACTATCAAGTTATATGGGGTGAATTTCCATTAGAATGGTTATGAAAGTATATATAAAGTAATCCTCATTTTATTACCACCTCTTATATGATGATATTATATAGAAATAATATATTCTATTCTATATTGTTACATCGATATTCATACTGATGCAGGAATTTTGTTGAACATTTTTTTCTCTGTCTGACTAGAGAGGTTGAGGTAATATTAAAGAGTAAGTAACGACATATATATATATATATATATATATATATATATATATATATATATATATATATATATATATATATATATATATATATATATATATATATATATTAATAAAAGAAAGATAAATCAGAGTAAATTCGTGGGGACAAAGTTCCTTTAACACAGAATTATTTCTCAATATTATCTACTATATATATATCTGCGTATAAATATATAAACATTTGAAGCATTATTGAATTTAAGGTGTACATCTCAAACCAAACCATGTATGAAATTCCGAGATTCTATGCATGTTTAAGGTTATACGTATAATGTATATAGCAAGCACAAGAAATTGATAATCTAGCATTGATTATTTAACAAATAAATGATCAGGTTATATTGTCCATAGGTATGTAGACTTTTAACACACCCATTATTATGTACATCTGATTGGAGGATGAATTATCCTATCAACTATGAGCACTGCTTTTAAATAGTTTCCAGCAGGTGCATTGAATAGCTACGATTACGGCCTTCTGGCCGAAACATGTCAGAACTTCAATGCTCTCCCTGCTGTGTGTTATAACCTGAATGCTGTAGATCACACTGTTGATCTTTTTACCTCTTTTTGGAAGAAAATAAAGCAACTGTTTTTACATTATATCAGCCTACGATACTTTGTTTCTTGTTATACTCAGTATCTATGGTCCAGGAATCGTAAGGCTGACGGAACTCCCAAGCAGGTTTCTTTAAAGTGTAACAGAGCCGATCTACAACGAAGAAAAAGGAGAAGTCTGATTGGCTAAGGACGAGACACACCCCCTCCCTCTTTGAAGCGTCACGGATTTCTGTCGCTGACATCGCTGATACACACGCACAGAGTACAGATCCAGGAGGAGGAATAAAGAGCGGCTCTTTCAAACGGCACTTGTGTTTGTGCTGAAAGTTTTTTGCCGATACCCTCCGGACCTCTAAAGTACCCTGAGGAGCGGACATGAGAAGACGGAGCACATGCTGAGGTGGTGAGTCATACAGCTATATGCTGAAGAGGGTATAACGCAGGCATCTAAAGAGTGCATAGGCTCAAGAGTTGGGAGCTGCGCAGCTACTAGCTGCTGAGCGTATACCGCTACTGACTGTGCTCTCACTATGAACTCCCACTCTCATGAAAATTTATGTGCCATAACTCAGTAAAGAAAGTTGTATATTGAAGATTTTGGTTTGAGGGGTGATTGTCTTATCCGGAACTGGGTGCATGATTTTGCACTTGTACACTTTAATGGACTGCCTATAGTTTATACAAGCTTTGGTTTAGTTTACTAGTGTTTTCCATCGTTCTCTATTTTTCATATATATATATATATATATATATATATATATATATATATATATATATATATATATATATATATATATATATATATATATATATACATATATATATATATACACATATGTATATATCTATACCTATAAATAATCATCTATATATACAGTATAGTGATAGCTATATATTGTACCAAAATATCATAAGATATATATAGAAATATGTATTTATGAACAAATATAACATATTCTGCTATGTAAACAAACATTGGAATATGAAATATTCATATTTGAATGTTGGGTTAGCACAAATGAGAATATGTGATTGTGTTTGCGTGAGAGAGGGGTGTGTTTTTTTTTTCACTTTATTTTTCTTCTCTGACTTCTATAGGGGGAAAACGTGAACGCGAAATTCTAACTTCAGATTTTTGCGCTAGTTGGTTTACCACTAGAGCCAAAACAGTTTACTTTCAACTCGTAATATGAGTGCAACCCGACAAGTGCAAAAATCTTACTTCTAGCTCAATCAATGCGCAAGCGGGATCGTTAATTTATGCTTCACTCATAATCTAGGCCGTTGTGTAATAATATTGCTCAAGTTAAAATAATATCACTCATAATGCAAATTGAAAGTATTCTTTTTTTTTATCAATTAAGCGAAAGTCTTGAGCATGCTAACATCTGGATGTTGAATTGCGTAGGTGCCCTAAATCCCTCACACTGTAGACTTTTATATGGATGCTCTGTAAAACTATGGGCTAGATTATGAGTGGAGTGCTATTTTGCACTCCTGCTCGCTCATTACCTTCACCAGATGGAAGCTTTTTGCACTTGTCGGGTTGTGCTCGTATTACAAGTTGAATGTTAAAAGTGAGCGAGCAAGCAAATAAGCCGATGCGCAATTTGAACTTCGAATATCTTGACCGGGTTAATATATTCTCACAATGACTTCAATGGAGTGAGACAATACCCATACTTGCACGCTAACCTGATTGTGTTTATTTAAGTATGCTAAACGCGACATAAATTATGAATATTTCACATTCCGATGTTCTTCACTTAGAAGAATATGTTCTATTTATTCTTAAAAAAATATTTCTATGTATTTCTGATGATTTATTAGGTAAAATATATATCTATATTGTAAATATATATAAAAAGACATATACCGATATATATAGGAATATCTATTTAAAAATATAAAAGAACATTTTCCCCTTTGTGCAGAACATTGAAATATTAAAGGGCCACTGTAAGTAAATATTTTCTATGCCTGTTACTAACTAACTACCCCAAATACGCTTTTTATCAATAGCATTTCATTAACATATCTCTACCGTATATCAGAAATCTTGTCTGCAAATTTAATTGTTTTCCAAACTCACTCCGTGGGTATCCTTTGCTCTGTACCAATCCGTTTACAATACCTAGGTTTCAAAATGGCGCTTTAAACACAAAGTTATTGGTTTAAGTATTTTGAACACTCAGTGCTGAAAATAGTGGGCAGGATAACGTGACATCATTGGCGAATAAAAGATATAACTTTTAGAACGTTATGAAACTTCGTTTTTGAGAAAATATAGGTCAGTAGGTTTTAATTAATGTTTATTAACTTTAATATGTTAGTTGTTTAGCTTAAAAATTATAACAGAAAGTAATCCTTTAACAGTACATACGTACACATTTTAACACATTATTAAATATGAATATTGCATTTTTCATGTTTTCAGCTACTTGACTGCAAAGGGCTCCAATGCACTTATATATGTCTCTCTCTTTCTCTCCCTCTCTCTCTCCCTCTCTTTGTATGTATATATATATATATATATATATATATATATATATATATATATATATATATATAACAGGGAGTGCAGAATTATTAGGCAAATGAGTATTTTGACCACATCATCCTCTTTATGCATGTTGTCTTACTCCAAGCTGTATAGGCTCGAAAGCCTACTACCAATTAAGCATATTAGGTGATGTGCATCTCTGTAATGAGAAGGGGTGTGGTCTAATGACATCAACACCCTATATCAGGTGTGCATAATTATTAGGCAACTTCCTTTACTTTGGCAAAATGGGTCAAAAGAAGGACTTGACAGGCTCAGAAAAGTCAAAAATAGTGAGATATCTTGCAGAGGGATGCAGCACTCTTAAAATTGCAAAGCTTCTGAAGCGTGATCATCGAACAATCAAGCGTTTCATTCAAAATAGTCAACAGGGTCGCAAGAAGCGTGTGGAAAAACCAAGGCGCAAAATAACTGCCCATGAACTGAGAAAAGTCAAGCGTGCAGCTGCCAAGATGCCACTTGCCACCAGTTTGGCCATATTTCAGAGCTGCAACATCACTGGAGTGCCCAAAAGCACAAGGTGTGCAATACTCAGAGACATGTCCAAGGTAAGAAAGGCTGAAAGACGACCACCACTGAACAAGACACACAAGCTGAAACGTCAAGACTGGACCAAGAAATATCTCAAGACTGATTTTTCTAAGGTTTTATGGACTGATGAAATGAGAGTGAGTCTTGATGGGCCAGATGGATGGGCCCGTGGCTGGATTGGTAAAGGGCAGAGAGCTCCAGTCCGACTCAGACGCCAGCAAGGTGGAGGTGGAGTACTGGTTTGGGCTGGTATCATCAAAGATGAGCTTGTGGGGCCTTTTCGGGTTGAGGATGGAGTCAAGCTCAACTCCCAGTCCTACTGCCAGTTTCTGGAAGACACCTTCTTCAAGCAGTGGTACAGGAAGAAGTCTGCATCCTTCAAGAAAAACATGATTTTCATGCAGGACAATGCTCCATCACACGCGTCCAAGTACTCCACAGCGTGGCTGGCAAGAAAGGGTATAAAAGAAGACAATCTAATGACATGGCCTCCTTGTTCACCTGTTCTGAACCCCATTGAGAACCTGTGGTCCATCATCAAATGTGAGATTTACAAGGAGGGAAAACAGTACACCTCTCTGAACAGTGTCTGGGAGGCTTTGGTTGCTGCTGCACGCAATGTTGATGGTGAACAGATCAAAACACTGACAGAATCCATGGATGGCAGGCTTTTGAGTGTCCTTGCAAAGAAAGGTGGCTATATTGGTCACTGATTTGTTTTTGTTTAGTTTTTGAATGTCAGAAATGTATATTTGTGAATGTTGAGATGTTATATTGGTTTCACTGGTGAAAATAAATAATTGAAATGGGTATATATTTGTTTTTTGTTAAGTTGCCTAATAATTATGCACAGTAATAGTCACCTGCACACACAGATATCCCCCTAAAATAGCTATAACTAAAAACAAACTAAAAACTACTTCCAAAACTATTCAGCTTTGATATTAATGATTTTTTTGGGTTCATTGAGAACATGGTTGTTGTTCAATAATAAAATTAATCCTCAAAAATACAACTTGCCTAATAATTCTGCACTCCCTGTAGTATCTCACAAAAGTGAATACACTGAAGAAATGACTTTGCTACAATGTAAAGTAGTGAGTGTACCGCCTGTAAAACAGTGTAAATTTGCTGTCCCCTCAAAATAACTCAACACACAGCCAACACACAGCCAATAATGTCTAAACCGTTGGCAACAAAAGTGAGTACACCCCTAAGTGGAAATGTCCAAATTGGGCCAAAAGTGTCAATATTTTGTGTGGCCACCATTATTTTCCAGCAATGCCTTAACCCTCTTGGGCATGGAGTTCACCAGAGCTTCACAGGATGCCACTGGAGTCCTCTTCCACTCCTCCATGACAACATCACAGAGCTGGTGTATGTTAGAGACCTTGCACTTCCCCACCTTCCACTTGAGGATGCCCCACAGATGCTCAATAAGGTTTAGGTCTGGAGATATGCTTGGCCAGTCCATCACCTTTACCCTCAGCTTCTTTAGCAAGGCAGTGGTTGTCTTGAAGGTGTGTTTGGGGTCGTTATCATGTTGGAATACTGCCCTGTGGCCCAGTCTCCGAAGGTAGGGGATCATGCTCTGCTTCAGTATGTCACAGTACATGTTGGCATTCATGGTTCCCTCAATGAACTGTAGCTCACCAGTGCCGGTAGCACTCATGCAGACCCAGACCATGACACTCCCACCACTATGCTTGACTGTAGAAGCTGTGTTTGGAGAAAAACTGTGTTTGGAGCAATACAAGGTGGTTTGACGCTGTGAAAAAAATCATAGCAGCTAAAGGTTTTTTCCTGAAAGAAAAGGATTGCCGTGAAAAACAAACACCTGAAATCAAAAAGTAAAGACACTTGTTACCCTGCGTACATTCTGTACTAAAGAGCAGGAAGAATAATTTGGTCTAAGGGATAAGAGACTTGCGCAAGTCTGAAAACATCCACCTGGAATAATTCTGACTGTTACCGACAAACATCAACTCCTGAGGGAAGATTACTTGAAGGAAGGGTAAGACTACCTGCATGGCAGGATTACTACAAAGTCTACCAAAGGTACTAATCATATAAAGATCCTTTAAAAAAAAAAAAAAAAAAAAAACCCTCCCTAAGGCAAGTCCTAAAAGGCAACTTAAGCATTCAGTAGTTGGCCACTACTAAAGTTTATTGTCAAGGAGAAATATGCATTAGGATAGACTTTTGTGTAATTGTTACATTTGGAGAGACTTTACATTTCTAAAATAACACGCAAAGTTACATATGTCAAAATAAGGGGCATTGCAACAAAATTACCATTTGCTAAAAGAGACTATACAGCTTTCTCTTTAAACAGTCCAGTAAGAAAACACAGAAGCCATTTTCTTAAAGCAGAAGTATATTGAAAACACTTGCATAAAGTTATAAGCTTAGTAATTTATTTTAAATATCTACACATATCAAAAGTTTTCTTAGAAGAAAGTTTAATTGTTTGTTTTTAAAGGAACAATCTGCTAATTGTATAATTTTGTATTTTACGATTTTTATGTAATGTTTTTTAATAAGTAAAAGTTTTTTTTATAAAATTGGCATATATTTTCAAGTTCTCTTCACTATATACTAGTAAAAAAAAAACAAAAAAAAAACGTACCTGGTTTAACCATATCACAAATATAGAGGCTTTAAACTGAGAGTCCGGAAGTGTTTCAATGTGACATTATATTTATTTGGGTACAGATAAAATTTATAAACATTAGAATTCATATTTAATGTTTCATATATTCAAAACTAATAAAGAACATAACAACCATTATGCAAATTTATAATAAACACGAATAAATACATAAAGGTGTATTTTTCAATAAAAGATAAAAAAAGAGTGATTTATCCTTCAATAATTTTTTTTCCAAAAAAGGAAAAGAGTCCAAATATATATATACATTTGAATTTTTTGCTCTTCTGTAGATCATTCACGAATAAATACATAAAGGTGTATTTTTCAATAAAAGAAAAAAAAGAGTCATTTATCCTTCAATAATTTTTTACCAAAAAGGAAGAGAGTCCAAATATATATATAATTATATATATATATATATATATATATATATATATATATATATATATATATATATATATATATATATATATATATATATATATATAATTATTTGAGAACACCCTTATTAAGGTCCCCATTATTAATGTGATCATACCCATATCTCTAACGTTTTGAGCTTACTGAGCGCCCCCGAAAACCATTCTCTGTTTTATTGACTGTAGGCAAGACACACTTGTCTTTGTACTCCTCATCTGGTTGCCGCCACACACGCTTGACACCATCTGAACCAAATAAGTTTATCTTGGTTTCATCAGACCACAGGACATGGTTCCAGTAATCCATGTCCTTAGTATGCTTGTCTTCAGCAAACTGCAGGCTTTCTTGTGCATCATCTTTAGAAGAGGCTTCCTTCTGGGACGACAGCCATGCAGACCAATTTGATGCAGTGTGCGGCGTATGGTCTGAGCACTGACAGGCTGACCCCCCCCACTCCTTCAACCTCTGCAGCAATGCTGGCAGCACTCATACTTCTTTTTCCCAAAGACAACCTCTGGATATGACGCTGAGCACATGCCCTCAACTTCTTTGGTCCACCATGGCGAGGCCTGTTCTGAGTGGAACTTGTCCTGAGTGGAACCTGTCCATTGTCGGTCTTGACAATCTTCTTATAGCCTAGGCCATCTTTATGTAAAGCAAAAATTCTTTTTTTCAGATCCTTAGAGAGTTCTTTGCCAGGAGGTGCCATGTTGAACTTCCAGTGACCAGTATGAGCGAGTGTGAGAGTGATAACACCAAATTTAACACACCTGCTCCTCATTCACACCTGAGACCTTGAAACACTAATGAGTCACATGACACAGGGGAGGAAAAATGCCTAATTGAGCCCAATTTGAACATTTCCACTTAGGAGTGTTTCCAACTGTTTAGACATTAATGGCTGTGTGTTGATTTATTTTGAGGGGACAGCAAATGTACACTGTTTTACAGGCTGTACACTCACTACTTTACATTGTAGCAAAGTGTAATTTCTTCAGTGTTGTCAATTGAAAAGATATAATAAAATATTTACAAAAATGTGAGGGATGTACTCACTTTTGTGAGATACTGTATATATATATATATATATATATATATATATATATATATACACACACACACACATCTATCTATATATATATATATAAATATAGTAATTCTGGTGTTAAGCACTCACTGGAATGCAGACAACAGATGAAAATCAAACTTTATTCTGTGACATTTCTGGACCACTGCTGTCCCTTCCTCAGACAATACAAAATGAGACAACTATATACTTATATACCCATAATTCAACAAACAAATCATCCCTTCCTTTAGGCTCAACCAATCAGTGCAGAGCATGTGCAACAGTCACATTTTAAACACCACTCAGCTGTGTGTCAAATAGTCACGCAATCACTCCTAATCGCCAACTGCCGTTTTTTACATGTAACCATGATGGTTGTGTTTACATAGATGACGCTTGCTGGTGGCTTTAAAAGTGTCGGCCTCTATTGGGCTACGAACATGACGACATGTTTTAAAATGTGACTGTTGCACACTTTCTGCACTGATTGGTTGAGCCTAGGGGGAGGGATGATTTGTTTGTTGAATTATGGGTATATAAGTATGTAGTTGTCTAATTTGGTTTTTCTGAGGAAGGGACAGCAGTAGTCCCGAAACGTCACAAAATAAGTTTGATTTACATCTGTTGTCTGAAGTCCAGTGAGTGCTTAACTAACACCAGTATGACGCTTTAACTCCTTGATAGCACCCTGGCTGATGTCTAATTTAAAGTGAGAGTGCATACATGTGGTCATTTTTTAAATATATATATATATATATATATATATATATATATTTATGTTTTTATATGTGTGTTTTTCTAACACCAGAGACCTCATATCTTTGAGCCCTTATAACTTTTTAATGCAATTTTTAAAAAAAAAAATATTACCAGACAGTGTTATTATGAGTGTAACTGTACTGTTAAATGTATTTTTGATGTGTTTATACAACTTTTTGTCTTGCGTAACAGTTAACCAGAGTTCTGAAGTCACGCTTACCCGACGAGCGTTATATTCGATAGAGCTCAAGCGAACGCATTTACCTGCAACTTGTAATATGCATGTTATTTCCATCACGCACAAAGAACTGAGAAATACCCGATATTGTTTGTGCACTTCAGTTAGCACGCCACTCGTAATCTAGCCCTATGTCGGCTATAATATTGCTTGAGCTCTAAGCCAAAGGTGCATTAAACATTCAACTCAAGTACTGGAATTAGTTATATACTATGGTGTTGAATTGAAATGTAAGTTAAAAACACTATACACATACATACGTACAGATACATACATGTGTATACACACACACACCCTTTTGGCTTCATGTTTTGCAATTGGCAAAGGTTTGCCTGCCCAATGTAAGTCGCCAAAGCAGACTTTGTTGACTTTGAAGGAGTTACATACATAGTGAAAAATTCTCTAACAAAATAGCGTATTTTTTTTTTATGTTCGATTGGCCCTGCCCAGTGGTATTGTTGGGGGTCCAAATGCTCTGTTCAAAGAAAGCCCTTATTTATCACTTACTGTACATCACAATTTCAGTTTTACATTTTTTTAAACTGTTTTTCCATTCTGAAATTGTGAGCTTTTCAATTCCTGTTAGAAATAGAAGTGCAGAACACTGTTATATTCCCCACAGCCATTGGCTGCACACTCTACTGACTTATTTATAACTGTCCCTAATTGGCCACAGCAGAGAAGGTAACCTAAGTTACAACATGGCAGCTCCCATTGTTTTATAGACACAAAAACTTTACACTTATTTTGTCAATATTTAAACAGCTAATGAAAGTTTTAAAAATACATCTACATGTTATTCTCAGACAATTATTTTTCTTTGAATGCATCATTCTGTTATTTCGTTTTGAATGTCCCTTTAAGTTTGTAAGTAGGCCTGCAGGAAGCAGCTGGGCTAGAAAAGTGTCTTGTTATACTTTGAAACTGCCTGTACTCCTTGCAGACTTTGCTTATAGTCACTGTTATTTACTATGCTGTAATGTATGAGCATATATTTATAATTTCGTAGACAAAAGCTTTTCTGTAATTATGATAGCTTCCTGATTGAGTTTTATACAGACGTCTTTTTATTATGATACTAGAAGAGTGGTTCTGAACCTAACGGACCTCAAGGCTTGTTACATTTTAGATGGACGTGTTTGGGGCCTGTAGGCTAAAAACAAGATTACAGACAGCGAGGAGGGGTGGTGGGTTTGAAACAATTTACAGCTGCATATTGCTTACACATAAACTGCTTTATTAAAAGTGTGCTTACCCTCAGAGACTTATGTCAAAAGAAATAAAACTAAATATCAGATAAATGTTAACAGCATACTCATGATCATGTTCTGGTAGCAGAACCTTTGGCTTCAATCCTCTGAGAAACACTGCAGTAGACTAAACCTAAATAAATGTTGCCAGGAGCCATAATTTGTGTATCTATCTTTCCAAGTTTTAAACCTACTTTTAATGAGTCTGACTTTTAAGTTTTTGTCTGTATAAGTGTGAGGTTATTTTTTGCATAAAGATGCTTGTATGTTAATGTGAGCCCATGTGTACAATTTTATATGTGTATTGTTGCTTGTTTACATCTAAATATAGGTTTATAGAACAAATAATTAATCTGAATTCATTCATAATTTTGGAGTCACTATGTGATTCATAAGATGTGTCATGGGTAGGGCATAGTGCATGGGTTTGGTTTTCGGAGTGGTTAATGTCAATAAATTGAGGGGAATCAAATACACCCTTGGGCTTAAGCCCCTAGTCTTTTGTTTTGCCAAGTAGGAATGCCCCTGTCCCTGACAAGTGTATAAACTTCACATGTATTTCTGCTGCACAGTCCGACATTGGGTGTGCAGTAGTATGGACTGTTTGTGCTACACAATAAATATATACATTTATTAGACTGCATATAAATAACTGTACTTTTAAACATTATAAGAAAATATGCTGTGCTTTGTTATATGGAAAACTATTTTATTTGTATTTTGAATCAGATAATTTGTCGTTCTCTACATTCATTCAGTTAAACATAAAATATATTGACCTTGCGATCATTCTAAGTCATTTGTCTATGAGTCATATAGGACATTGGTGGTTGGTAATTAATAATGCATTGAATACATTAACAAAAAATCCATAATTAGATTCTATCATTAAAACTAATATAATATGAAAAGTGTTTTTTTTCTTTTCAGTTATGTTTCCAAATATCATATAGAAGGACTGTACCATGTAAAAATAAATATGAAGAATTTGTGTGTCTACCACTGTGTTTCTAAAGCTGTATTGTCTTACCATACCTCTGAGTTTTATCATCTGGATACATCTGATTACTTAGGCTAATAAACAAACAAAATATGTTGTTATTAGGGATGGGCGAATGTTTTGCAACATTCGAAAAATGAAACAAATTTTAACACATTAGTTTGTTCGAATCGAATTTCTAACATTCGATTTTCGAATGTTTGGTTTCAAATTTTATGATTACATTCAAAAATATTATTTTCGAAAATTTCTAATTTATATTTGTAATAGTATTTCTAATGCTTTCTTTAAATGTAATATTCGAATTATGCAATATTCGAATTCGAAAAATTCTAATTTATATGTTTGTAATAGTATTTCTAATGCTTTCTTTAAATGTAATATTCGAATTATGCAATATTCTATATAGAAACATTCAAAATGATATATTTGTATCTATTATGTATCAATTTACTAGATTCCCTCCCTACCACATGAACTATTGAACTTCTGAATAGTATTTGTTAAATAGAATGTTAAATTCGAAATTTCGAATGTGGACATTCAATATAATTATAAACATTCAAATTCGAAAGTGACATTCGAAAACTGTAAATAGCATTCGATTATAGAATTTTTAAGAATATTCGTTCTTATCAACATTCAGATTTATAATTCGAATTTCGGTAATAACATTCGTTCTAACATTCGAAAATTTACACATTCGCCCATCCCTAGTTGTTTTCATACATATAACAGTATGGTACACAGAAGGCTATATTTACCGATATAGTCCAGACAAGGACTAAAATTAATCTTTTTCAAAACAATAGGAAAAGATGGCACTAAATACTAAACAGCTGCACAGCATGTTGACATTCTTATATCATACCCCAAGGTCATCCCCCAGGTCAAGGTAAAAGAGACATAAAGATTGTAATATAAAGTGCTAGATAACAAATGGCATACTAATGATAGCATGGGATGCTGTAAATAATATCACTGGACTGTACCAACATAAGTGCGCAGAGAAGGGTTAGTACGGCCGACATCACTCTAGCGCAACCTATACCTTCAATGTATATTGTGACTGTGTTAAATAGCTATCATATTACAAGTTAAAAATTATAGGTTGAGCTTGAGCTTGATTGATAAATAGAGAAGGCTTTCTTTAGTGTGCCCCATAGATCAGTCAACTAACAAGAATATTGCTAGATCATTTATGATATTGAATATGAACAGTGTACATTTGAAACACAAAACAGGGGTAATTGTGCAATAGAGGTATTGTAGCTCTTTGACAGTAATGATTTCCTGCCTGTAGATAATTATTTCCTGCCTTTCAAGTAATGGCTTAAAGGGACAGTCTAGTCCAAATTAATATTTAATGATTCAGATAGGACATCTACTTTTAAACAACTTTCCAATTTACTTTAATCATCAAATATGCTTTGTTCTCTTGTATTCTTTGTTGAAAATTAAACCTAGGAGGTCTCATATGCTAATTTCTAAGCCGTTGAAGGACATCTCTTATCTCAGTGCATTTTAACTGTTTTTACAGCTAGACAGCACTAGTTCATTTGTGCCATATAAATAACATTGTGCTCACTCCCATGGAGTTACTTAGGAGTCAGCACTGATTGGCTAAAATGCAAGTCTGCCAAAAGAACTGAGATAAGGGACAGTCTGCAGAGGATTAGATACAAGATAATTACAGAGGTAAAAAGTATATTAATACATATTTATACAATATATATATATATATATATATATATATATATATATATATATATATATATATATATATATATTAATATAACCGTGTTGGTTTTGCAAAATGGGGAATGGGTAATAAAGGCATTATCCTTTTTTATAACAATAAAAATTCTGGAGTAGACTGTCCCTCTAACTGCTAATTATTTTTGTTGCATGCAAATAAAATATAATTGTATGTTAAAGTGTCCTCTTGTTTGTCCTTTTTGGATAAATAAAAAAAATCAATAAATAAAAAATACTACTGATTAGCAACACTGATTCACAAATATAAAAACTATATTTTGACTATATCATTTTGGTAGTTGTTTAGTATTCTGATAAATATCCAATTAGTTTGTATATCCCTTTTTAGTTTGCAGAAATGTGTGTCCAAATCTTGAAATTTTCACAAAATTCTTAGAATTTTTTTTTTTTAATTGTTATTTTTTTTTATCTTTGAGATAAACATTATAAAGTCTTAAATGTTTTAGAAATATTATAAGAAAATGAAATATTTTAAGCACTCCACAGAGAATAAATTTCAAATGAAAGAATAACAATCACGCCAAAGACCTTTTCCAAAGTGAACATTTCTGTAACATTATCTAAAATACAATGTTCTCATAACCTTTTCTTGCAACTGAGGCAGCTTATAATATCAAGAGTAACTACCATCAAAACTGAAATGCCCTTTGACTGATTGACTTGTAAAAAGTTAAATAGAACTGATATTTTTGCATCAAGTTGTTGATTCTTATAGGTTATCTTGGTCAATTTTGTGAAGTGAATGTAAAGTATATTATATTTAATGACCATCTGATTAGTATTGAATTTCCATATCTAGTTGATATTAAATTGAAAGGAATGTGTATATTAAAAGAAACATGTCGAAGTCACGTTAAAAGTGACGAAACGCGTTGGTGGGGACGGAGGGGAGTGTTTATCAGGTTGCGTATGCACCAGGTTATGATTGCAAAAACGAGACGCTGTATTTGTTGTGAGTTGAATACGCAACATTAATACAAACATAAAGTTATTCTCAAGAATTACTGATACATATTATAGCAATAATTTATTAATATGTAACAGTGAAGGGATATGAATGACTGCATTGGTAGGACATGAATTACTTTAAATGAGTATGCAGAGCCTGCTATTAGCAGTATTTGAAAAGCATTTTTTTGTTAATGCATATACCATTGTCAAGGAATAAATGTGATTAGTAAATAGGGACTTTTAGGGCCAGATTACGAGTGGAGCGCAAATGTTTGCGCCCGAGCGATAAGGGGTTTATTGCGAGTGTTGCGCTCATAGTGCTTAGCGCTAGAATGATTAGCGCGACTTCAGAGCTCTTGTTAACTGTTTCTCAAAACTAAAAGTTGCACATAACACATCAAAAATACATTACAAAGTATAGTTACATACACACATAATAACACTAAAAATTATTAAAATTAAATATTGCACACACAAGTTATAAAGGCTCAAAGATATGAGGTTTAGGTGTTAGAAAAAAAGGCAGTCAAAGGGCTTTAACATTGAGATGCATACATGTATAGCTTTAAAAATGTATATGTATGTATATGTTTTTTTATGTGTATTGCAGCAATAGATAGATGTGTGTGTATATATGTATGTGTGTGTCTGTGTGCATGGCCAAAAAAGGCCTAAAACCTTTGGGGCGGGGTCTAGGGGGGGCAACATTATTTTCAGTGCCTAGGGCAGCAAACTGAACTTAAATATGCCACTAGACTGAAGGAAGTGAATTCTGAATAAAGCCTATTTCTATAATCAAATACTTTAATTTAATGCAACCTGACCACTTCCTCCCATACCTTGGCCTGTTTGTTTTGTTGGGATTTAAAGGGACATTATGCACTAGATTTTTCTTTGCATAAATGTTTTGTAGATGATCCACTTATATAGCCCATACAGGGTTTTTTTTTTAATGTATAGTTTTGCTTATTTTTTAAATAACATTGCTTGGATTTTCAGACTTCTAGCCAAGCCCCAAAGTTTTAGGAGAATACCTACTCCAGCTTGCTCCTGTTTGTGTAAAGGATCTTTTTATATGCAAAGGAAGGGGGGGGGGTATCTGCTATTTCCCACTTCCAGTGGGTGTTCCAGCTATCTTTTTAACAGAGCTAAACTGTAAGCTTCTAGGTTTTTAAACTGTTTTATAGTGGATTTTTAGATCAGTATCTGTGCATATTATTCTTTATAGTAGTGTCTATTACATGCAGTTATATGAAAATTGGTATATTCTGTCCCTTTAAGAAACTTTGGGAGTGTATGTGATTTTCCCTCTCCTCTATCCCAATTTTAGCATTTGTGTGTTTGTTTGCTTTTCTTTTTAAATAAAGTGTTAAATATTTTTTTTCTAATATAATATATTAAAAGAAAAAAAAAGCAAATAACTTTTTGTGCTTTATAGTCCTTTTTAATCCATCATTTTAGTTTCAAAATAGCCCTATAGTTGTTGCCTGTGGCTGCCTATCCAACTTTGTTTTTTAAACTGTTTCCTGCCCTGTGTTTTTTCTGTAGTTATTGTGTAATAACCAAACACTGTCTGCTATTTTCATAATTTATATATTTTTATTTAAAATATTTTATATGTAATATTTCAATAACACACCATAAGAATCCTAAGTTTTTATGTGCAGGACTGCGTTACAATCTAAATTGAGAAACACAATGCGAAAAACGCATATTTTACATTCCTATATTCTTCAAATAGAAAATACAATACTTATTATTAAATATATATTTCTATATATGTATATATATATATATATATATATATATATATATATATACAGTATATATATATATATATATATATATATATATATATATATATATATATATATATATATATATATATATATACAGTATATATATATATATATATATATATATATATATATATATATACTGTATATACATATGATACTGTTCATGTAAAATGCATATAATTACCTATATATCTATAGGAATAGATATGCAGGTATAGATATGTACACAAATATATGAAATATGTATTTAAGAATAAATTAACATTATTCTGTAAGTGAAGTACATTGGAATGTGAAATACATAGCTAATATACAGTAAAACACATAACACATAAAAACACATAAACACATATGTACACATATCTATCTATCTATCTATCTATCTATCTATCTATCTATCTATCTATCTATCTATCTATCTATCTATCTATCTATCTATATGTGTGTGTGTGCATTGGAGTCCTTTGCAGTTAAGTAGCTGAAAGCATGTAAAATCATGTTTATGCTATATTAATTTTTAATAAAGTGTTTATGTATTTACTGTAAATATTTCACATTCCAATGTTCTTCACATAGGGGAATATGTTCTTTTTTCTATTTTTAAATAGATATTCCTCTCTCTCTCTCTCTCTCTCTCTCTCTCTCTCTCTATATATATATATATATATATATATATATATATATATATATATATATATATATATATATATATATATATATATATATATATATATATATATATATATATATATAGGTATATATTTTTACCTATATTATATATATATATTTTTTTTTTAAAATATATATATTACAAAAAAATCATCAGATATATAGAAATATGTATTTAAGAATAAATAGAACATATTCAGCTATGTGAAGAACATTGGAATGGGAAATATTAATATTTCATGTCAGGTTAGCGCACTTGATTAAACACAATCGGGTTTACACGCGAGTAGATTGTTGCTTTTTTTCCTCTTTTCACTCCTCAATAAAATTCATAGGAGAATACGTTAATGCGATATTGTAAGTTTGGCTTTTTGCATGCGTTGGGTTAGGTCGTGAGGGAAAACTTTTTACTTTCAACTTGTAATACTCTCGGGATCTGTAACGGGCAAAAATCTTACTTCTAGCGCAGTTAACCCTCGAGCAGGAGCAATAAATAGCTCTCCACTCGTAACCTTCCCCCGAAGTGTAAAAAAAAAATAGTTTTTACATGGATGGTCATAATCTTAATAGTGGCAACAATGGAGTTAAACAACAACACGTAAAAATGGAATGGTCAATTAAAAATATTCAAAGATATTTACAGTATATATATATATATATATATATATATATATATATATTTATATATATAATGCAGTAAACCAGCACTCTCTGTCCTAAATGTAATCAAGCCGGGGGGCATCCAAAAGTTAGATACAAAGAAAAGTCCGTAGAGAGCACTCTCTGTGAAGCAAAGTTTATTTTGTGTAAACGTTTTCAGGGCGTGACCCCGTCAACAGACAAGTATATATATAGTAGAGAATTCGCACTCACTGGACTTGTAATATTTAAGGTGTTTATTCAAGTGACATTTCAGAGCATAGTCCTCCGAAACGTCACTTGAATAAACACCTTTTATATTACAAGTCCAGTGAGTGCGGAATATACTATATTTGAATTGTATTTACTTTTCCTGACACACTGGCAGATTAGACATGTGCAACTCTAAAAATTTTGTTCATTTTTTTTTTTTTTTACATTTTCATTAGTCAAATTAAAAAAATTTGTTTTATCAAATTAGTTATGTTAAGTTAAATCGTTTTTTCGGATCCGTTTGTTTTTCAGATTAGTTTGTTTTTTCGGATCCATTCTTTATTCATATACATTATTCTGTTCTAAAGTTTAGAATAGAATAATGCATATGAATAAAGAATGGATCCGAAAAAACAAAAGGATCCGAAAAAACTATTTAACTTAACATAACTAATATGCCGGCAATTGCCAAAACAAAATTATCTAAAACCGCTGCCGCCGCCACCCACATCATAGACACTAAATAAACCTATTAACACTTAAACCACTGCCCCCCCACATCACTGACACTAAATAAACCTATTAACCCCTAAACCGCCGTCCCCCACATCGCCAACACTACCTAAACTTATTAACCCTTAAACTGCTGCCCCCACATTACTGACACTAAATAAACCTATTAACCCCTAAACCGCCATTCCCCGACATCGCCGACACTAACTAAACCTATTAACCTCTAAACCGCCATTCCCAAACATCGCCAACACTAACTAAAACACTAAATAAACATATTAACCCCATAAACCACCATTCCCAAACATCGCCAGCACTAACTAAACCTATTAACCCCTAAACCGCCAGCCCCACATCGCAACAACCTAAATTAAAATATTAACCCCTAAACCTAACACCCCCTAACTTTAACATAATTAAAATAGACCTAAATTAAAGTTACAATTATTCACTAACTACCTATTTTAAAAATAAATACAAACTTACCTGTGAAATGAAAATAAAACCTAAGTTTACACCAATAAAACCTAACATTACTAAAAATAAAATACCTAACATTACTAAAATTAAAAAAACTTTTGTGGGGCATTGCACTTAAGCTCTTTTGCAAAAAAATAAAAATAAACACCCCCTAACATTACAAACCCCCCCCCCAAACCCACAAAATAAAAACAAACCTAGTCTACCCATTGCCCCGAAAAGGGAATTTGTAAGGGCATTCAGCTCTTTTTCGGCCCATTAAAAATAAAAAATGCCTAATATAAAAAAACAAATTAAACACCCCAAAAATAAAAAAAAATCCCATTACAAAAAATAACAAGCAAAATTATCCAAAATAATAAAAATTATTCCTATTCTACTACACCGTAAAAAAAACAAAAAAAACTAATCTTAAATAAACTACCAATAGCCCTTAAAAGGGCCTTTTGTAGGGCATTGCCCTAAAGTTAACAGCTCTTTAGCTAAAAAAATTACAACAACACCCCCTAACATTGCAAACCCCCACCCTCCCAAACCTACAAAATAAAAAAAAAACTATTCTGCCCATTGCCCTGAAAAGGGCATTTGTATGTGCATTGCCTTTAAAAGGGCATTCAGCTCTTTTTCGGCCCTTTAAAATAAAAAAATCCATAATATAAAAAAAAAACACCACAAAAAAACAAAACAAAAACTAACACTAACCCAAAATAGGATTTAAGCAGCTCTCATTCCTATTAGCTGATTCAAATCAGCCAATAGGAATGAGAGCTGCTTAAATCCTACTGGCTGTTTAATCAGCCAATAGGATTTTAGCAGCTCTCATTCCTATTGGCTGATTTTAATTTTTTTAGCCAATAGGAATGCAATGGTACCCCAATAAAAAAGGGGCATTCAATCCTCAGTGTGCAGCGGAAGATTGCATGAAGAGGACCTCCACGTCGGACCAATAGACCTCCGTCTGGACCTCTGCCTCCATGCATCCACTGACGCTCCGCCTCCGCAAGGATGAAGAAGATAGAAGACGCTGGTCCCGAGATAGCTACAGATGGAGCCGCCTGGATGAAGATGCATCGCTGATGGGATGAAGATCTTTTGCCGGACTTCAGCAACTGTGAGTACCAATTTTGGGGTTAGTGTTAAGTATTTTTTTGTTTTTTTGGGGTGGTTTTTATTTTGAAGGTCCGAAAAAGAGCTGAATGCTCTTTTAAAGAAACATGAAACCCAAAAAAATTATTTCATGATTCAGATAGAACATACAATTTTAAACAACTTTTCAATTTACTTCTATTATCTAATTTGCTTAATTCTCTTGATATCCTTTGTTTAAAATCCTATCTAGATAGACTCAGTGGCTGCTGATTGGTGGCTGCATATAGATGCCTTGTGTGATTGGCTCACCCATGTGCATTGCTATTTCTTCAACAAAGATATCTAAAGAATGAAGGAAATTAGTTTATAGTAGTACATTTGAATGTTGTTTAAAATTGTATTCTCTGTCTGAATCATAAAATAAACATTTTGGGTTTCATGTTCCTTTAAGGGCAGTAAAAGAGCTGAGTGCCCTTTTAAGGAAAATGCCCATACAAATGCCCTTTTCAGGGCAATGGGTAGATTAGTTTTTTTTAGTTAGGTTTTTTTTTTATTTTGTGGGTTTAGGGGGGTTGTAATGTTAGGGGATATTTTTTTTTATTTGCTTGCAAAAGAGCTGTTAACTTTAGGGCAATGACCTACAAAAGGCCCTTTTAAGGGCCCTTGGTAGTTTATTATAGATTTTTTTTAAATGGGGTATTAGAATAGGAATCATGTTTATTATTTTGGATAATTTTGTTTGTTATTTTTTGTAAAGGTAGTTTTTTTATTTTTTGTAATTGTAGTGTTTATTATTTTTTGTAATTGTAGTTTAAATTTTTTAGTAATCTTATGTTTTTTATTTTTTAGTAATGTTAGGTTTTTTATTTTTAGTAATGTTAGGTTTTATTAGTTTAAGCTTAGGTTTTATTTTTATTTCACAGGTAAGTTTGTATTTATTTTAACTAGGTAGTTAGTAAATAGTTATATTCTAACTAGCTTAGGTTTTATTCTTATTTCACAAGTAAATTTGTATTTATTTTTAAATAGGTAGTTAATTAATAATTGTTATTTTAATTTAGGTCTATTTGAATTATTTTTGAGTTAGGGGGTGTTAGGTTTAGGGGTTAATATAGTTTAATTTAGGTTGTTGCGATGTGGGGGCGGCAGTTTATGGGTTAATAGGTTTAGTTAGTGTTGGTGATGTGGGTGTACGGAGGTTTAGGGGTTAATAGGTTTAGTTAGTGTTCGCGATGTTTGTGAACAGTAGTTTAGAGGTTACTAGGTTTATTTAGTGTTTCAGTTAGTGTCGGCGATGTCGGGGAACTGCGGTTTAGGAGTTAATAGGTTTAGTAATTGTTGGCGATGTTTGGGAATAGCAGTTTAGGGGTTAATAGGTTTAGTTGGTGTGGGGGGAACTGCGGTTTAGGGGTTAATAGGTTTAGTTAGTGTCGGCGATGTTGGGGAACGGCGGTTTAGGGGTTAATAGCTTTATTTAGTGATTTAGTTAGTGTTTTGGCAATGTTGGGGTATTGCGGTTTAGATTAGAACAATGAAAAATTCAGAATATGAATAAAGAATGGATCAGAAAATTCGGAAACTGATTTATTCATTTTCGGAAATTTTTCGTGATTTTAGTTATGGTGCCGATTTGGAAATTCGGATTCATTTGAATCTCCGAATCGGCCAAAATTCGGCAGAAAACTAAATTCCGCTGAAATGGATTGCACATATCTAGTGCATATCTCTACAACTGTATATATAGTACAACAATAAAGCTACAGCACTGTAGAAGTATAATGCAAAGTTCTTTTGCTGAGTTCACGGTGACTAGCAGGGTCCTGCAAACCCCATTTGTATCCAATTTAAAAAAAAAACAGAAAAGTCCCAGCACTGTTTCATCAAGGTAAATCCTTTGTTGAGGTTTTAAAAGTAAGACAGCAAACAGCGACGTTTTGGGCCTACATAGCCCTTATTCATTATGTATTCTGTGCATTCCGACTTTTCTGTTTTTCAAATTATATATATATTCCATATTACTTACTCAAATTTGCTTGATTCTCTTGGTATTCTATGTGAAAATGTGAAAGAAACCACTGGGAGCAAGCTGAACACACTGAGTGAGCCAACGACAAGAGGCACAAATGTGTAGCCACCAATCTGCAGCAGGCTACCAGTGGTGCATTGCTACTTCAGAGCCTACCTGGGTATGCCTTTTAACCAAAGGATACCAAGAGATTGAAGTCAACTAAATAATAGAAGTACATTTGAAAGGTTTTTTTTTAAACTTGCTTGCTCTATCAGAATTATAAAAGGTTTTTTTTTTTTACTTTTTTGTGCCTTTAAATACAAATTAGAGGAAGTAAATGTATGAAATCTATGCTCATGTAGAAATGTAATACCAGACAATCAAACAATCATAAGGATTCCTCTATAGCAGTGATGGTGAACCTTTTTGAGCCTGTGTGCTGAAACTGCATAGCGAAAGCAACTTATTTATCTCTGAGTGCCAACACTGCAATTAAACCTGAATACTGAGGCTTTTTATTAGAAACACACTTCATTCAACTGTCTGAGCTAATTCACTAGTTTTGTCTCAAAATAAAAACATAATAAAAGAGGTTTAAATGATAGAAACAGTTTTTATTGAAACAATGTACATTTAAGTGAATAGACCTGTATATCTGCTACTTATTTAGTGAAAACAGAGCATCATAGTTTACGAGAGAGAGAGAGAGAGAGAGAGAGAGAGAGAGAGAGAGAGAGGGGGGGAGAGGAAGAGAGAGAGACAGGGAATGGAAGAGAGAGGAAGAGAGAGGAAGAGAAAGAGGAAGAAGAGAGGGGAGAGGGAGAGGAAGAAGAGAGAGGGAGAGGAAGAGGAAGAAGACAGAGGGAGAGGAAGAAGAGAGAGGGAGAGGAAGAGAGAGGGAGAGGAAGAGGAGCAGAGAGAGGAATAGAGGTAGAGGAATAGAGAGAGAGGGAGAGGAAAATAGAGGGAGGGAGAGGAAGAGAAAGGGAGGAAGAGAGAGAAAGGGAGAGGAAGAGAAAAAGAGAGAGAGGGAGGGAGAGAGAGAGGGAGTGAGAGGAAGAGAGAGAGAGAGAGAGAGAGAGAGAGAGAGGGAGAGAGAGGGAGAGAGAGAGAGAGAGAGAGAGAGGGAGAGAGGGGGAGAGAGAGAGAGAGAGAGAGAGAGAGAGAGAGAGAGAGAGAGGAGAGGGAGAGAGAGAGAGAGAGAGAGAGAGGGAGAGGAAGAGAGGGAGAGCAAGAAGCACTGAAGTTTACTGCGCTGTTTATTCTGCCCCTCTGTCATGCTAAGCATAAATAATGTGAGCTCTTTACAGGTCAAATCGCCAGAGTCTCTTAGTGAACAGTAGGTGATGTGTGAACTTATGGCTTGCGTGCCAACAGAGAGGCCTCTGCGTGCCAGCTGTGGTATGTGCCATAGTTTCGCCATCACATAGTTTACCAAGAGAACTAATCAAAATTGATAATAAAAGTAAATTGGAAATGTATTTAAAATTGCATGCACTATCCAACTGATTTAAAGGGACATGAAACCCAATTTTTTTCCTTCATGATTCAGAAAGAGCATGCAATGTTAAACGACTTTCTAATTTGCTTCTATTATTTAATTTGCTTGCTTCCTTCTCGTGTTTTACTTTGCAGAAAGGTTTATATATGATAGCTCAGAAGCAGCAAATAACCTAAGTTCTAGCTGCTGATTGGTGGCTGCATATATATATACCGATTGTCATTGGCTCACCCATGTGTTCAGTTAGAAACAAGTAGTGCATTGCTGCTCCTTCAACAAATGATACCAAGAGAATGAAACAAATTTGATAATAGAAGTTAACTGGAAAGTTGTTTAAAATTGTATGTTCTACCTAAATCATGAGAGAATTTTTGGGTTTCATGTCCCTTAAAGTTTCATTTTGACTCTACTGTCCCTTTAAGTAATATATATGTTCCTGCATGGACTATCTTTCCTTTGTTTATGATGGTTAATCACCTTTTGATGTGAATATTGAACTCTAATAGTAATACTGTTTACATTGAAATGTGTTTATCAGAGATCCACTTGGTTTTATAAAAATTACAATTTTAAAAAAGTTTCCAATTTACTTCTATTACCAAATTTGAAGATATATCTAGATAGGTAATGTGCACATTGCCTGAAGCACTAAATGACATAAAATAGTGCTGCCATCTAGTGTTCTTGCTAATGTATGACATTGTTACAAAATGGCTGCCATATAGTGTTGCAGACACTGAACACCCCTGAACTAAAAAAAATGATAATCAAAATACATTTCAGAGTTGTTTAAAATTGTTCTATCTGAATCATGAAAGGAAAATATTGGGTTTTATGTCCCTTTTACCTTGCTACATATATTTACAGAAAAAGAAATAAAGAAATCCAAGATAAAAAATTATTTTCTCATACCAAAATATTATTTTTTTTTTTTTTTTTTTTTTTTTTTTTTTTTTTTTTTTTTTTGAAATTTTTTATTGAGAGATAATCAAAACATTACAAGTATCTATTCAACATCATTGAGAATAGTATGGCAATTTTTACATCAACAACAATAATTTGGGAGAGTAAAACAAAACAACACAGGCCACTTTCACGTGAATAAGAAACAAATGAAACAATGATTAAAATAATACTTTCTCATCATAAGCTCCAATCAATTAACTTAATTTTCTGTGAAATTTAACAAGTCGGCTATGTATCGAGGCTATTAGCATGCTTAGTATTGAAGCGTGCATAGTATTCTTCCCACAGAAAAGAGATAGATAAGTAGTCATCAAGTCTTTTAGAGATAACGAAGTGGTATCTTTCTAAGAGTATTGTTGAGGAAACTACTTCTCTCCATTCAGCTATGTCAGGGGGTCTAATTTTTTTCCAATTTTTTGGTATTAGTCTTTTTGCACTGTTGACCATGAGGTATAGTAAATGTAATCTGAGCTTACAGCGTACTTTGGGGAATTTGTTAAATAAGAGTACGACTGGGTGAAGTGGTAGTGCAATTCCTATTACTTTTTTTATTTCATCCACTATAATAACCCAGAAGGAAGTAATAAGAGGGCAATCCCACCATATGTGTATGAATGTACCTGGGTCCCCGCATTTCCTCCAACACCCTGTCGTTGTGTTCTTAAATATTGTGGATAATCTGACTGGTGTGAGATACCATCTGCATTGAAGTTTAATATTCATCTCTTGCGTTTGCACTGATGAGGAATATCTGTTTATATTTTGGAAAATGTGTAACCAGTCATCATGTGTAGGGTGATCCTGTAATTCCAAATCCCATTTGCTTGTGTAAGATGGAAGATGCCTAGAGTGGTGTTGTAGAAGTAGTTTATAGGTTAGAGATAGAATACCCTTTCTAGAGGAGCTCATATGGCAGAGTGTTTCAAAAGGTGTTAGGGGTCTAAGTATACCTTCTCTATCTTTATGATTAAGGATGAAGTGTGTGATTTGGTGATATCTAAACCAATGACAGAAAATCCCCCCATAACAGTCCAACAGTTCCAACCTAGGTTTAATTTTCTTATTTTGTAGGATGTCATAGCACTTGGGGATGTCGGATAGTGTGAGAAATCGGTTTGAAGTTGAGGCCAATGTTATTGGTAAACTGGGGTTATTGATCAGTGGTGTCAATGGTGAAGTACTTGAGGAGATGTTCAGAATTTTGGTAAAATGTTTATCCCATAGTTTGTATGTTTCTAATGTGGTTTTGGGAGTATTGTGTCCCAGGGACCGGTTCCGAGGAGGAATCCAGCAACACCCCCCTAGCTGTGGTACATTAGCTAATGTGTGTTCCAGTACGACCCACTCCTTGTCTGAGGAGTTCTTGCACCAGTCTACTATTCGAGTGAGAAATACAGCCCATCTATAATATTTCAGCTGCGGTACTCCCAAGCCCCCATTGTCCCTTGTGCGGTACATAGTGGACCCGGATATTCTCTGCCTTTTATTCTGCCAAATGTATGTGTTGATCATTTTTTGAAGTGTGCCTAACTGAGATTCTGAGATGTTTATAGGAATGGTTTGAAAGATATACAAAATCTTTGGTAGAATAGACATCTTAACTGCATTTATCCTTCCCACCCATGATATATTTTTAGCTTGCCAAGAGCGAAGTTCCTGTTGTATATTGTTAGTAAGTAAGGAGTAATTAAGCTTGAGAAGGTGATTAGGGGAGGCGGAAATAAATACCCCCAGATATTTTAAAGATGTTTTTTGGTGCTTAAGTTCATAGGACTGTGTTATATGGTCGATATCAGCTTGAGAAAGGCCTAAGCCCAGAAATTCAGATTTACTTGCATTCACTTTAAAGTTGGAATGTAGGCCATATAAAGACAATTCTTCCATGAGGAATTTAATCGATCTGTTTGGGGATGACAACGTTAAAAAAATGTCGTCTGCATAAAGGGTGATTTTGTATTGCTCTGTGCCTATGTGTATGCCTTCAATGTTAACATTTTGTCTGATTCTGGAGGCCAAAACCTCCATTGCAAGCACAAAAAGCAGGGGTGAAAGTGGGCACCCCTGCCTGGTCCCATTTAATATCGGGATTGGAGGCGATAGGGCATTATTTAGTACAATTTTAGCACTGGGACAGCTGTAAAGAGCAAATATTTTCCCTATAAATTTGGTGGGGAGGCCAAATTGTGTAAGCGTGTGTCTAAGGAATGACCACTCAAGGCGGTCGAACGCTTTTTCTGCATCCATTGATGCGAATATCGATTGGATGTTATGAGAGGATGCATATTCTAATAAATTGATTATTTTCGTAGTATTATCTCTGGCCTCACGGCCTGGTGTAAATCCAGCTTGGTTTATGTTTATAAGGGATGGGAGGATTTTGTTTAAGCGGGATGCGAGAATCTTTGCATATAACTTGGCATCAACATTTAATAGGGAAATTGGTCGAAAATTGGATGGGCTATTTGGGGGTTTGCCTGGTTTGGGTAGAACTGTTATATACGCTTCTAACATAGATGCTGGGAAAGGAGTTTGATCAGATGTATGGTTAAACAAGTGCAATAGATGGGGGAGAAGGATAGGCTGAAAAGTTTGATAGTATTTGGCTGTGAGGCCGTCTGGGCCTGGGCATTTCCCAGCATTTAACTTTTTTATAGCTGCAGCTACCTCTGAGGGAGTTATCGGGGAATTGATATCGTTAATTTGTTCGTCTGTAAGTTTAGGGAGATTGCTAGTGTGGAGGAAATCTAATAGGGCGGTGGCAGTCACATCTCTGTTTCCCTGCGGGGTAATGTTGTATAACCTAGAGTAGTATTCATGGAATTGCTGCAAAATTTCAGGGGTCGTCTGAACTGTCTTGTTGTTAGGTAGTTTAATGTTGTGGATGTAAGATTTCAACTTTCTTTTCTTAAGTGCCCGTGCCAAGAGTTTGCCTGCTTTGTTCCCTTCATAGAAGAAGAGTTGTCTAGTTTTCATGCGTGATTTTTGGTGCTCTATTGATAGAAAATTATTCAGTTGGATTCTGAGAGATTTGATCTCGGCTAAAATTTGGGAGTTAGAGGGATCCTGTTTGTGTGCATATTCCATCTGAGTCAATTTAGAGGTTAGTGTATGGTATAGCTGTCTAGCTATTTTCTGTGTGTGTGATTTAAGCTTGATAAATTCTCCCCTAATGGTGCATTTGTGTGCCTCCCAAAGTGTGTATGGGTCTGTAACCGAGTTGGTATTGAATTCAAAATATTCCGCTAGTATCTTAGTTAGGTTCTCTATATTTGTGGGATTACCAAGTAAAGAGTCATCAAGCCGCCAGTTATTTGGAGTAAGGTATGTATCTGGCCACCTAAATCTAACCTCCACTGCCGAGTGGTCTGACCAGGAGGACGGTGTAATACTACTTTTTGTTATTAGGGAGAGGCCTTCTTGGTTTGTCAGTAGGTAATCTATCCTGCTATATGATAGGTTTGGGTGGGAGAAAAAAGTGTAGTCTCTCCGGTCTGGATTTGCAAACCTCCATATATCATATAGGTTGTAGTCTCTGAGGGCTCTCCAGAGAAAATTTGTAGTTCTCCGAGAGGTCATGGTGTTAGGATTGGAGGAATCTAGTTTTGGGTCGAATGGAAAATTAAGGTCACCGCCCAGGAACACTGTGCCTTGCGACATATCCAGGTATCTACGAAATAATGATTTAAAAAAGGGCAGTTGCTGTGAGTTTGGGGCATAAGCATTCAAAAGTGACACCTTTCTACCATACAGTAGTCCCGAAATCCCAATAAATCTACCATCTGTATCTCTGTCTATTTTGTGAAGTGTGAATGGAACTGATTTCTTTATGAGAATACTAACTCCTCTTTTCTTAACTCCCGCTGAGCTGTGATAATGTTGAGTATATTGGGCCCCGAAGTATGTGGGTTCTTTATGTTTTTTAAAATGGGTCTCTTGGAGGAAGAGAATGTCAGCGCCCCTTTTAGATAGGTCTGATAGTGCTTTGTAACGCTTGCTAGGAGAGTTGAACCCCTTAACATTTTGGGTTATTAGAGTTATTCTACGAGTTTCTGTAGTCATACTGTGCATGTCAAAATGTGAGTCTCTATGCAATCTGCCTGTGTGGAGCATGAGAAAGGCCGTGAATGAAGCCTAACATAACAATATACTGTAAAATAATAACAACTTAAACAATATAACAAAACAGAGCCAGGTAACCATGACCTGTAATGATGCCGAGGGCAGGGACAGCCATTTAGGCCATCCCCGCCCCCCCCACCACTATTCTGAGAAAAAGAAATATTTCTTTCTTTTAAGGGGATTAATGACAGCTTCAGTATGTGAATACAATAATTTGAAACAAAATTGGGGACTGTTTATAAGTAGAGCTGTAGAGTATAAAATAAAAACAGGGGGGTGTTCAACCGTAAACCCTTTTTTTTTTTTTTTTTTTTTCATTTCAGGTATTAATCTAAAATAGCATTCAACAACATCTAAAAAGATAAATGAAGGAGTGCGGCCGCATCTTTTAACAGTCCCAGTCCATGTCCCTGAGGAGATGAAAAGCGTTAAAGACATCTTAAAGGTGATGAACTAAAATAGCAATAGACCACAAACAAATAGATGCGGCCGCATCGTTTACCAGACTTAGTCCAATTCCTAGAAGGGAGAAAAAGCATTAAAGACATTTTAATAGTTACCGACCAGTCCTTGGCCTGGGTGATCTGGGTTGCAAGTTATCTTGGGTTCCAGAGTCTTGAGTATGGACTTGTGACGAGGGAGACGTTTTCTTCTGTTGGTTGCCGACTGTTCTCCATTTTTGAAAAGCAGATTGAGATCTTTGGTCTTGTTGAGATGAGGCCTCTTCTGATGTTTGGGGTATTGTAGGTGCCTCTAGATTAAGAGCCCTACAAAAATCCTCTATTTCTGAGATATCTTTGCAGATGTGTCTTCTGTCTTCATGAATTACCATGATGTGGGTTGGAAATCCCCACCTGTAGGGGATTCTTTTGAGGCGGAGGAGTTGAGTCAGAGGGCCAAACTCCCTCCTTTGTTGGAGGGTCCGTTGGGAGAGGTCAGCGAAGAATTGCAGAACAGTCCCTCTAAACCTAATCGGTTGATTTTTCCTGGAAAGTCCAAGTATTTCTTCTTTGTCTCTAAAGTTTTTAAACTTAATAATGATGTCCCTAGGGGGTGCCGTAGGTGGTGGTTTCGGGCGCAAGGCCCTGTGTGCTCTGTCCCATGGGATTGCTTCTGATGATTTATCCCCTTTTAAGTGAGAGAACAAGGCTGGGAGAAAGGTGGGAAGATCCTTAGGGAGGACAGATTCTGGAATCCCGCGAATGCGTAAATTTTTCCGTCTGCTTCTGTTTTCCAGATCGTCAACTTTATCATACAACAGCTCCATAGCTTTTTGTTGGTTATCATATTGGGCCTGTAATTGATTAAATTCTTCCCTCATTGAATCATTACCATCCTCCAGTGCTTCCACTCTAAACCCCAATGCGTGCACATCCTGCTTAAGATCTGCCAGTTCTTCTCTAACACTTGCGCGGACAATGTCAGCAATGTCTTGCTTAGATGGAAGGGATGAAAGGATGTCTGCTGGGATTTGTATTAATTCCTGTGTGTCAGATTCCGCCTCTGAAGCTGGTGTTTTTTGAGACTCAGTTGTCCCTGGCAGTGGGCTGTCACTGTGTACTGTTTGTTCAGTTGCACTGAAGTATGATGTGACTGAGTGATTCTTACTAGATTGAGGTTTACTTGGCTTCTCCTGTCTGGGTTTTTGCCTAGTTGCCATTGCAAAGATGTTAAAGTTTAAGTCCAGTGAGTGTAGGGCAGCCGTTGTTTATAATATGCGCTGTCTTGTAATATCCCACGTGTGCTGCTTGTTTAAGAGCAGGGGCCAAGGGATTGAGAGACAATTTGTAGATTAATCATGAGCTTGCACTGTAATGTACCTTCCCCCACAGAGGGTTTTATTATTCCAAAATATTATTTTTATCTGAATCAGTGTTCACTTCCAATTCTCAGAATTTCTAAAATCCACAATTTTCAGAGTTAAATGAAAAGAAAGAGTGTCAAAATAAATAAAGTATATAGATTGATTTCTTTAAATTATGGAAGAGTGGGTGGAGTTTGACTTGTAAAACAACTGGAGAAAACAAAATAGGCTCAACTAGTACATTTTATTTCAAGACTGCAGAAAAATCGTATAATTACAACATATTTACTGTACCTTTAATAAAGAGAGTCGGTTGAAGATATATTGGTGGATTATCTTTTTTCTTTTTTTTTTTTTAACTAAAGCTCAAATCACACGATTAAAATATGAATCTTGTACAATTTTGAAAATCAGAAAATTAATTTATGGTTGCAAATAAGTGTTTGCACAGTTACAAATATTTCATTAAAATAATAATACATTATATGGAATTGTTAAATGCCTCTGCATAATCTCCAGGTGCCACAAAAGGAACTTCCAGGTCGATTTGATCTGCTCCTTTGTTTCATGTTTTAAATGCATTCTGTGCATTGCAATTTAGAATCATATCTACATTTGCATTTATTGTTTCATAATACTGTTCTTAAACACTATTTATAAGTGCAGATTCCTTCTTACGGAAGACAAGGTGTTAAGTGAATTTGACGTTTTAACTCCATTGATTTAAAATGACCTGATGAGCTTTAGAAGTACTTTGTGGTACTTTGTGTAAAAATGCATTTGTCAAGTAAACAGCTCCATCTAGTGGTTCAACTAGGTAGAATCAGACAGTAACTGGACTTTGATTACAAACGCATATTTCCATAAAATAGATCTTTAAGATAAGCATTACAGGAAACAAGATTGTAAAGTTATTTAATGCCAATATATAGCTCTGTATGGCAACAAGAATTCCAATACTGTCTCAGACATACCCTGCAGTGCTGCTAAATATTAGTTACAGATCAAAAGTAAATATGAAAGTTGTTTAAAATTGTATTCTCTATTTAAATCATAAAATAAAACATTTGGGTTTCATGTCCCTTTAACCTAACCACACTATCCAGACCCCTATCCCAAAGCACTTTAATTAGTCTGACATAAGTGTGTAGGTATGTGGGAAGTACTTTACATGTTTAAAACTCTTTCACATTCTTAATGAAATTACCACAGATGTGGCTCTAGAATGTATTATTTTTTTTTTGGGGGGGGGGTGCTTATGATTTAACTCAGGGGTGTCCAAACTTTGCTCTCCAGAGGTTTTGGAACTACATTTCCGATGATGCTCAGCCAGCATTTTATCTAGCTGAGCATCATGGGAAATGTAGTTCCAAAACCTCTGGAGAGCAAAGTTTGGACACCCCTGATTTAACTGAAAGAGCTTTATGTATGGGTGCAGGAGGATGATGGAGTTTGGATGGGTGGAGATGTGGGACTGTAGCTGGATGAGCTGTAGTTTGTAGCTGGACATCTTTGGGGGTTGACTTGGCAATTCAGGGGGATTGCTAGATAGGGTAACTTTCACCCTCTCCTCAGCTCATGGAGCACAGTGGAGTGTGGACAAAAAAATGGGGGTGCTTTGGCACACTTGTGCATCCCTGAAGAACAGCCAATGATTTTGCAACAGGCTTTGATTTGTGTGCATATTCACTGTGTACTGCTAATTAAGTTTGGGCATGAGATCCTACACAACAGTTAGTGGCTAAGTATGTTCTGAGATATTAGAATCAATATGTGTAGCAGTAGAGAGTTACTTGTTGTATAGATGTGCTTCACATCATTTTACAAATAGGGAACCACTGGCATAAAAAGAGTGTAATGGATGCTTATGCTTAGCTATATAGATGCATTTGCCACAACCCAGGACCTATGCCGATAAGCTTGCTTTTTAAAAATATACTAGTTTAACATATATGAAGGTGATGAATAAATTCCATTATAAAGTAAAAAATGAAAAGAAAAACAGATGAATCCTATATCAATCATGGCTTTTTAGACAGCAGAAATGCGTCACTGTGATTCACATACTTGTGTATAAGTCTGGCATTAAAATAATTTACCAGCAATTTATTGAAAATAAAAATGGCTCATAATTATGTAACCAATTGTTTCACTCTCTGTAAAGGAAAACATACACCTTTACAAAACGTAAGTAAATATATAACTAAATAAAAAATAATAATAATCTTGGTTTGTAGGGAAGGAAATTGCACATTGAGATTATTCTGTAACATTATCACTTTTCTTTTTCAGTGGCAAATGAAGCTGGTGATAAAAATGCCCGGCCTCTGGCAAGATTTGCAAGTAAGTGCCAGACATGCAAGTCATGTAACATTAACATTAAATGGAAACACTGTTATATTTATTCTAGAAGCAATTGTTACTCACAGGGATTCACTGATGAAAAACAAATCTGTCATAAAAAAACAGCTTCAAAAGGTCATTGAAATTAAACTTTTTTATACTGTCTATATAAAAGATCAGCAGTTAAACATATTGCAATATAATATTTTTGCATTAAAAAATGTTAAATTATGTTAAATACAGAAGAATTTTGTAATAAGTGCATAATAAAGCGGAATCATGAAATATTTTTGTGTGTGCATCTGATACCCAGGTATCTTGGTTTGACTGGCTGATAGGGACGATATATATATGTGTGTGTAAGGAGATTTTTTTATTATTAAGATTTATTTAAAAAATATTTTTACCATAATTGAACGCTGACAAGGAGTCCTGCGCTGTTCACTGCTTGGTACAAAAAACTAGGACACTATTGGCCTTTATTGGCTATACTGCATGAGCTTTGCAGAACAAAATTAATAATTTTATATATATTTATATATATATATATATATATATATATATATATATATATATATATATATATATATAATATAATTCTACTCCAGATATGTTATTGTTTAAAACAATGAATAATCCCTTTATTACTAGTGATGTCGCGAATAGTTCGCCGGAGAATAGTTCCTGGAGAACATAGCATGTTCACGTTTGCCGAGGCAGGCGAACATATGCGATGTTCGATCCACCCCCTATTCGTCATCATTGAGTAAACTTTGACCCTGTATCTCACAGTCTGCAGACACATTCCAGCCAATCAGCAGCAGACCCTCCCTCCCAGACCCTCCCAGGTCCTGGACAGCAGCCATTTTAGATTCATTCGGAAGCTGCATTGTTAGTGAGAGGAGGGACAGTGTAGCTGCTGGTGATTTAATAGGGAAATTGATAGCTAGGCTAGTGTACTCAGTGTCCACTACAGTCCTGAAGGACTCATCTGATGTCTGCTGTAAGGACAGAACTCCAAAAAGCCATTTTTAGGGCTAGAACATCCTTTTTTTTCCCCCCTGTGTAATCTAATTGCAGTTGCCTGCCTGCCAAGCCACTTGCCCAGTGCCAACACTCATATCTGCTGTAACAGTAGTGTAAATTTAAAAAAAAAAACTTTTTTGACTGTGAAACATCAGTCTGCTTGTGTAATCTAATTGCAGTTGCCTGTCTGCCAGCGTGTGTGCCAGGCCCACTTGTCCAGTGCCACCACTCATATCTGGTGTAACAGTAGTGTAAATTTAAAAAAAAAACTTTTTGACTGTGAAACATCAGTCTGCTAGTGTAATCTAATTGTAGTTGCCTGCCTGCCAGCGTGTGTGCCAGGCCCACTTGCCCAGTGCCACCACTCATATCTGCTGTAACAGTAGTGTAAATTTAAAAAAAAAAACTTTTTTGACTGTGAAACATCAGTCTGCTTCTGTAATCTAATTGCAGTTGCCTGCCTGCCAGCGTGTGTGCCATGCCCACTTTCCCAGTGCCACCACTCATATCTGCTGTAACAGTAGTGTAAATTTAAAAAAACAAAACTTTTTTGACTGTGAAACATCAGTCTGCTAGTGTAATCTAATTGCAGTTGCCTGCCTGCCTGCGTGTGTGCCAGGCCCACTTGCCCAGTGCCACCACTCATATCTGGTGTAACAGTAGTGTAAATTTAAAAAAAAAAAACTTTTTGGACTGTGAAACATCAGTCTGCTAGTGTAATCTAATTGCAGTTGCCTGCCTGCCTGCCTGCGTGTGTGCCAGGCCCACTTGCCCAGTGCCACCACTCATATCTGGTGTAACAGTAGTGTAAATTTAAAAACAAAAAACTTTTTGGACTGTGAAACATCAGTCTGCTAGTGTAATCTAATTGCAGTTGCCTGCCTGCCAGCGTGTGTGCCAGGCTCACAGCGTATACTGTGCCCACTTGCCCAGTGGCCCCACTCATATCTGGTGTAACAGTAGTGTAAATTAAAAAAAAAAAAAAACTTTTTTGACTGTGAAACATCAGTCTGCTTGTGTAATCTAATTGCAGTTGCCTGCCTGCCAGCATGTGTGCCAGGCTCACAGCGTATACTGTGCCCAGTGCCACCGCTCATATCTGGTGTAACAGTAGTGTAAATTTAAAAACAAAAAACTTTTTGGACTGTGAAACATCAGTCTGCTTTTTTTGTGTCAGGCTCACAGCATATACTGTTCCCAGTGCCACCACTCATATCTTGTTTAATAGTAGTGTAAGTGTACATTTAAAAACAAAAAAAGCTTTTGGACTGTGAAACATCAGTCTGCTTTTTTGTATCAGGCTCACAGAGTATACTGTGCCCACTTGCCCAGTGGCACCACTCATATTTTGTTTAATAGTAGTGCAAGTGTACATTTAAAAAAAAAAAAAACTTTTTGGACTGTGAAACATCAGTCTGCTTTTTTGTTTCAGGCTCACAGAGTATACTGTGCCCACTTGCCCAGTGGCACCACTCATATCTTGTTTAATAGTAGTGCAAGTATACATTTAAAAAAAAAAAACTTTTTGGACTGTGAAACATCAATCTGCTTTTTTTGTGTCAGGCTCACAGAGTATACTGTGCCCACTTGCCCAGTGCCACCACTCATATCTTGTTTAATAGTAGTGTAAGTGTACATTTAAAAACAAAAAAAGCTTTTGGACTGTGAAACATCAGTCTGCTTTTTTGTGTCAGGCTCACAGAGTATACTGTGCCCACTTGCCCAGTGGCACCACTCATATCTTGTTTAATAGTAGTGCAAGTGTACATTTAAAAAAACAAAAACTTTTTGGACTGTGAAACATCAGTCTGCTTTTTTGTGTCAGACTCACAGCGTATACTGTGCCCACTTGCCCAGTGACACCACTCATATCTTGTCATACCTGATGTTTTAAAGCACGTTATTCCAAACAATTTAGGAATGTTAGGCGATTTATGCCCTTTATGGATTAAAACCAGACTCTGCATCAACTATGTAATTTTCCGTGGGAGTTTTGCCATGGATCCCCCTCCGGCATGCCACAGTCCAGGTGTTAGTCCCCTTGAAACAACTTTTCCATCACTATTGTGGCCAGAAAGAGTCCCTGTGGGTTTTAAAATTCAACTGCCCATTGAAGTCTATGGGGGTTCGCCCGGTTCACGAACTTTTGCGGGAGTTCGCGTTCGCTGTTCGCGAACCCAAATTTTTAGGTTCGCGACATCACTATTTATTACCCATTACCTAGTTTTGCACAACCAACACTGTTATATTAATACACTTTTTACCTCTGTAATTATCTTGTTTCTAAGCCTCTGCAGACTGCCCCCTTATGTCAGTTCTTTTGACAGACGTACATTTTAGCCAATCAGAGCTGACTCTTAAATTACTCCACGGGAGTGAGCATGAACTTACAGTGTCTAACTGTCAAAATGCACTGAGATAAGAGGCAGTTCAATGGTTAAGATATTAGCATATGAATCTACCGAGGTTTAGCTTTCCACAAAGCAATTTTGATGATAAAAGTAAATTGGAAAGTTGTTTAAAATTACATGCACTATCTGAATCATGAAAGTTTAATTTTGGCTAGACTGTCCCTTTATGTACTATTTATTACAATGCAAGATGGAAATGCTCTATTTTCTGTTTCACAATATAAAATGTATGTAATGTTTCAGATAAATGTCCCTTTAAATAACCCAAAGCTCATGCCATTCAGCTTGTATTTAAAAAGACCTAAAGTTAAATTAGGTGCTGGCTCTGTACAGCTTTATTTTTTAAACTTTATGCTATATGAAGTGTTTTAAAATGGCTCATTACAATAAGATTAGGGGCTTGTGCAAGTGCACATGGCTGATCACATGACTTAGAAGCTGATTGGTGCACATGCACCATGCACTTGCTTGCCCATTAGTTAAACTTTGCAGGAGAATATGCACATCATTCAGCAGCTAAGTACACTTAGAGACTGCATCTTGGTGATATGGTTGTGTACAACTGGTGCTTACGTATCTGTTACTCCCTGGTTAAGAGGAACAACCCTCCAAGAAAAAGTTTGTTTATTCCATGCAGGTAGAAAATGTAGAGGAACCAGTTCCATAGATATATAGGCCAATAAACTGTCAAGGTAACACTGCGGAAAAAGCCACTTGAACCTTTCAACACTCCTGTATAGCCTCTCACTGCAAAGTCACATCCATATCTGTGTAGAAAAACATTTACCATACAACATTTTATATACATACCTTGGGTTAAAAGGGCATTCACTTTTATGCATGGTTCTCTCTAGACAAAAGAAAATGTTCAGAATAATTGTTTGCAGCCAAAAAAATAAATAAAAGATTTTCTTTAAATGTGTCTTATATTCACTCATGAGGTAATTTGGAATTTGTTTGCTAATAAGGATTCTTTCATCTGCTATGTCCTATGGGAAGCTTCTTTAGGGTCGCAGAGGAGCAGCTGGACAGCAGCTTAATCAAAATAAAGTAAAAGTAGTAGCTAATGCTGCTGCAAGTCAAGTTTTTTTTTTATTTATATATTTTTTTAATGCAGTCAACAACAAAAGTTCAATGTACATACTTATTGCTTGACAGAGGAATCAATCATCTGCTAAGGAACTTTCTGGATCCTTTTTTAAATAGTGTAAATCTGAAGTCTTTCCTGCCTTTACAGTAATGGTTTTAACCTTCCCCTTTAATGTGTTCCCAATGATCCATTTTACCTGCAGGGTTATTTTTGCTGCTTACATCTAAACACTATTGTAAATCATATTTCAATTTCAGTAAGTAATCCACACAAATTTTTTTTTTTCAGCAATACATTTTGTAAAAGAAAATAAATAATCACCACAGTGATCAAATAGCTATTCAAGACAAAATGTACATATATATTAAAAAATAAATACATAAATAAATATATATATATATATATATATATATATATATATATATATATATATATATATATATATATATATATATATATATATATATATACACAATAGTGTGTATTGCATAAGGACAAGACCTGGTGATGATCCCTGTGGTCCCTCGCAAAGAAAGCCAGCACACGAGATTTGAGCAACACACCTTCTTTTAATGCCAAAAAAGCATAACGTTTCAGCTCCCACTGGAGCCTTGATCACATGCAGCAGTTCATGAAGATAAATTATGCCTGATTTATCTTCATGAACTGCTGCATGTGATCAAGGCTCCAGTGGGAGCTGAAACGTTATGCTTTTTTGGCATTAAAGGAAGGTGTGTTGCTCAAATCTCGTGTACTGGCTTTCTTTGCGAGGGACCACAGGGATCATCACCAGGTCTTGTCCTTATGCAATACACACTATTGTATTTATGTATTGGCCGTGCACTGAGTGGTTATTATGTTGGTGAGTGCTGATCTCTCCTGTTAATATATATATATATATATATATATATATATATATATATACAAAACACGGAAGGGAACTGCACTCTCATACCGGACCAGGTACACATCCCATGACCCTGCAACATGCTCAGCCCTGGGTGCCACTGGCACTCACAGGTAGCTGTGCTGTCCGCAGAGCCACAAGCAGTTAACCCCAGACAGGTCTGGGTGCAAGAACCATAGGGAAAATTACAAAACAAATGAATACAACACACAGAGAAAACCCAGCACTCACTTACAAGCTCTCAGCTAAGATTTAAAAGCAAAAATGGAAAGGTTAGTCACCGCATCTGGCCAAATGAGACAAGCTCAGGTACCACGTCAAGGTCCTTCCCAATACCTGAGACCCTAAAACAGCCACACAATGTGAGCTTACAAATCCAAACAAACTGAAAACAAGGGAAGGGTGCACAGGAATATGTAACCACCCTAGACAACCACCTTCCGTGTTTTGTATATGTCTAGG
Source organism: Bombina bombina (assembly GCF_027579735.1). Lineage (NCBI taxonomy): Eukaryota > Metazoa > Chordata > Amphibia > Anura > Bombinatoridae > Bombina > Bombina bombina. Next base: position 522,291,338 of record NC_069503.1, read on the forward strand.
GTGGTTACATATTCCTGTGCACCCTTCCCTTGTTTTCAGTTTGTTTGGATTTGAAAGCTTGCATTGTGTGGCTGTTTTAGGGTCTTAGGTATTGGAAAGGACCTTGACGTGGTACCTGAGCTTGTCCCATTTGGCCAGATGCGGTGACTAACCTTTCCATTTTTGCTTTTAAATCTTAGCTGAGAGCTTGTGAGTGCTGGGTTTTCTCTGTGTGTTGTATATATATATATATATATATATATATATATATATATATATATATATATATATATATATATATATATATTAGATATGTGCATGGCGAAAAAATTTGGTTCGGTTCGGATCAATTTGTATTTTTTGTAATTTCGGTTCGGAGCAATTCGAATTCGGAAAAATTTGAATCAATTTGGTTCGGATTTGTTTCGGATTCATTCGGATTCGAATAAATTCGGCTCGATTTGGTTCGATTCGGTTCTGAAATTCGGAATTCGGTGGGATGTGCTGTGTTTTAGACTAGTATTATGTACTATATATTAGGTGTAACCCATAGCAGAGTGATATAACCTAATATACTGTACAATACTAGTGTAATCCATGGCCATCCGTATCTACCGAATAAATCCGAACTAATTCCGATTTATTCGGTAAATTCGGCACTATTTTAATTCGGAAATCCGAATCGATCTGAATCCCGAATTTTACGAATTCGGCTGAATTTCTGAATCGATCCGAAATGAATCGCACATGTCTAATATATAAATATATATACTCCTCTGTGGAGTATGGTGTCTTTAACTTTCAGTTAGGAATTTTATCTGTGTGCTGTAGAGTAAATCAGTTCTAGTTTGGAGTGTACTGTGGTTTCTTAAAGAAACACTTGTGTGCTTCTCCTCTGTGGAGTATGGTAGTTTCCTTATATAATTGATAAAAACTCAGATGCGAGTGTATGATAAAAACGATTTTCTTTATTTGAAACACAAACCGTTGTTTGTGCTCATAAGTAAAAAGTCTTAAAACAATGTTGAATAATTCTCATGAAGAGACTGAGAATAACTTCTTGTAACAAGGAAGGATGAGTGAAGTGAATGCCTCTTGAAGGAAACAATGAAAGTCACAATATGTGCCAATGGTTTGGCTGTTAATTCCGTTTGCACAAGGATGATGAAAAGAGTGAAAATAACGATGGTGGAAAATACACTTTTTAACCTCAAAGTTATGAGGTATATCGAAAGCACATCAATAAAAATGACACTGCAGCACAATGTCTCTATATGCAAATACAATCCAAATCCTTTCTACCCCGGATCCTCTCTGTACGTAAGCAGGAACAGCTGCGCTGAACACTACCGAATACCTGTCTCCATGGCAATCCTTGGATCATGCCTCTGATTAAGTGGGGAGGAGCCCCATTAAACGTGTTAGGCCACACCCACATTCACAGACGCTGGGAACCCACAGACGCACTTGGACACTTGGAGCAGCCAGAGACTCTAGACCTTGCTTACATACAGAGAGGATCCGGGGTAGAAAGGATTTGGACTGTGTCTACATATAGAGACATTGGGGCATCTGCTGGTGCAATGCTGAATACGGCGAGCGCATTGCTTGCCGTATTCAGTGAGGTCTGGCGGACCTGATCCGCACTGTCGGATCAGGTCCGCCAGACTTTCTTAAATAGGGGCCATTGTGCTGCAGTGTCATTTTTATTGATGTGCTTTCGATATAGCTCATAACTTTGAGGTTAAAAAGTGTATTTTCCACCATCGTTATTTTCATTCTTTTCATCATCCTTGTGCAAACGGAATTAACTGCCAAACCATTGGCACATATTGTGACTTTCATTGTTTGCTTCAAGAGGCATTCACTTCACTCATTCAACATTGTTTTAAGACTTTTTACTTATGAGCACAAACAACGGTTTGTGTTTCAAATAAAGAAAACTGTTTTTATCCTACACTCGCATCTGAGTTTTTATCAATTATATAAGGAAACTACCATACTCCACAGAGGAGAAGCACTCAAGTGTTTCTTTAAGAAACCACAGTACACTCCAAAATAGAATGGATTTACTCTACAGCACACAGATAAAATTCCTAACTGAAAGTTAAAGGCACCATACTCCACAGAGGAGAAGAATATCCCAAAGGCACCAAAAGAAAGAAATACTGTACACATAAAAAGTGCCATACTCCAACAGGTCACCAAGGGACAAACATCTTTAACACAGACAGCGATTAATTCCCCCCAACGCTCCTCACATACCTCACATGTTTGAGGTCCAAAAAGGTGATCATCATTCTTAATTTTGTACTATATTGTGTACTAGTATAGTAATACTGCACCATAATTTGTTTTTTGTTTATGTTTCCTCCATTCTATGAGCACTGCAGTCTGGGACCCTCAACTCTCACACTTTACAATTTATTCAATTGATGATAGTGGAATCTCCAGACTAAGCTGCATTTGAAATACGTCAGGAAGAACTTTAAAAAGGGCAAAATAACTATTTGCAAAACACACTATCCATTTCACACACACACACACACACACACACACATATATATATATATATATATATATATATATATATATATATATATATATACATATATGTATATATATATATATGTATACTGTATATATACTTGTACACTATAAAGTAAATGTTATTGGGGGTCTATAAATATTTCATTTTTGTTTTTATGTCTTCCCTAAGCCCCCACCCCCACCTAGTAAAACCATTGTTTTCACTTTTTAAACTTTTTTTTTTTTTTGGTGAGGGGGGGGCGGTGCTTGTCGCTTTTCATAACATCACCATTTGAAAGAGCAGGCAATTCTCTTTGATTGGTGGTCTTGATTATCTATAGCTGCTAAGGAAGCTGTATTCAGAGGGGGGTGGGTATGAATCACCTACTCTGCAGGTGCTCCCATTGAAGACTTGGAAGAGTCACCCACTTTGCGGCCAATGATACCCGGCCTATAGTACAGAAGATCGCCAAAAACAGCTTCTAATCTTCAATTCCCCGCATGACAGATTGTCATGCTTACTTGGGCTGTGATACACATGAGAAGAACAGTTCATTATGTGCATCAAAGCTGTTAAAAAAGCTGTTTTTACCTGTTGAATCTATCATGTATACTAAAAACTTTAATACTGCAGTAATGGGTACAGAAAAACTATGTAAACAAGACATAACAGAATAAATCTCACTCCCAGTGGGGAGTGGAAGAGAAAAATAAGATGTTAATTTTTAATAGTTATTTCAGACAGACATAAAATAAGGAAATATTTGTGTTTATAACGAGCGAAACGCTAATGAGATCTGCTATTTCTGCAAGTTCAGCACATTCCAATGGGTTGTAAACAGCTATTTCACATCCAAAAATGTATTTCCTATACATTTTCCTCTCTGCTACTGGTATGACAAGTCTTTAGAAACATATTGGGCCAGATTACGAGTGGAGCGAAAACGTTTGCACCTGAGCGATAAGGGGGATATTGCGAGGGTTTGTACACATCGGCTTACTGCTTGTATTACGAGTTGAAAGTAAATGCAATCATGTGAGCGCAATCACGATTTACATTAGAATGATTACTGTGACTTCAGAGCTCTGATTAACTGTTTTGTGAAACATGAAAGTGTCACAAAACACATCAAAAATACATAACAAAGTACAGTTACACTCATAATAACACCATCTAATAAAAATTATTAAAAAAATATTGCATACAAAAGGCATATTTATGCATTATTCATTTTTAATAAAAGCTTTAACTATGTATTCACTTTAAATATTTCACATTTTAATTTTCTGCACATAGCAGAATATGTTCTAAGTATTCCTATATATTCCTATATATATCTTTATATATCTATATCTATATATAATCATGTATATATATATATATATATATATATATATATATATATATATATATATATATAGGTATAGATATATATGGTACCAAAATACCATCAGATATATGTAGAAATATATATTTATGAATAAATAGAATATTTTCTTGTATGTGAAGAACATTAGAATGTGAAATATTCATATTTTCATGTCAGGTTAGTGCAAATGAGAATATGTGATCGGGTTTGCGTGAGAGTAAGGTGTTAGGTTTTGTTTTCTCCATTGACTTCTATGGGGGAATACCTGAACGCGCAAGCAATATTCTAATTTCAGATTTTTGCACTCGTTAGGTTAGCGCAAGAGCAAAAACAGTTTACTTTCAACTCATAATACGAGTGCAACCGACAAACGCAAACATCTTAATTCTAGAGCAATTAACACTCAAGCGGGTACACTGTACACTCTCCCTTTAAATGGACCATTCATTTATTGTATTTTAGACAAATGCAAAAAATATTCAAACAATTGTTAATTTATCATTTGCTTGAAAAGGAATGCACATGTCTAGGTCTCACATGATTATACTACTTAACCACTGTAAAAAGCCTTAGAAAAGCCTTTTTCTTTTAGGTTGTTTGTATGGTTGTGCCACACCTGTATTAGAAAACCTAGTTAATTTGTGTATGTAGTTTGTGCTACATGACTAATTCAGATAGTCTTGGTTTAAATGGATGAAAATATCATAAACAAAGAAGCAAAAAAAAAATGCCCTCAGTAGAATACAAAGATTTTAAATGGCCAATTCAAATTAATTTGGATATGCATGAAAATGGTCAGAATGTATTTTTAGTAGTTAAAAAAGTGTGAAATTAGAAAGCAAGAAAATCATGCAAAAATAAACAAGAAAAGCAATGATGACAGGTTTGGAGCCAAAAAATATTATCTATAATAACAGCGCTAAAAAAATCAAATACCCTCATTCAAAAATTTGAATGTAACATTCAATTTAACAAATACTATTCAGAAGTTCAATAGTTCATGTGGTAGGGAATTTAGTAAATTGATACATAATAGATACAAATAAATTTATTCAAATTTTTCTATTTCGAATATTGCATAATTTCAATATTAAAGAGAGCATGAGCAATACTACTACAAATATATTGATTCAATTTTTTTCAAATTTGAATATCGCATAATTCAAATCAATTATTAAAAAAATTTGAATTGAATATTACATTTAAAGATAGCATTAGAAATACTGTTACATTAAGCAAATGTTAAAATGTTGTACAAACATTTGACATTCAAAATGAACAAAAAAAGTGTTAAAATTTGTTCCATTAGTTACTAACGACATCACTAATCACATGATAAATCCCATAATATCTGACATCCCACATAACCTACAATTACATCCTTTGTCCTCCTGTACAAGGACTTGCACATAGACAGTTCGGTTTCTGTCTGACCGGGAAACAACTTAATCCTGCACCCTCCCTCTCCATGACTTCCTTAGTGGTACCGTGTGGAATAAAATTTTTTCCTAAAAATATATTTTCAAGACCTTAATTCTGCTGAAAACCCATTTGTATTTGTCTGTTATAGCATGGCGCATCTCAGCTTTTTGCATGGCTTTTTTGTTTTTGGTTGCCCAGTAATCTTGCCCAGTTCATATTTTAACCAGAATGCGACATTCAGTGTCCCATATTCAAACAGATATATAATTATTATGTTGCCTTTAAATTATTCAAACAATAAAACAAAAAAATATTTAAGATGCTGCAAAAGATTAACAAAAGCTGTAAAGTCATGTAATGGCAATAGGAACCTATATTTAATTCTGTATGTTTCCTTAAGAAACAGTAAAGACAAAATTAAACTTTCACGTTTGGATAGAGCAGGCAATTTTAAACAAATTTCCAGTTTACATCTATTTTTGTTCTGTTGGTATTCATTGTTTAAAATTATACTCGGGAGCAGCAATGCACTACTGGGAGCTCACTAGTGATTGGTTGCTGTGCATAGGAATCCTGTCATTGGCTCACCTGATGTGTTCAGCTAACTCCCAGTAGTGCATTGCTGCCCCTTCAACAAAGGATACCAAGAGAATAAATTAAATTTAATAAGATAAGTACATTTCAAAGCTGCGTAAAACAGTATGCGCTATCTGAATTATGAAAGACAATTCCTCCTCACTGTAGACAGAAAAAAGGGCGGTATTCTACTCATAATGTCTATCTGAGTATGAGGGCAGCCAGTAGAAGAACACAGCCAATAGTACACCACCCAGGCTGATGTTATTCTACTCATAATGTATATGTGAGCAACAACCATCAGGCATTAACCATGTTTCTGTTCATGATCATGCAAGGCTTGCCTCTGCCACAGTAATTTTAACTGCAACCTCCCTCAAATATTGTTTCCCTTAACTACTGGACCCCTCTTAATGACTGCCCCACATTGTATTAACACCTACTTACCTGACTCTCTCACTCCAATTAACCCTCACCTCTCAAATACTCAAGCACCAAACTCTTAACCATGACTTCCACACACTTAATGATCCTTTACTGTAACAGTCTACCCCCAAGCACACACTGCAGTTACAATGTGCCAAGTAACGGGGTTACAATCGTACTAAATTCATTCTTGACAGTGACGTACAAATGAGCCTGTGTAACAGAAGCAAACTCTTTAATTGCAAATCCATTTTATTTGATTTGCTTATAAAGAATTGAACTAGACTTATCTGTAGATTCATTATTGTAGTCATTAGCCATCACTTCACTAATGTGTTGAAGAAAGTTTATTGTAAGGCAAAATTCAATCTTGAGAAAAGATTTAATTATTTCAGTCGAAAATATATTGCATTTAGTAAGTTGTGGAAATGGTACCCACCAGTGTGGTTAATACAGCTGAGATATGAGGCAAGTTTATATTATTTGCCATAGTATTTCCAATGTAGCAGGGTAGCCAAAATTTAGTACTAGCATTCCACCCGATTAGCACTCAATGTCTTAAAGGGACATTGCAGCCAAAATTGGAATCCTCATGGATGCATTGCAGTTTTGATATACGTGTTTTAGCAAGAATGCTTATAAAAAAATCTATAGCTGTTTCAAAAGTGTATTTACGTATGCATCGTGCACCAGCGTTTTAAACCCAACACTTGCTCAGAGAGCCTAAGGGGTTTGTATCTGGTAATGACTCAATTTGTTAATTGCTAGCATGATACAAGCCCCGCTGGCACTCTGAGCAGCTGAATTATTTAAAATGTTGGTGCACTGAGAATATCTAGCTGTGCTTCACATTAACGTGCAGAGAAAAATGACAGTACACGTATATTGCAAATATGTTTCTATTCAAATATGTAATTTATCTATGTGCATTTCAGTTTTGACTGGAATATCCCTTTAAACTCTTTGTGTGTGGTATGGTATACAAAAACCAAGACCAGAATGTTGCATTTATATATTACCACAACATAACTCCAAATATTTCTTGAAGGAATACAGAAATGCATTAAAAACTATCTGCTCGGGTTTTATTGTATTTAAAAAGAAAATCCATCTGGTCTCCACTTGCAGAAGTGTAGTTTCAACATTACTATCTTGTATTACCAATACTTATGTAGGATACAACATTTTAGATCAGGTTTACCATTAGGTCATTGTAAAAAGTGTCTAACAACTGAAGTAGTGATACCCCTTCATTAAGTCAGAGTAGATATTCCTTATATTGCATAAATGTTTCCTAGTGCACATTCCTACATACCTCAAATTACAAGAAATAGCAGACAATATATAACATTTTTTGTTCTGCAGTTGAAAAAAATATAGATCTGTTTGGTACCACTAGGGTAAATATCCAAAGTTAGTAAATTCATTATGTAGGGACAGAAAGAACAAGGTCTACAAAAATGTCTCAGATAAGTGGATTTTCTGATATTTTTATTTTCTTCCACCAAAAATAGCTATGGAGTAATTTGTTCATTAAAGGGACAGTCTAGTCAAAATTAAACTTCCATGATTCAGATAGGGCATGCAATTTTAAACAACTTTCCAATTTACTTTTATCATCAAATTTGCTTTATTCTCTTGTTATTCTTTGTTGAAAGTTAAACCTAAGTAGGCTCGTATGAAAATGTCCAAGCCCTTGAAGACCCCTTCTTATCTCAATGCATTTTAACAGTTTTTCACAGCTAGACAATGCAAATGCATGTGTGCCAATCATGTGTGCCAAATTCATGTGTGCCAAATTCATGTGTGCCATTGTGCTCAATCCAGTAGAGTAATTTATGAGTCAGCACTTATTAGCTAAAATGCAAGTCTGTGAAAAGAACTGAAATAAGGGGGCAGCCTGCAGTGGTTAAGATACAAGGTAATCACAGAGCTAAAATGTGTATTAATAAAAAATGTTGATTATGCAAAACTAGGGAATGGGTAATAAAGAGATTATCTATGTTTTTAAACAATAACAAATTCTGGAGCAGACTGTCCCTTTAACCGCTAATAATTTTTGTTGCATGCATTCATTCATTCATTTTCCTTCGCCAGCTTATCTGTATCTTATCTTATCTTATCTCCAATAGCCTTAGAGAAATCTTTGTCAGTTTTCAGAATATGAGAATGTTTATGAAGTAAAAAAATGCCTCTTGTTCTTATCAGCCACTTTGCAGTAGGGATCAGTTGAATATAAACATTTGTTTTTAATTTATTATCTTTGGTTGTGTCTCACTAAAATATCATATATAACCACATGGTGGCAGTGTAGTATATAATCTTAGATTTTTTTTCTTTTTATTTATATATAAGATTTATGTATCATCTATCTATCTATCTTTCTATCTATCTATCTATCTATCTATCTATCTAGCTAGCTATCCATCCACCAACAAAAGCAATAGGCTGGCACTGGTCTTCAACAAAACCAGTGTTTAATTGTGTTAAATTGTGTGCATGTGTATATATATATATATATATATATATATATATATATATATATATATATATATATATATATATATATATATATATATATATATATATATATATATATAACAAATTAAGTATTGCATTGAGCAATGATACATTTTTATTGGACTAACTATACATTTATAAGTTGACAAGCTTTCAGAAGTATTCCTTCCTTTTTCAAGTCTGAAGCAATACTGACCAATTCAATGGGATTTACAGATTATATCTTGAAACACAGAATGGCTTAAAAAATGACAGAAAGTGTTACAGAGGTCTGAGTGGAGGGAGAGGAGGGGGTTGTCATAAAAATCATGAGGTAGGCTTAGGTGACATAGGCAGACAGTGTCCAGTGCAGGAGAACAGACAGGGGAAATATATAGTTTTACATAGAGTATACTGACATAAAGTTATATATCAACATGGAATAAATATGTATAAAGATGTGAAATTATGTATACAGGAGGAATATAAAATAGTCAAAAAAAGAAAAAAGGAAAGAGGAAGAAGAATGGAAAAAGGAATATAAATAAGGGCAAAAGTTTTTACATAGGCTTACCTGTGTACCTATGTATAAAGAGTGTGGAATATACAATTTAGTGCTCTATGTAAAACTATTGATCAGTATTACTTTAGACTTGAAAAAGGAAGGAATACTTCTGAAAGTTTGTCAACTTATAAATTTATAGTTAGTCCAATAAAAAAAGTATCATTGCTTAAAGGGACACTCAAGACAAAATTAAACTTTAATTATTCAGATAGAGCAGGCAATTTTAAACAACTTTCCAATTTACTTCCATTAACAAAATCTGCAATCTTTTTATATTTAAACTTTTTGAGTCATGTGCAAGAATTCACAGAATAAGCGTGTATGCATTTGTGATTGGCTGATGGGTGTCACATGGTACGTGTATGCATTTGTGATTGGCTGATGGCTGTCACATGGTACAGGGGGAGTGGAAATAGACATAACTTTTAAAAATGACAGAAAAAAAAATCTACTACTCATTTGAAGTTCAGACTAAGTGCTATTGCATTGTCTTTTTATCTTGCATTTGTTGATTATGCAAATCTACTGTGTTGACTGGTCCTTTAAGAGTCATATGATCTTTCAAAGTGGTACTCTCTTTGTAAAATAATAAAAGTTCAAAAAGAAAAATAAACTAATTTTCTAGAGCATTTTATTATTGTGCTGTTATTCCTTAACGCGTGCAACAAAGTTAAACATATAGTTAAATTTAGCTCTAGAGCAGCAATATACTACTGGGACTCAGCTTAACACGATAGTTGAGCCAATGACAAGATGCATATGAGTGTAGCTACCAGCCATCAGTTAGTTCCCAGTAGTGAATTGCTGGTACTGTACCTACCTATGTATTCTTTTCAACAAGAGAATTAAATACATTTGATACAGAATTCAATTAAAAAGTATTTTAAAATTATACGCTCTGTGGGACCCATGAAAGTTCAATTTTGACCAACATGTCCCTTTAAAGGCTCCTTTACTGCCTAACACCAGGACCACAATCTAAAAATATGTGTAGATAAATGTGTGTATACAATCACTTACAAGTAAATAAAATGACTAACACAAAGTGACACAACTATAATATAAATATAAAGGATACCCTGTGATATTCTTATAAAGTTCTAACTTCATGCCTCTAAATGAATTCCAAAAAACAATAGCGTAATACTGTATATACAGATACAAATCTCTAAATCCAGAATTCCTTAATCCAGACTTTTTCATTAATATTCTTTAAAAAAAAAATACATTTTCTGTAAGTAACAATCTTCTCTGCCTGTGTCTTTGGTTCGGTTTTTGTGTTCTTAAAGGGACAGTCAAGTCCAAAATAAACGTTCATGATTCAAATAGCGCGTGTAATTTTAAACAACTTTTCAATTGACTTTTATCACCAGTTTTGCTTTGTTCTCTTGGTATTCTTAGTTGAAAGCTAAACCTAGGAAGTTCATATGCTAATTTCTTAGACCTTGAAGGCCACCTCTAATCTGACAGTTTTTCACCACTAGAAGGCGTTAGTTCATGTGTGTCATATAGATAACATTGAGCTCACGCACGTGAAGTTACCTAGGAGTGAGCACTGATTGGCTAAAATGCAAAATGTCAAAAGAACTGAAATAAGGGCTCAGTTTGCAGAGGCTTAGATACAAGGTAATTACAGTGATAAAATATGTATTATTATAACAGTGTTGGTTATGCAATACTGGAAATGGGTAATAAAGGGATAATCTATCTTTTTAAACAACAAAAATTCTGGTATTGACTGTCCCTTTAAATGCAAATCCTATTCTATATTTATATAAAACTACAACTATTACCTTTCTGATTACAGTACTGTACTATTTTCTGATGGTGTCATGTATACAAAAGTATTACAAATTATATAAAACTATCATTAGGTTACATGTATAAGATGTATTATGACATGTAAATATTACCTAAATGACTTAAGATATTGTTGTTTACACTTGGTCCCATCCCCTCTCCAAACTGTCCTATTTTACGTATGTCGATATACAAATATTCCAAAATCCAAACCCTTTCTAGTGCCAAGCAGTTTGGATAAAGTTTTTTTTATTTACCTGTATGGGCGCCATGTACTAAGAGGCGGGCGGACAGCTTCTTAACTCGCGAAGCTGTCCGTCCGCCTCCGCTACACACGGGCAGCGGATCTATTGATCCGCTTGCCCGTATGTACCATTACACACTCATCGGAGTGTGTAATGCCCGTCCCTTCAATCGCGCGACCAATCACGCGACTGAAGGGGCTGTCAATCACCGAGAGCGAGCGTGCTCTCTGTGATTTTGCTTCGCCACCTAAGAGGTGGCGTAGGCTGTAGGAAGCAGCGGTCTAATGACCGCTGCTTCTTACATTGCGGGAAGCAGGCTCGCATATGCGAACCTGCCCGCAAAGGCTCCGGAGCAGCTTTCGCTGCTTCGTACATGGAGCCCATAGGGTTTAAATATTTGAATTGCCAACCAGGTACTTACATATCAAAAGCTAAAGTAGCTTTAACAGCAGCGCAAAGATACCTGAAATAGCCATAGGTTCACAGTGCAATGACATCACAGAGCAGGTCGGCGCTGGGGAACGAGAGACTGATCTGGATGACCGTGAGGCTTGGCTCAATACGGTTAGTTAATCCATTGCCATCCACTCTCTGGGACAGTTGTTTCTGCTCTTATACTGTGACATGTGTATGAGACCATGAGTGACTAGTAAGTTCTTACAATATTGTGTAGTTTTATGTTTTTATACTTCTTATAAATATTTTTTGAAGAAAAAAAGTGCATTTGGATTATACTGGGTCCCTGTCAGTTTAAAACAAGGTGTGTGCTGATCTTAGAGGTACTGTAGTTCTTGTTATGTGAGTAACCTGTTGGCAATTGTAATATTTAAACATATCTATCTATCTATCTATCTATCTATCTATATCCCTTTATGGATGCCCATGGTGACACATACCTTTAAAATTAACTAAAGATTGTGATGGCAATATCTCTTTAATTTCAGGATCCAAGTCTCAGAACAGCCTATGGAACACTATTATCAGTGGGCTGAATCTCAAAGAAAAGCAGAAGCCGGCAATTGTCACTGACCCTCGTAGTCCTGAAGAGATACTGGCTGATGAGTTGCCACAGGTTGACAGTCCAGATGCCATTCCGAAAACATCTATAAGGTTTGAGGGGTCTTACCCGTTATTTTATCAACTTAAAGAGACATGCAAACCAAAATGTTTCTTTTATGATAGTGATAGAGCATACATTTTTAAGCAACTTTCCAATTTACTTGTATTATCAAATTTGCTTCATTATCTTGGTATCCTTTGTTGAAGGAGTAGCAATGTACTACTGGGAGCACATTAGGCGAGCCAATGACAAGTTGCATATTAGTGCAGCCACCAATCAGCAGCTAGCTCACAGTAGTGCAGCACTGCTTCTAAGCCTCTAGGTATGAATTTCAACAAAGGATACCAAAAGAACTAATCAAATTAGTTAATAAAAGTAATTTGGACAGTTGTTTAAAATTGTGTGCTCTACCTAAATTATGAGGAAAAAAAAAGTTTTGTCCCTTTAAGAATGATGTTTTGAAATTCCATTGAAACTGTGATATAAATGAAAAATGACTATAGGACAGAGATGAATAAATTCAAAGTTATTTATATCAGATTATTTAGAAATATATTAATTTGATGGTTGGTGTTGCTTTTTGATGGTTGATGTTGCTTGGTACAATTTTGCATTGTCTGATTTTTAAATAAAACATTAAAAAAAGACAAGATTTAGAATAAAAAATGTTAGCTTGCCAGCAAAGCTGAGTTTTTGTGATTGATAATAGCATAGTTAATAGGATGGAACAACCTATTACTACTGCTGAAGTAGTATACAAATTATGTTCTTGTGCACTTTTGCTTATGAATTGACTATATTAATGTAATGTATGACTTGTATTTTTACTGACATATTTTATTTAATCCATTCAACGTGATTGCACCAATTTTATATATGTGATGTTTTGTTAATAATATTGCTGTTCCGTCCACCAAACACATTCTTAGTTTCAGATCCTTTCTAGATAGTCATTTATTTGGATGTTGTAGAACTACTGTGAAAATAATGAAGTGATAACTTGTATTCAGGTGTGATGAAATAGGTTTTTGAAGCAAGCTCATATTTTGCTGTTCTTCATTTATTAATGCAAATTAGTTCCTTTCCCAGACTAATCTGAATGAGTAGTTATTGCTATTGAAAGCTCTGTATTATTGGGAACCAATGCATATTCTGGTCTTCTACATGGTAGCCTTACTTTTTTGATCTGGAGATTTAAAAAATGTATGTGCTAATATGTAGTTATATTATATTGTGGAACATTGTGCCTTATTCAGCAAAAATGACTTTCTTAATGGGAAGATTATTTAAAAAAAATCACTTATCAATGCTTAATTTTAATTAATGTGCATTTGTCTTTCATTGTTTTCATGTTACATTTTATTTTTTTCTTATCAATGGTTTCATATTTTTTTCCTTTGCCATTTTGTTTCAATTTGCAAATTAGAATATTCATTATATAGTTTATGCATCTACATGATCACACTTTATGAAAAACAAAATGCAGTATTTTATGCTGAATAAGGATTAACAGATTTTTTTTTCATTCCCCAGAATGATCTGGTTTTTGATGCTACACATCATGAAATGTGGATATCTAGTCCAGAGGGAAAAAGATCACCAGTCCTACTAATATATATATATATATATATATATATATATATATATATATATATATATATATATATATATATATATATATATATATATATATATACACACACACTATATATATATATATATATATATATATATATATACACACACTATATATATATATATATATATATATATATATATATATATATATATATACACTGTATATATAAAAGCAAAAGATATGCACTTGCTGGACTTTATCTGAATATATATATATATATATATATATATATATATATACACCAGTTCTTGTGGGCTCTGCACATACTCCAAATAAGTTCAACTGCCCAGGGTGCATTCAAATGGGTAATCCAAAAAAGCACAAGGAAAAGCACTCACCAGGTCTTTATAATATAAATAGAAGATTTATTTTTAGTCTGAGGACGTGGTTAACAGCCCCGAAACATCACTAACATGATTGAATAAATCTTGTATTTATATTATAAAGACCTGGTGAGTGTTTTTCCTTGTGCTTTTATATAAATATATATATATATATATATATATATATATATATATATATATATATATATATATATATATATATATATAAAAGTGCAAGTAGAATGTGTCCACTCAGTATTCTGAGTAGATACAAGCGTTACTCTATAGTAGGCGCTAGTCAAGAATGGGTAGGATATAGTGGCAGCTATATAAAACAAATACTGGATGAGATATGTCACCTCAGACAGTAAAAGTAAATGAAGGTACAAGGATTAAAACAGCGCCTATATATCCTCTAAGGCATAGGATATGTACAACAATGTGGATGGAAAAAATAATAAACAAGATAGTTCAATATAAGTCCTTAAAGTGTATTTAGTCCGTGGTATATCTCCAACATGCAGTTGCTATGAAGTAATGGATGGTATATAATACCCTTACCAGATATTACCCCAATCTGATGAGGTAAGTATGCCGCACTGGGGGTATGTGTAGGTTCTTAGATCTTCTCCTTGTATCCAGTGAGATGGCTATTTCGGTTTTCGTTAGCCTCCTGGAGTATGCAGGGATGTGCTTCTGATGGTAGATGTATCCCTTGAGCTTCCTGTAGATTAGTGGTTAGCCTCTTGGAGTACTTCTTCTGTCTTGGTATAAACTTTCTCCGGCGTGAGGATACCAGCCAGTGAGCAGTCAGTCCATAAGGCCTAGGAGCAATTCCAGTTAGCTTCCGCAGGCTGGTATCCTCACGCCGGAGAAAGTTTATACCAAGACAGAAGAAGTACTCCAAGAGGCTAACCACTAATCTACAGGAAGCTCAAGGGATACATCTACCATCAGAAGCACATCCCTGCATACTCCAGGAGGCTAACGAAAACCGAAATAGCCATCTCACTGGATACAAGGAGAAGATCTAAGAACCTACACATACCCCCAGTGCGGCATACTTACCTCATCAGATTGGGGTAATATCTGGTAAGGGTATTATATACCATCCATTACTTCATAGCAACTGCATGTTGGAGATATACCACGGACTAAATACACTTTAAGGACTTATATTGAACTATCTTGTTTATTATTTTTTCCATCCACATTGTTGTACATATCCTATGCCTTAGAGGATATATAGGCGCTGTTTTAATCCTTGTACCTTCATATATATATATATATATATATATATATATATATATATATATATATATATATATATAGATAGATAGATAGATAGATAGATAGATAGATAGATAGATAGATACAGTGCTTGCAATTTCTGTCCTAGGCGAGTAAACCATTTTTCTATCTTTAAGGTTCAGTGGACTAGTATCTTTTTTTAACCCCTGAGTATTAAATATATCACTATTTTTCCAGGGCTAGAAATTTGCCCAGCTGAAGCAAGACATCACTGGGCTTTTCAGTGGAGTGGGACAGGATGCTTGCAGTAGAGTAATGCTTGCAATTACTTAATTATACTTGTGATTTTAAAAAGTGAAATTTGTAAGATAACTGTTAGTCATTTGAATGCAAAAAAAAAAAAATATTTAAAAAAAGATTCTTGTATTATGTTAGAGACAAAGATGAGGTTTACAGTCCCTTTAAGGTTTAGAATTTGCTTTTCTCGTGTGAGAACCTTTATGAAAACATATTAGTTACATATTAGCTTGGTTTTCTTTAAAATTGATGTATTGCCTTTACATTAATTCAGTTCTAAAATGCCAGCCTTGTATTTATGGCATTCAATTTTTTTTGTTTGTTTGTTTTATTTTTGCTATATTTAATTATAAAATGAATATTATTTTCTAGAAAGGCAGTTGTATCCAAGTAAAGGGTGAATTAGTAATGCAAGGTAACAATGTCATGCAGAATTATACTACAGTAGCAGTAGCACTATAGTATCTGCCTGTCAATGAGCACACATAGGAACGTGTTTGTGGCATTGTAAATCTTCTCATCCAGGGCCTGAATTAAAATAGAAAAGCTCTTTTACCTTACCAGCCCTTAAAAGGGCCTTTTGCGGGGCATGCCCCAAAGAAAACAGCTCTTTTGCCTGTAAAAAATAACATACAATACCCCCCCAACATTACAACCCACCTCCCACATAACCCTAATCTAACCCAAACCCCCCTTAAATAAACCTAACACTAAGCCCCTGAAGATCATCCTACCTTATCTTCACCACACCGGGTATCACCGATCGGTCCAGGCTCCGACGTCTTCATCCAAGCCCAAGCGGGGGCTGAAGAGGTCCATGATCCGGCTGAAGTCTTCTATCAAGCGGGAGCTGAAGAGGTCCATGATCCGGCTGAAGTCTTCTATCAAGCGGGAGCTGAAGAGGTCCATGATCCGGCTGAAGTCTTCTATCAAGCGGCATCTTCAATCTTCTTTCTTCCAGATCCATCTTCATCCCGCCAACATGGAACATCCATCTTCACCGACGACTTCCCGACGAATGACGGTTCCTTTAAGGGACATCATCCAAGATGGCATCTCTCGAATTCCGATTGGCTGATAGGATTCTATCAGCCAATCGGAATTAAGGTAGGAAAATTCTGATTGGCTGATGGAATCAGCCAATCAGATTCAAGTTCAATCCGATTGGCTGATCCGATCAGCCAATCAGATTGAGCTTGCATTCTATTGGCTGTTCCGATCAGCCAATAGAATGCGAGCTCAATCTGATTGGCTGATCGGATCAGCCAATCGGATTGAACTTGAATCTGATTGGCTGATTCCATCAGCCAATCAGAATTTTCCTACCTTAATTCCGATTGGCTGAATTCCAAGATGGCGTCTGAATTCGAGGGACGCCATCTTGGATGACATCCCTTAAAGGAACCGTCATTCGTCGGGAAGTCGTCGGTAAAGATGGATGTTCCGCGTCGGCGGGATGAAGATGGATCCGGAAGAAAGAAGATTGAAGATGCCGCTTGATAGAAGACTTCAGCCGAATCATGGACCTCTTCAGCTCCCGCTTGATAGAAGACTTCAGCCGGATCATGGACCTCTTCAGCTCCCGCTTGGATCACAACTTCAGCCGGATCATGGACATCTTCAGTCCCCGCTTGGGCTTGGATGAAGACGTCGGAGCCTGGACCGATCAGTGATACCCGGTGTGGTGAAGATAAGGTAGGATGATCTTCAGGGGCTTAGTGTTAGGTTTATTTAAGGGGGGTTTGGGTTAGATTAGGGATATGTGGGTGGTGGGTTGTAATGTTGGGGGGGTATTGTATGTTATTTTTTACAGGCAAAAGAGCTGTTTTCTTTGGGGCATGCCCCGCAAAAGGCCCTTTTAAGGGCTGGTAAGGTAAAAGAGCTTTTCTATTTTAATTTTAGAATACGGTAGGGCATTTTTTTATTTTGGGGGGCTTTGTTATTTTATTAGGGGGCTTAGAGTAGGTGTAATTAGCTTAAAATTGTTGTAATATTTTTATAATGTTTGTAAAAAAAATTGTATTTTTTGTAACTTAGCTTTTTTTATTTTTTGTACTTTAGTTAGTTTATTTAATTGTATTTATTTGTAGGTATTTTATTTTATTTATTTATTGATAGTGTAGTGTTAGGTTTAATTGTAGATAATTGTAGGTATTTTATTTAATTAATTTATTGATAGTGTAGTGTTAGGTTTAATTGTAACTTAGGTTAGGATTTATTTTACAGGTAATTTTGTAATTATTTTAACTAGGTAGCTATTAAATAGTTATTAACTATTTAATAGCTATTGTACCTGGTTAAAATAAATACAAAGTTGCCTGTAAAATAAATATAAATCCTAAAATAGCTACAATATAATTATAATTTATATTGTAGCTATATTAGGGTTTATTTTACAGGTAAGTATTTAGCTTTAATTAGGATTAATATATTTAATAAGAGTTAATTTATTTCGTAAGATAAAAATTATATTTAACTTAGGGGGGTGTTAGTGTTAGGGTTAGACTTAGCTTTAGGGGTTAATAAATTTAATAGAGTAGCGGTGAGGTCCGGTCGGCAGATTAGGGGTTAATACTTGAAGTTAGGTGTCAGTGATGTTAGGGAGGGCAGATTAGGGGTTAATACTATTTATAATAGGGTTAGTGAGGCGGATTAGGGGTTAATAACTTTATTAGAGTAGTGGTGAGGTCCGGTCGGCAGATTAGGAGTTAATAATTGTAGGTAAGGTAGCAGCGACGTTGGGGGCGGCAGATTAGGGGTTAATAAATAGTATGTAGGGGTCGGCGGTGTTAGGGGCAGCAGATTAGGGGTACATAGGGATAACATAGGTTGCGGCGGTGTGCGGTCGGCAGATTAGGGGTTAAAAAATTTAATAGAGTGGCGGCGATGTGGGGGGACCTCGGTTTAGGGGTGCATAGGTAGTTTATGGGTGTTAGTGTACTTTAGAGCACAGTACTTAAGACCTTTATGAACCGGCGTTAGCCCAGAAAGCTCTTAACTCCTGGCTTTTCTCTGCGGCTGGAGTTTTGTCGTTAGATTTCTAACGCTCACTTCAGCCAAGACTCTAAATACCGGCGTTAGAAAGATCCCATTGAAAAGATAGGATATGCAAATGGCGTAGGGGGATCTGCGGTATAGAAAAGTCGCGGCTGCAAAGTGAGCGTTAGACCTTTACCTACACGACTCTAAATACCAGCGGTAGCCCAAAACCAGCGTTAGGAGCCTCTAACGCTGGTTTTGACGGCTAACGCCAAACTCTAAATCTAGGAGTTAGTGATGTTCTGGTTAGCTGATATTTAAGCTTCACTTTTGTTCATGGCCAGTCCTGATCCTATTAAAAAAATAAAAATAAATTAAATAAAAACATATATATATATTTTATTTCTGTGGTGTTGCTGGCTTGTAGCAGAAGCATCAGTTACTGCTTTTATTGTATTTAAGCTGAAGAAATTCCCACAGGAATTAGTGGACAAATAGATGTTTGACCCCCAAATGTTCCCTGAGAAACAATAACGCTTAAAAATGTTTTGTTTTTGTTTGTGCATATATCTAGTTAATATTATGTGGTAAATTTATTAAATGTCCAACAGACATGATTCTCTATAGTGAATCATGTCCTTTCGACATTGCTAAATGCTGACAGCATATGTTGTCAGCATTTATCATAGCACAAGCATTTCTGGTGAAATGCTTGTACAATGCCGCCCCCTGCTCACTGTCAGCCAATCGGCCGCTAGAAGGGGCTGTCAATCAGGTGGTAAAAGTTGGCGGACAGGTTAAGAAGCAGCAGTCTTATTATGAGCCTGAAATGATGGGCTTCCGAAGCAGCATCCATTGCTTAAAGGGACATTAAATACTTAGAAATGATAATATAAAATGATAAATCACATATATAAAAAGATATCTGCAATACACTTTCATTATTTATTTTGTCCCTTTTTCCTGTAATTCCATTCTGAAATTGTGAGCTTTTCAGTTCCTGTTAGAAATGGAAGCGCAGAGCACTGTTATATTCCACACAGCCATTGGTTGCACACTCTAGTGACCTATTTATTACTGTGTCTAATTGGCCACAGCAAAGAAGGTAACCTAAGTTACAACATGGCAGCTCCCATTGTTTTATAGACACTAAAACTTTACACTTATTTTTTTAATATTTAAACAACTAATAAAACTTTAATGTTATTCTCAGACTATTCTTTTCTTTGAATGCATCATTTGAGCTAGCATTTATTTAGTGTTTAATGTCCCTTTAATAAATGGAGCCCTATGACTCAATTATCCCAAACTATTTATGGTTTTATAAATCAAAGTAAAATGTAACACGGAATTGATTAGGAGTTATTAACGCAAATTATAAATGATCTATAATCTTGAATTCCTAAACAGAAAATTGTTTATTATTATCAATTATAATAATAAGTCTGATTAATTTAGAAATGTATATTTGCTTAGCTTTGTGAATTGGTAATATCTTAGCAATTTTATAAACATGTATTGCAAAGGGATATTATTACAGCATTCAGAGTAAACGAGCCAAGAAAAAAACTGTCAGCTCAGCAGAGTACTAATTCTCCATCACTAGAGAATTTTGCAGCACTATCCATAAAAAGGATAATAATAATAATAATAATAATAATAATAATAATAATAATAATAATAATTCTCACAAATTGATTACTATGTTTTGATGTCATAAGGCTAGATTACAAGTGAAGGGTTATTTATTACTTCTACTCACAAGCTAACTCTGCTAGAATTAAGTATTTTGGGCGTGTCGTGCAGCGTGTGTATCTCAAGTTAAAAGTTTTGCATGAGCACTAACCCGGAGCGCACAAAAAGCCGAAGTTAGAATATCATGACCGCGATAACGTATTCCCCCATAAAAGTAAACGCAGCACGAAAAGTGGTAAAAAAGCTAACACCTCACTTGTGCGCAAACCCAATCGCATTTTGTCAACTGCAGAATATGTTCTATTTAAGTATAGATATATACAGTATTACATATATATAGGGATATCTATTAGAACTTAGAACATATTGAATAACATTTGAATGTGAAATATTTACATTAAACACATAGTTAAACACTTTATTAAATATGGATATTGCATGAATATGAATATTGCATAAATATGATTTTATTTATTTAATGATTGCAAGGGGCTCCAATGCATATATATATATATATATATATATATATATATATATATATATATATATATATATATATATTAGGGTTGCACCGATACCGATACTAGTATCGGTATCGGTGCCGATACCAAGTATTTGCATGAGTACTTGTACTCGTGCAAATGCACCGATACTTAAACCGATACCTCCAATTCCTAGACATACCCCATCTTGTGGCGTTTTTCAAACTGCATGTTCCCATTTCATTTTAAGCTGGAGTAGAGACTTAACTTAAAATTGTTCACTTCTGTTCTGCCAATACAAATTGTTGTTATTTGTATTATTGTACGTCAGCAGTGCTCCAAAAGCTGCTACTTTACAGCTGGAAGCCAACCTGGGAGAGATCACTGTACCTCATTCAGACAAACCCCTGAAGTACTGGGCAGTTAATTAACTGAGATTTAATGGCCCAAAAATATCTTTCTGACCCATGCAGTAGTGTGAAAAGTGAAAGACTGTTCAGCTTAGCGTCAAAAGTCCTTACGGATAGCAGAAGCAGACTTATAGCTGAACATGCAGAAATGCTTCTGTTCCTTAATAAGAACTTGCCACTAACTTTTGAAAAATGATTCTAATGGCTAGATTGCCTGTTATACTGCTAGTTCTCATCCTTAACAATTGTACTCAAAATATACTGTACTCTAAGGAACATCCTTAGCCAGGGCTGGACTGGGAATAAAAATCAGCCCTGGAAAAATATGAAGACCGGCCCTATTTTCTGTTTAGTCAGTAGAATGCAAATGCCCCATTTTTCTCAAAGGGGATTACTGGGTACTCCTTCCCCAATATTATTTTCAGAATTCAATTATATAACTTTTTATTAAGTACAAATGTCAGATTGCTGAGTTATATAGGCACCCTACAACCCAATTGCATCCAGTAATCACCCCTTTAAATTGTAGCTTCCCAGCCCCAGCTGTTATTTATTGTTGTTATTATTAATATATGTTATTGTAATATTTTTATTTATAAACATTTTCTGTGAACTTTGTGACAACAAGCACATACAACTGTTTTATTATTTCAAAATGTCTTTTGAGTTACAGTTCATAATCATAAAGAAGCGATCTTAAATCATTAGTCTGTATTGTGCTTGGTAAACTGTCATGACATAAAAAAAAAAGTATCTGTAATTGGTATCGGTGAGTATTTGAAAAAAAGTATCGGTACTTGTACTCGGTCTTAAAAAAGTGGTATCGGTGCAACCCTAATATATATATATATATATATATATATATATACTAGTCTTAAAGCCCGTGTACACGGGCCAATTTTTTATGTACCGCGGTTCCATCCCTCTCCCCCTCTCTCCCTCTTTTCCCCCCCTCCCCCCCTCTCTCTCCCTCCCTCTTTCCCCCCCCTCTCTCTCTCTCTTTTCCCCCTCTCCCTCTTTTCCCCCCCTCTCTCTCTCTCCCTCTTTCCCCCCCCCTCTCTCTCTCCCTCTTTCCCCCCCCCCCCTCTCTCTCTCCCTCTTTTCCCCCCCTGTCTCTCTCTCCCTCTTTTCCCCCCTCTCTCTCTCTCCCTCTTTTCCCCCCTCTCTCTCTCTCCCTCTTCCCCCCCCCCTCTCTCTCTCCCTCTTTTCCCTCCCTCTCTCTCCCTCCCTCTTTTCCCCTCCTCTCCCTCCCTCTTTTCCCCCCCTCTATCCCCCTCTCTCTCCCTCCCTCTTTTCCCCCTCTATCCCCCTCTCTCTCCCTCCCTCTCTCTTTCCCCCCCTCTCTCTCCCTCTTTTCCCCCTCTCCCTCTTTTCCCCCCTCTCCCTCTTTTCCCCCCTCTCTCTCCCTCTTTTCCCCCTCTCCCTCTTTTCCCCCCCTCTCTCTCTCCCCCTCTTTCCCCCCCCTCTCTCTATGTAAGGGGCCTATAGGGTTGCCTAAGGCCTTCTTCACTTTCTGCAATTACTTGAGGGGTTAAGGGGTCCTCAGGGAGGTTCAGATGTATGGCAGGGGCTAAGGAGGCCCAGCTAACTTTATAAGAAGTCTCCCACAGGCCCGGCAGCCCAGGCCCCAATGTACCACGTGGACCGGCTATGTAGAATTTATGCAGGAGGGCCAAGAAGTGTGAGCAACTCCAAAGAGAAAATCTTGTTTTTTATGGCGCTCCTGCACTTCCCCCCGTACCTCCCGGTCTCTGTTGCGTGCGCGTGGGTTCGCGTGCGCGTGCGCATGCGCATTGAGGCTAAGTGGGTTGTCAATGGCTAGGGCTTCGCGTGCGCGTGCGCGTGCGCATTGCTAGTAGTCTAACGGCTAAGGGGTTGTCAATGGCTAGGGCTTCACGGGTTCGCGTGCGCGTGCGGGGGGCTCAAAGTGTGCGTGCGCAGCAAGGGGGGTCAATGGGCTCAAATGTTTGTGAGTGTGAAACAATGGGGCTCAAATCAGTTTGTGAGTGTGAAACAATGGGGCTCAAATCAGTTTGTGAGTGTGAGTGTGCGGTAAGGTTCACAAACAATGGGGCTCAAATCAGTTTTGAGAGTGTGCGGTAAGGCGCGTGCGCGTGCGGGGTGCTAACAAACAATGCTAAGTGGGTTGCGCGTGCGAACAGCTGGCCAAGGGTGCGCGTGCAGCGGCAAGAGTTTGTCTGAACTGCGCATGACGGCTTCAGACAAACTCTTGTCTTTTATAATATAGGATATACATACTGTATATATATATATATATATATATATATATATATATATATATATATATATATATATATATATACACACATGTCTGTAAATACATATATATATACATATACTGTAAATACATAAATACATATGTACACAAACATACTCAGGAAGCAGGCTGTTTTCCAGTGTGAAAGAGAGGCTGGAGACCAGTTAGCATGGCTGACTGCCTGTAAAGAGACACACCGGGGGTCACGAAGATCGTTTGCAAACAGGGCACTAGCCTCCCTTCTGAAACGGTTAATATTCTGTTGGGGAGGTGAGGACTACACCTGAAAGGAAACAACGATTTGGTGACTGAGGGAAACAAAGTTGCTGTCTACAGTGGCTATATGCCACACAGTGTCTTATCCATACCTCATAGGAGTTGAGGTTAACACACGTGAGTGTTCATTTGGCTACACTGTATTAAACTCTTTTTAAGTTACCATACATACAGATACATATTTTGAAATGAATATGTAAGTATCTCTATGTTAAAGCCCTTTACAGTCAATTTTTTTCTAATACCTGAGATCTCATATCTTTGAGCCCTTATAACTTTTTATGCAATTTTTTTTAAAATAATTTTTATTAGATGCTGTTACTATGAGTGTAACTGTATTTTTTTTTTAACAAATTTTTTTTATTGAAGTTGTGAGACACTAAAAGTAACATACAGAGATCGTCCATGAACAAAAAATTACATCAAAGCAGGATATGTATTACACTCACATAAAGAATATCAAATAAGACTAAGATTGCGGCTTTATAACCCTATTCTATGTTCAAATGAGAAAAAAAAGTATGGGTATGAAATGGTAGTGATATGATACGAATGATAGATAAAAGTACCACAATCATGGGGCATAAAATAAGTCTCATGTGTTAGTTTTTGGAGAGGAGGTGATGAGATCTATAGTGTGGGATACATAAGTTAAAATGGAATCACACATCATGCTTTTACAAAATGTAGGGAGGGAGGTTTGGTAATGAACAGAACGGTGAAAACAAATAGGCTTATGTGTGTATGTATTGTGTTGTCTTTTTGAGGATATGGTTAGCTTTTTGATTAATATTTGAGAATGTGTTAGGATTAAAGATTAGGATAATGTTACAGTTAGGTTTGAGAACTAACCTTAGGTTTAATTTCTTTGAAGCTGCAGAGGGCAAGTAGTAATTAAAAAATCAATGAAAACTGCACCCTTCACTGTTATTCTGCCCCTTGCTCTTTTGCAACCAGTTGTGTGAGAGGAGAGCCTGTCAATCACACTGGGCAAACAAGTTTGTGGTGATTAAATTCTGCCACCCCTGAGTTGGCAGAAAGTTTAGAAAGCAGCAGTTTTACGACTTTCTTAACTTGCACCACAAGGGATCCAAAAGCAGAGCTGGACTTGAAATAAAAAGCATCTCTGTTCTGGAAAAATTTGAAGACCAGCCCTATTGTCCATTAAGGACCCATTTTTCTTAAGGGGTTTACTGGGATACTCCTGCCTCCAATATTATTTTCAGAGTTACATTGTATTAGTTTGTAATAAAAAAAATGTCAGATTGTTGTTATATAGGTACCTTACAACCTAATTTTATCCATGACTCCCTTTTTCAGTATGCAAATTATTATCCATATTGTTATCTGGTGAAGATACTCAATACAGTGTGACTTGGCTAGACATAGACAATAGAAAACATTCAAAGCAGGGATACTTATGGTACATAGTCTATGAAATAAACCTTACAAGGAAATACTTTGTGACTTTAATAAGAGGACAAAAGATAAGAGGTGACACATTTGCATTGCCAACAGCACCCCCCACCCCCTTAAACTGTACCTGCTAGCCCCAGCTGCTCCGGCTTGCCAGGAAATTTCCTGGTGTCCTATTAGGCCATTCTGGCTATCAGACGAAGTAGTATAGGAATATAGTATATATATGTGCAGAATTAATTGAAGTATAGCAGACAGGGGGGTATATGGTAAAAATACCATATCTACTGTACATGTACACAAATCAGCATGTCCACTACTAAGTAAGTGTGACACTGAAGATCAGCCTTTTGTCACCAGTAATCAGGAACAACACTTCCTGCAATAGTTGTGATTACTACACCAGGGAAACTAGTTTCCAAGTCTATAAAAGGTGGTATGCAGGTTAGCATCTCTAGTGCACAACAGCAAGATATAAAAGTGAGTAGGTGCCACATATACCAGGGAATTTCCCTCACAAACGGCTAGATTACTAGTTTTGCGTTATGCTTAAAAAGCAGCGTTAGCCGGTCCTAACGCTGCTTTTTAACGCCCGCTGGTATTACGAGTCTTGCAGGTACAGGTCTACTGCTCACTTTTTTGGCCAGACTTGAAAATACCGCAAATCCACTTACAAAAATTGTGTATCCTATGGTTTCAATGGGACTTGCATAGCGCTGGTATTATGAGTCTGACAAAAAGTGAGCGGTAGACCCTCTCCTGTCAAGACTAGTACCGCATTTTAAAGTCAGTATTTAAGAGTTTTACACTACAACGCCGTAGCATAAAACTCTTAACTAAAGTGCTAAAAATGAAAACTAACACATATAAACTACCTATTAACCCCTAAACCGAAGCCCTCCTGCATTGCAAACAGTAATAAAAAATTTTTAACCCCTAATCTGCCGAACCGGACATCGCCGCCACTATAATAAACATATTAACCCCTAAACCGCTGCACTCCCGCATCGCAAACACTATTTAAATATTATTAACCCCTAATCTGCCGTCTCCAACGTCGCCGCCACTATATTAAAGTTATTAACCCCTAAATCAAAGTCTAACCCTAACCCTAACACCCCCTAACTTAAATATAATTTAAATAAATCTAAATAAATATAACTATTAGGGTTGCACCGATACCACTTTTTTAAGACCGAGTACAAGTACCGATACTTTTTTTCAAATACTCACCGATACCAATTACAGATACTTTTTTTTTTATGTCATGACAGTTTACCAAGCACAATACAGACTAATGATTTAAGATCGCTTCTTTATAATTATGAACTGTAACTCAAAAGACATTTTGAAATAATAAAACAGTTGTATGTGCTTGTTGTCACAAAGTTCACAGAAAATGTTTATAAATAAAAATATTACAATAACATATATTAATAATAACAACAATAAATAACAGCTGGGGCTGGGAAGCTACAAATTAAAGGGGTGATTACTGGATGCAATTGGGTTGTAGGGTGCCTATATAACTCAGCAATCTGACATTTGTACTTAATAAAAAGTTATATAATTGAATTCTGAAAATAATATTGGGGAAGGAGTACCCAGTAATCCCCTTTGAGAAAAATGGGGCATTTGCATTCTACTGACTAAACAGAAAATAGGGCCGGTCTTCATATTTTTCCAGGGCTGATTTTTATTCCCAGTCCAGCCCTGGCTAAGGATGTTCCTTAGAGGACAGTATATTTTGAGCATAATTGTGCAAGAGGAGAACTAGTAGTATAACAGGCAATCTAGCAATTAGAATCATTTTTCAAAAGTTAGTGGCAAGTTCTTATTAAGGAACAGAAGCATTTCTGTATGTTCAGCTATAAGTCTGCTTCTGCTATCCGTAAGGACATTTGACGCTAAGCTGAACAGTCTTTCACTTTTCACACTACTGCATGGGTCAGAAAGATATTTTTGGGCCATTAAATCTCAGTTAATTAACTGCCCAGTACTTCAGGGGTTGTCTGAATGAGGTACAGTGATCTCTCCCAGGTTGGCTTCCAGCTGTAAAGTAGCAGCTTTTGGAGCACTGCTGACGTACAATAATACAAATAACAACAATTTGTATTGGCAGAACAGAAGTGAACAATTTTAAGTTAAGTCTCTACTCCAGCTTAAAATGAAATGGGAACATGCAGTTTGAAAAACGCCACAAGATGGGGTATGTCTAGGAATTGGAGGTATCGGTTTAAGTATCGGTGCATTTGCACGAGTACAAGTACTCATGCAAATACTTGGTATCGGCACCGATACCGATACTAGTATCGGTATCGGTGCAACCCTAATAACTATCATTAACTCAATTATTCCTATTTAAAAAGAAATACTTACCAATAAAATAAACCCTAAGCTAGCTACAATATAACTAATAGTTACATTGTATCTAGCTTAGGGTTTGTTTTTATTTTACAGGCAAGTTTGTATTTATTTTAACTAGGTAGAATAGTTACTAAATAGTTAATAACTATTTACTAACTACCTAGATAAAATAAATACAAAAGTACCTGTAACATAAAGCCTAATCTAAGTTACAATTACACCTAACACTACACTATAATTAAATTAATTCCCTAAATTAAATACAATTAAATACAATTAAATACAATTATCTAAAGTACAAAAAAAAAAAACCCACTAAATTACAGAAAATAATAAACAAATTACAAGATTTTTAAACTAATTACACCTAATCTAATCCCCCTAACAAAATAAAAAAAGTTCCCCCGAAATAAAAAAAGCCCTACCCTACACTAAATTACAAATAGCCCTTAAAAGGGCCTTTTGCGGGGCATTGCCCCAAAGTAATCAGCTCTTTTACCTGTAAAAAAAATTACAAATCCCCCTCCAACATTAAAACCCACCACCCACACAACCAACCCTACTCTAAAACCCACCAATACCCCCTTAAAAAAATCACCTTACTGGGAGAAGTCTTCACCCAACCGGGCCGAAGTCCTCAACGAATCCAGCAGAAGTGGTCCTCCAGACGGGCAGAAATGGTCCTCCAGACAGGCAGAAGTCTTCATCCAGACGGCATTTCTATCTTCATCCATCCGGCGCGGAGCATCCTCTTCATCCGACGGCTCTTCTGGAATGAAGGTTCCTTTAAATGACGTCATCCAAGATGGCGTCCCATCAATTTGGCTTATAGAATTAGGTGTAATTAGTTTAAAAATCTTGTAATTTGTTTATTATTTTCTGTAATTTAGTGGGGTCTTTTTGTACTTTAGATAATTTTATTTAATTGCATTTAATTGTATTTAATTTAGGGAATTAATTTAATTATATAGTGTAGTGTTAGGTGTAATTGTAACTTAGGTTAGGTTTTATTTTACAGGTACTTTTGTATTTATTTTAACTAGGAAGTTATTAAATAGTTAATAACTATTTAGTAACTATTCTACCTAGTTAAAATAAATACAAACTTGCCTGTAAAATAAAAATAAACCCTAAGCTAGATACAAAGTAACTATTAGTTATATTGTAGCTATCTTAGGGTTTATTTTACAGGTAAGTATTTAGTTTTAAATAGGAATAATTTAGTTAATGATAGATATATTTATTTAGATTTATTTAAATTATATTTAAGTTAGGGGGTGTTAGGGTTAGACTTAGATTTAGGGGTTAATAAATTTAGTATAGTGGCGGCGACATTGGGGGCGGCAGATTAGGGGTTAATAAATGTAGGTAGGTGTCAGCAATGTTAGGGAAGGCAGATTGGGGTTAATAATATTTAACTAGTGTTTGCGATGAGGGAGTGCGGCAGTTTAGGGGTTAATATGTTTATTATAGAGCGGTGTCCGGAGCGGCAGATTAGGGGTTAAAAAGTGTAAGATTAGGGGTGTTTAGACTCGGGGTTCATGTTAGGGTGTTAGGTGTAGACATACATTTTATTTCCTCATAGGAATCAATGGGGCTGCGTTAAGAGCTAAACGCTGCATTTTTGCAGGTGTTAGACTTTTTTTCAGCCAGCTCTCCCCGTTGATTCCTATGGGGAAATTGTGCACGAGCATGTTACACCAGCTCACTGCTGGTATTGAAGTGAGATTTGGAGCAAAATTTTGCTCTACGCTCACTTCTTGTCTTTTAACGCCGGGTTTGTAAAAACCCGCAATACCAGCGCTGTCTGTAAGTGAGCGGTGAGCATAAACTGCTTGTTAGCACCGCACCCCTGTTACCGCAAAACTCGTAATCTAGCCGAAAGTTTGTTCTTTTTTTTACCTCTGAATTATAGTTTCTGTGCATCATTCTTGTGACACTCATCATATTTATTTTATGAAATTATATCCATGATCTGCAGATTTGTATCCCTATCATGGAAGTATCCTTAGGCATCTGCCAAATATTAAATCCAGTCTTTGCAATACATTAGTGGTGAATCACTAATATTATGAGTCTTCTGGGGAAACAAAAAAAAATCATTGTCTGTTTCTGTAAACTTATTCATTTCTGATTGAGAAAGAGTAATCCAGGAGGAAAAAATCAGATATTATACTTCAGGCAGTTTAATAACTGGTAAAGCACCCTAGCTGAGGATAAACACCCCTGTGAGATAATGAAGCATGAGACTTGAAAAAAATATTTGTTTTAGTCGATTCCCTGGAGAGTGCTGCTTGCCAGCTAGCTCTGCCTAGGATCTAAAAATCCAATAACATTATTCATATTTCAGTAGTAACACAAACAACAAGATCTACTGTATATAAGCACCTGATAATTAAATAATTCAATTCAATTAACATACACAGCCTTTTAAGGGCTGTAGAGGTATATGGAAATAATTTATTTAAGATGTACAGTGCAATATAAAATTACATTTTCATTTAGAAATTTTGAATAACATCTTTATATGAAAAATTCTATATCCACTAAATCTCTGTTATTACATATTAGAGAGCATAGCAACGTACGGCCTAGTGAGCAAAAACTCACCAGCATGGAGAGAAATCACTCAATATCTTTGGGGACTTTTTTTTAGCAATATATAGAATTGTAAGTATTTCTCCTTTATAACCAGAACCTGACATAGGGCCAGAATATGAGTGGTGCGCAAACGTTTGCGCCTGAGTGATAAGGAATTTGTTGCGGGGGTTGCGCTCATCAAGCTTACCACTTTGTATTACAAGTTGAAAGTAAACAAAATCGTTCAAGCGTAATCGCAATTTACGCTGGAATGATTACCGTGATTTCAGAGCTCTGGTTAACTGTTTCGTGAAACACACTGGCCTAGATTTAGAGTTTGGCGTTAGCCGTGAAAACCAGGGTTAGAGGCTCCTAACGCTGGTTTTAGGCTACCGCCGGTATTTGGAGTCACTCAAAATAGGGTCTAACGCTCACTTTCCAGCCGCGACTTTTCCATACCGCAGATCCCCTTACGTAAATTGCGTATCCTATCTTTTCAATGGGATTTTTCTAACTCCGGTATTTAGAGTCGTTTCTGAAGTGAGCGTTAGACATCTAACGACAAAACTCCAGCCGCAGGAAAAAAGTCAGTAGTTAAGAGCTTTCTGGGCTAACGCCGGTTTATAAAGCTCTTAACTACTGTGCTCTAAAGTACACTAACACCCATAAACTACCTATGTACCCCTAAACCGAGGTCCCCCCACATCGCCGACACTCAAAAAATTTTTTTTAACCCCTAATCTGCCGACCGCCACCTACGTTATCCTTATGTACCCCTAATCTGCTGCCCCTAACACCGCCGACCCCTGTATTATATTTATTAACCCCTAATCTGCCCCCCTCAACGTCGCCTCCACCTGCCTACACTTATTAACCCCTAATCTGCCGACCGGACCTGAGCACTACTATAATAAAGTTATTAACCCCTAATCCGCCTCACTAACCCTATCATAAATAGTATTAACCCCTAATCTGCCCTCCCTAACATCGCCGACACCTAACTTCAATTATTAACCCCTAATCTGCCGACCAAATCTCGCCGCTATTCTAATAAATGTATTAACCCCTAAAGCTAAGTCTAACCCTAATACTAACACCCCCTAAGTTAAATATAATTTAAATCTAACGAAATTAATTAACTCTTATTAAATAAATTATTCCTATTTAAAGCTAAATACTTACCTGTAAAATAAATCCTAATATAGCTACAATATAAATTATAATTATATTATAGCTATTTTAGGATTTATATTTATTTTACAGGTAACTTTGTATTTATTTTAACCAGGTACAATAGCTATTAAATAGTTAAGAGCTATTTAATAGCTAAAATAGTTAAAATAATTACAAATTTACCTGTAAAAGAAATCCTAACCTAAATTACAAATAAACCTAACACTAGACTATCAATAAATTAATTAAATAAACTACCTACAATTACCTACAATTAACCTAACACTACACTATCAATAAATTAATTAAATACAATTCCTACAAATAAATACAATTAAATAAACTAGCTAAAGTACAAAAAATAAAAAAGAACTAAGTTACAAAAAATAAAAAAAATATTTACAAACATAAGAAAAATATTACAAAAATTTTAAACTAATTACACCTACTCTAAGCCCCCTAATAAAATAACAAAGCCCCCCAAAATAAAAAAATGCCCTACCCTATTCTAAATTACTAAAGTTCAAAGCTCTTTTACCTTACCAGCCCTGAACAGGGCCCTTTGCGGGGCATGCCCCAAGAAATTCAGCTCTTTTGCGTGTAAAAAAAAACATACAATACCCCCCCCCCAACATTACAACCCACCACCCACATACCCCTAATCTAACCCAAACCCCCCTTAAATAAACCTAACACTAAGCCCCTGAAGATCATCCTACCTTGTCTTCACCATACCAGGTTCACCGATCGGTCCAGAAGAGCTCCTCCGATGTCCTGATCCAAGCCCAAGCGGGGGGCTGCGAGCTCAATCTGATTGGCTGATCGGATCAGCCAATCGGATTGAACTTGATTCTGATTGGCTGATTCCATCAGCCAATCAGAATATTCCTACCTTAATTCCGATTGGCTGATAGAAACCTATCAGCCAATCGGAATTCGAGGGACACCATCTTGGATGACGTCATTTAAAGGAACCGTCATTCGTCGTTCAGTCGTCGGCCAGGATGGATGTTCCGCAGTGGAGGTCTTCAGGATGCTGCCGCTTCGCTCCGGATGGATGCCGCTTGGATGAAGATTTCAATCGGATGGAAGACCTCTTCTGGCCCGCTTGGATGAAGACTTCAGCCGGATCATGGACCTCTTCAGCCCGACGCTTGGGCTTGGATCAGGACATCGGAGGAGCTCTTCTGGACCGATCGGTGAACCTGGTATGGTGAAGACAAGGTAGGATGATCTTCAGGGGCTTAGTGTTAGGTTTATTTAAGGGGGGTTTGGGTTAGATTAGGGGTATGTGGGTGGTGGGTTGTAATGTTGGGGGGGGGGTATTGTATGTTTTTTTTTACAGGCAAAAGAGCTGAATTTCTTGGGGCATGCCCCGCAAAGGGCCCTGTTCAGGGCTGGTAAGGTAAAAGAGCTTTGAACTTTAGTAATTTAGAATAGGGTAGGGCATTTTTTTTATTTTGGGGGGCTTTGTTATTTTATTAGGGGGCTTAGAGTAGGTGTAATTAGTTTAAAATTGTTGTAATATTTTTCTTATGTTTGTAAATATTTTTTTATTTTTTGTAACTTAGTTCTTTTTTATTTTTTGTACTTTAGCTAGTTTATTTAATTGTATTTATTTGTAGCAATTGTATTTAATTAATTTATTGATAGTGTAGTGTTAGGCTAATTGTAGGTAATTGTAGGTAGTTTATTTAATTAATTTATTGATAGTCTAGTGTTAGGTTTATTTGTAATTTAGGTTAGGATTTCTTTTACAGGTAAATTTGTAATTATTTTAACTATTTTAGCTATTAAATAGTTCTTAACTATTTAATAGCTATTGTACCTGGTTAAAATAAATACAAAGTTACCTGTAAAATAAATATAAATCCTAAAATAGCTATAATATAATTTATATTGTAGCTATATTAGGATTTATTTTACAGGTAAGTATTTAGCTTTAAATAGGAATAATTTATTTAATAAGAGTTAATTAATTTCGTTAGATTTAAATTATATTTAATTTAGGGGGGTGTTAGTATTAGGGTTAGACTTAGCTTTAGGGGTTAATACATTTTTCTTCTGTTATGTGTGATCAGTCCACGGGTCATCATTACTTCTGGGATATAACTCCTCCCCAACAGGAAATGCAAGAGGATTCACCCAGCAGAGCTGCATATAGCTCCTCCCCTCTACGTCACTCCCAGTCATTCTCTTGCACCCAACAACTAGATAGGATGTGTGAGAGGACTATGGTGATTATACTTAGTTTTTATAACTTCAATCAAAAGTTTGTTATTTTACAATAGCACCGGAGCGTGTTATTGCCTCTCTGGCAGAGTTTGAAGAATCTACCAGAGTTTTTACTATGATTTTAACCGGAGTAGTTAAGATCATATTGCTGTTTCTCGGCCATCTGAGGGAGGTAAAAGCTTCAGATCAGGGGACAGCGGGCAGATGAATCTGCATTGAGGTATGTAGCAGTTTTTATTTTCTGAATGGAATTGATGAGAAAATCCTGCCATACCGTTATAATGACATGTATGTATACTCTACACTTCAGTATTCTGGGGATGGTATTTCACCGGAATTACTCTGTTAAAAGTACATTAAACCTTTTAATAGGTATTTATTATGTTAAACGTTTTTGCTGGAATGTAGAATCGTTTGCATTTTCTGAGGTACTGAGTGAATAAATATTTGGGCATTGTTTTTCCACTTGGCAGTTGCTTGTTTTAATTGTGACAGTTTCGTTTCTCTCTCACTGCTGTGTGTGAGGGGGAGGGGCCGTTTTTGGCGCTCTTTGCTACGCATCAAAAAATTCCAGTCAGTTACTCTTGTATTTCCTGCATGATCCGGTTCATCTCTAACAGAACTCAGGGGTCTTCAAACTTCTTTGGAGGGAGGTAGATTCTCTCAGCAGAGCTGTGAGACTTATATATTGACTGTGATTAAAAACGTTGCTCTGTAATTTTTATGTTTCAAATTTAATTATTGTTACTTTACTAATGGGAACAAACCTTTGCTAAAAGTTGTGTTGTTTTTAAGGATTGATGCTATAACTGTCTTTCAGTTCATTATTTCAACTGTCATTTAATCGTTTAGTGCTTCTTTGAGGCACAGTACGTTTTTGTTAAATAAGATTGTAACCAAGTTGCAAGTTTATTGCTAGTGTGTTAAACATGTCTGATTCAGAGGAAGATATCTGTGTCATTTGTTCCAATGCCAAGGTGGAGCCCAATAGAAATTTATGTACTAACTGTATTGATGCTACTTTAAATAAAAGCCAATCTGTACAAATTGAACAAATTTCACCAAACAGCGAGGGGAGAGTTATGCCGACTAACTCGCCTCACGTGTCAGTACCTGCATCTCCCGCCCGGGAGGTGCGTGATATTATGGCGCCTAGTACATCTGGGCGGCCATTACAGATAACATTACAAGATATGGCTACTGTTATGACTGAAGTTTTGGCTAAATTACCAGAACTAAGAGGCAAGCGTGATCACTCTGGGGTGAGAACAGAGTGCGCTGATAATACTAGGGCCATGTCTGATACTGCGTCACAGCTTGCAGAACATGAGGACGGAGAGCTTCATTCTGTGGGTGATGGTTCTGATCCAAACAGATTGGATTCAGATATTTCAAATTTTAAATTTAAATTGGAGAACCTCCGTGTATTACTAGGGGAGGTTTTAGCGGCTCTTACCTAAGGTAGTCACTAACAGGAATATCAATCAAGAGATTGTTGTTCCATCCTTGTGTCCAAATCCTTCTTCAAAGAAGGAACGTCTTCTACACAATCTGGATGTAGTTCGTGCCCTCAAGTTCTACTTGCAGGCAACTAAGGATTTTCGACAAACGTCTTCCCTGTTTGTCGTGTACTCTGGTCAGAGGAGAGGTCATAAGGCTTCGGCTACCTCTCTCTCCTTCTGGCTTCGTAGCATAATTCGTTTAGCCTATGAGACTGCTGGACAGCAGCCTCCTGAAAGAATTACAGCTCATTCTACTAGAGCTGTGGCTTCCACTTGGGCCTTTAAGAATGAGGCCTCTGTTGAACAGATTTGCAAGGCTGCAACTTGGTCTTCGCTTCATACTTTTTCCAAATTTTACAAATTTGACACTTTTGCTTCTTCGGAGGCTATTTTTGGGAGAAAGGTTCTTCAGGCAGTGGTTCCTTCTGTATAATGAGCCTGCCTATCCCTCCCGTCATCCGTGTACTTTTGCTTTGGTATTGGTATCCCAGAAGTAATGATGACCCGTGGACTGATCACACATAACAGAAGAAAACATAATTTATGCTTACCTGATAAATTCCTTTCTTCTGTTGTGTGATCAGTCCACGGCCCGCCCTGTTTTAAGGCAGGTAAATATCTTTTAAATTATACTCCAGTCACCACTTCACCCTTGGTTTCTCCTTTCTCGTTGATTCTTGGTCGAATGACTGGGAGTGACGTAGAGGGGAGGAGCTATATGCAGCTCTGCTGGGTGAATCCTCTTGCATTTCCTGTTGGGGAGGAGTTATATCCCAGAAGTAATGATGACCCGTGGACTGATCACACAACAGAAGAAAGGAATTTATCAGGTAAGCATAAATTATGTTATTAGAATAGCGGCGAGATTCGGTCGGCAGATTAGGGGTTAATAATTGAAGTTAGGTGTCGGCTATGTTAGGGAGGGCAGATTAGGGGTTAATACTATTTATGATAGGGTTAGTGAGGCGGATTAGGGGTTAATAACTTTATTATAGTAGCGCTCAGGTCCGGTCGGCAGATTAGGGGTTAATAAGTGTAGGCAGGTGGAGGCGACGTTGTGGGGGGCAGATTAAGGGTTAATAAATATAATATAGGGGTCGGCGGTGTTAGGGGCAGCAGATTAGGGGTACATAGGGATAATGTAAGTAGCGGCGGTTTACGGAGCGGCAGATTAGGGGTTAATAATAATATGCAGGGGTCAGCGATAGCGGGGGCGGCAGATTAGGGGTTAATAAGTGTAAGGTTAGGGGTGTTTAGACTCGGGGTACATGTTAGAGTGTTAAGTGCAGACGTAGGAAGGGTTACCGCATAGCAAACAATGGGGCTGCGTTAGGAGCTGAACGCGGCTTTTTTGCAGGTGTTTGGGTTTTTTTCAGCTCAAACAGCCCCATTGTTTCCTATGGGGGAATCGTGCACGAGCACGTTTTTGAGGCTGGCCGCGTCCGTAAGCAACTCTGGTATCGAGAGTTGAAGCTGCGTTAAAAATGCTCTACGCTCCTTTTTTGGAGCCTAACGCAGCCTTTATGTGGACTCTCGATACCAGAATTATTTTTATGGTGCGGCCAGAAAAAAGCCGGCGTTAGTTTTTTGGGTCGTTACCGACAAAACTCCAAATCTAGGCCAAAGTTTGTACAGAAACCATCAAAAATACACTACAAAGTACACTTACACTCATAATAACACCATCTAATAAAAATTATTTTAAAAATAATATTGCACACAAAAGTTATAAAGGCTCAAAGATATGAGATCTCAGGTATTAAAAAAAAGTCAGGCAAAGGGGTTTAACATTGAGATACATAAATATACATGTCTAAAGATGTATATGCATGTATATAAATATATCTATATATGTGTACATATTATGTATATAAGTATTTTATATGTGTATATATGTTTTACAGACATATATACTCGCATAATATATAAATACATATCCATATATATATATATATATATATATATATATATATATATAGTGCATTGGAGCCCTTTGCAGATAAGTAGATGAACATATGTTAAAGAATATATATATACTGTATGTAATATTATTTTTTTTAAAGGTTTTAACTATGTATTTAGTGCAAATATTTCACATTCCAATGGTCTGTAGAATGTTCTTAAATATTGCTGTATATATCTATATATATATATATATATATATATATATATATATATATATATATATTTATAATCATCTATATATATATATATAGGTGTAGATATATATTTTACTAAAATAAAACATATATATGTAGAAATATGTATTTATGAATAAATAGAACATATTCTGTTATTTGAAGAACTTTGGAATGTGAAATATTCATATTCTCATGTCGGGTTAGTGCAAATGAGAATATGCAATTGGGTTAGATCAAGAGTGGGTTTTTTTTGCGCCATTGACTTCTATGTATAGGTGAACTCGCAGGCGATATTCTAACTTTGGCTTTTCGGGTTAGCAAGAGAGAAAACTGTTTACTTTCAACTTGTAATATGAGAGCAAAAAGCTTACTTCTAGCTCAGTTAACGCTCGAGCGGAAGCTTTAATCTGCGCTTCACTCGCAATCTGGCCCATAGTGAGATTTACTGCTCTCAAGCTAAAATTTGCCTTTATAAAATTCTTTGAGGGACCGCTTAGTACTGAACAGATATCTTAGATTATCTTAGATAATCTCTCTAGGATGGAGAGCTTTAGGGGGCACGATAATCTAAATCTCTCTGCCCTAGTGAGATCATCAAAGAAGTCTCATTAGTACTGAGAGGTCTCTGAAATTAATTTAGAAAAGCAAATTTAAGCTTGAGAGCTGTTTATCTGTGGCTATGCAGGCTCCTGGATGTGATTGAGAGACAAATGCATCTCGTGAGGAGAGCAGGAATCTAAAAGATCGTATGATCAAAAGAGGATACCCTAGACGGTTATTGATAAAGCATTTTTTGAGGTCCAGTATATGAGCAGGGAAAGTCTATTGATGGGTAGGTGTGGATCACAGTTTAAGAATATGCCTCATGGCCAACAAAAGCCCAAGCTCATTACTTGTTACTCAAATCAGTATGAACAGGTGTGCCAGGTGATTAAGAGAAATCTACCCATTTTAATGGGAAAGAAAAGAAACTGAGAAAAAACGGTTGAGAAGGGTTGCATGTTTGTACCCAAAAGAAATGATACCTTAGGTAATATTCTGGCCCCTAGCATGTTGAAAGAGAATAAGAACTCAGCAAGTTCATGGCTGCATTTTAATGGTACATTTAGATGAGGTAGAAGGGTATGTACCTCCTGTGACTTTACTAATGTGTCCACCACATTTAGATCTCACATTACAGGTGAGGAGCTTCAGACAAAAGGGTGCATCAACTGCAAGAGTACTTTGATCATCTATTTAGTTGAATGCACATTGTGTTTAAAACAGTACATAGGAAGGACAACAAGAGAAGTTGGCACCCACATAAGGGAACATCTGTCCTACATTGCAGGGCAAAGAGCATGTTCTGCCCTATCTAGACACTTGATCGAGAAACATCAAAAACATGTTAACACCTTTAGGTGGCAAGCAATCAAGGAAATTAGAAGATCTACAAGAGAGGGGGGATACATTTCCTATACTTTGTAGGCAGGAGATTTATTGAATTTTCAAACTCAAGAGTTTGGTGCCGCAGGGCTTTAACTCTGAGTTTGATATCATCAACTTTTGGCAGAGATAGTGTATATCCCCTACGACCTTCTGGTACTGCCTATGAATAATGATTAATCTTTACCTATAGAGCCTTATTATATGCTAAGGTGTCCACATAAGTATATACTATGTGTACAAGATCTATATTTTACTTATATTCTAAATGTATGTTTCGATTGTGCACAAAGATAATTTTATGTATACCTGGGTATGTGATAATAATTTTGCAACAATGTATACATCTATGCTAACAGCTTCTGCTGCAGTTTCTATGCAGTAGCGGTGGATCTTACTACTCCTTTTGTTTGGGTGTCGGTGCTGTACATCGTTGCTTATTTTGCGTTCTTTTATGTCCTTTTATGATTCGCAATACCTAAGAGATATAAATACATAAGTATGCGCACTGTACTTAAGGTGTAAAAGGTATGGTATGTACAAAGAATTATGTCAAGATGCTTTAACATTATTATCTCCCGTAATCACATTTGTTTATTTATTTTTATATGTCATCTAATTCTAACCATATATATGCATTTATAATTAACTAGAGTCCATTGGTTTATTTATCCCTACCTATAAAGTGTAGTCAACTAGATGTTAATACTCTACTATTTATGGATTTGTTGTCACCACTGTAGGTATTGATAAGCATAATCCTGATCCGGTCCAATGTCTAGATACTAATCTGAAATTACTGTATTGCTATGAATATGTGTATGTCAATCTACTGTGCTTAAATAGTTAAGAGGGAATATAGGGTTAATCCTGGGCTAGTTTGTTTTTTCCCCTTTAGGAATGGTCTGTATTTGTTTAAATAGCGGAACTTCCGATATCGGAACTGCATAAATATTTTGAACCTCAGCGGCCCGTCACCTTTGAGGAAGCCAAAGTTATTGGTGAAACGCGTTGGGGGGGTTGCACAGGATGGTGGGGTCCCAACTGTTATTTTAAAAACATCAGAGCAATTTTGGTTTCTGAATAATCATTTCTAATTTATATGGTAATTGCCAAGTCATATGGGTCAGTAAGTGTAAACCGTTGCAAATATACAAGATCCGTTAACCAAAAACAACATTTGATATCATAACAGTCTTAGATATTTGGGTGGCGGTCCAACAGCAAATGTGCAGAGCTGGGTAGATGGTCAAACTGCAGATTTGCAGAGCTATAAAACAAGGCTATTAGCATTTATTAGTTTATAAAAGCCAACAATATAACTTGTATGTATGTGACAATTCGAATGATTAAGATAATCTTGGTTTAAAATAGAAACTGTTAAAAATATAAGCCTCTATAGCCAAGAATTGGCAATATATAACAGCCTGAAATATAAGAGGGGATATATAAATGGAAGCCTTGAAATACACAGTAACTAAGTTGCGCAATCAGGTTGTTAGTATGTGACAAGCTATAAAAGCTTATGCAGAAGAGCAATCAAATGCTCAAGATAATTTTGGAGAATAATTGTGGTAAATTATAGATGCAAACAACAATAGAATCACAAAGAGGACCGTTAACAGTAGAAGCCGTTAAAAGCTAACAGTACTTGATAACACAAATAATCTGGGACATACGGGCTGCTTGTAAACGGCATATTTAAAACACACAGGAACCAAGTCATGAAATCCAATGATATAATATTTTGAGATGACTATAAGTGACCCATAACTACAATTCTCAATATTTAGGAACTTTTAGAATAATTAGTGACATTTATTGACGGCATAAATAAAGTGGATCAGTTCAAAGTAACCACTAAGCACCAAGCGCAAACACACATTCCCATAGAGGTGGTCCCGTTGGGGACAGGTTAATGGATAATTTCAAGACATTTGGAATAATATATAGAAACACAGTGGACACATGATCCAAACCTAAACCCTAGTTTATTCTGAGAGTAATTATCCATATATTCATAGGAGAAAGATCTCATATGGAGAACTAACAATGAATAAATTATATGGTTTAATATTGTCAATATTGAAAACTAACAGTACTACTAAGTAGAAATATCTATGAATTATATGAGTAAACTACATTATCCAATACACTATTGGGACCAAAAATAACAAACTAAAGGAAAATAATTCCTCTGAGTGAATTTCTAACACATAAACATGCATACACCCTGGACAACCACCCCTTACTTATATATAATCAATAAGGTATCAAGAAATATACTGAATTGATATCTTTGCTAAGGCAAATATAATAGCTGTGCTAACCGGCATCTATAGAGCAACT
Source organism: Bombina bombina (assembly GCF_027579735.1). NCBI lineage: Eukaryota > Metazoa > Chordata > Amphibia > Anura > Bombinatoridae > Bombina > Bombina bombina. Next base: position 522,332,627 of record NC_069503.1, read on the forward strand.
CAGGACTAAAGAAGTTCAATACACTATAATTACAAGTATTGGAACTTGTTCCATGTTATAAGAAAGACTTAGAACCTCAATTTAGTGAACTAAAAGTCTAGTGCCATTAGCCTCGAATCCTATAGCTAAGATTATTATTGCTACAATAACTGATAAATACACATAGCAATTAACTGTATCACTACATTGTCTCTATCATACTAACATCAATAGAACAAGGCCAGACAGTACTAATTAAAGAGACAAATATACAAATTATAGCCATATTGCTCATAATAGGGATTTTAATATTGTATGTTATTCACCCATCTTTTAACAAGAACCAATAAAGGTTATGTTTTAATTATTTCCCTTTTTTCTGCCCTCATATTAGTCTGGGCACAAGAGTGCTACACAAGCATTTTCTTTCTGTGGAACCTATTTTCACACATTTTCTGGATTGTTTAAATAGCTGTTGCAGGTGACAGCTATCAGTCTTTGATTACGGTCTGTAAAACTGAAACCGGTCAGACTCTTTGTGGCCATGGGATTACTCTCATGTTTCCTGTGATTCTTTTACTACGATGATTAAATAAAGAAACGTTTCTACTTTTATCCTGAGGCTTCTGCTGGAACTTTTGTTTTGTTTTGTTTATGCATTGTGGATAGTGGAGTATCTACTCCGTTATTGAAGCCTCTTATTGCCTTTGGGAACATTTCACTTTTCGTATACGATAAGCTGATGACATCAGGATTTGGATAGGAGCTAGTTCCTATTGGTCGACTGGAGGTCATGTGGCAGCAGGTTCCATGAAAGCGTTTAGAAGAAGTAAGATTGGAGTCCCTTCCTCATGTCTACACTACGGTTTAGAGCTGCTGGCTATTAGACGCATCAAGGAGTCTGTGATTTGCCTGAAGCAGGGTGAGTGGAGATTTGATGCACTCGGTCTATGCTGATACTTGTTCTGCACTGGACATAGCCTAGCTTTCACTACACGCTGAGTCCTGCCTTTAATTGCACCGGGCTGGGTAATTGGTTCATTTGCCTCTCAGCAGTGCTAGTAGCAGAGTGAGCGGTTGTGGTTAGCGATGGGCTAATTTTTTGAGCCTGGTATACAAGTGAGGATCTGGATGTGTATACTACTAGTTTCCTAGTGCGTCTCTTGAAGTCTCACCCGGCATTCTTGGCATTGCTCTTTATGGTATCAACCTCGCATTAGTCAGATTTGGCTATCTAGCTCCACTAAGGCTCTCTTCTATTTTATGTAGATATATATGTATATGAATATATACATATATATTTATGTGTTTAAATGTGTATATACACATAAATAAATATGTATATATTCATATACACCACACAACCAACAACTTTAGCCCCAAAAAACTTCTGGTGCAGTTATTGTATTAAAAAAATAAAAATGCTAGAATTTTTAATTTTAATAAAATACACCACTGTATTTGGGGGGCATTTGGGGTACATTTATAAAATTAACCAGAGATCTGATCTCTGGTGAATTTTATAAGCGCTAATTACTACCGCAAGCTCGCAGTAGCAATAACCAGCCCCTAATAATGCTTGTTTACGGGCACGCAATAAATTAGCACTCCATTTGTAATGTAGCCCAAAATGTTGTAATTACAAGGTTTTTACTGTGACTTTAAACCTTGTATTCTTAGCAGTAATGATATCACATTTTGCTCACAAATCAAATCCTCGCTGTATGTGCTAAAGCCTAAGTGCTATACTGAGTTTTCTTTCATTGCATTTGAAAAACATATGAATTGTTGATTTATGCATAACAATTCCTTTTATATGTATTGACATTTCATGCTTCCTAAAGAAGCCATCAAAAATCTGTAAGCCTTTTAGCACCCTCTGGGCTTTGTAATGTGTTTGTTGTATGCTTTGCATATTGTAAGCTTCAAATGCACATATTCTTGAGTAAAAATGGGTTGCTTTAAAAAGAAAAGGGATATATGGAAGTCAGTTCGTTCTTTATTATGCTATAGCTAGTCTGCCAATATACATTTGATTCAGGTGACAATTACAAGACATGTATAAAATAGCACCATGACAGATACAGTATGCACCATAGATTTAAATGTCACAGGTGATAATGAATCAGAAAGATAAAGTTATGCAACTCATTGTGCTTTTGACATCAGCTCAAGGGAACACTTTTTATCTACAGGACCTTATCCTACTTCAGAAGAGATATGTCATGACTTCTAGCTTGTAAGCCTATGGCAAAATATACTTCAAAACCACTAAGCTCACTTGCAGTACAAAGAATTGTATTTTCTAAGCAATGTGTGATGTGGTTTAAGCCTCAAAATCTACTGTTTTTTAGTCTAGCTATTTACTGCAGCTATTTAAATAAAGGATACCAATTCATGAGGGATTTACGTGTGTTAAAGATTTTTTAAATAAGACACATTAAAAACATAAATAGAAATAATAGCCAATGAAATATGCATAGACGTGCAGTCAGTGGAGGCAGATCCTTACCTGTAATGTAAATAAAAAATAAAATAATGTGAAAGTAAAATGAAAATAATAAAAAAAACTCACCAAAATGTTCTGAGCGTCACTGCAAATACAGCAAGAGAGGCAGCAATGAGCTCAGACTCCCTTTATTAAGCAACTGCTTAGATGGTGCTGGATGGAGCGTGGACCCACTGTCTGACAGGTCAGGTGTGGTTTGATATAAATAGGCCAATAATGAAAAAGCTGAGAAAAGTATATTACAGGTAGCCCTTAAAAAAATTAAACAACATACCATATCCTCAAAAAGGTTTATTATAGATCAAACATACATAAAGATAATATAAATACAATATAAAAATAAATAAAATCCCTATCTGGTACTTTGGAACTAAGTGCCGGCACTAATAGCTTAGAACATAGTTCAAATAAAGTCCAGAATAAATCTTATATTTGCAGATGGCAATCTTCTCCTCAATGTCCATGGACGATAAAATTAATTGGAAATTAAAGGGACAGTCTAGTCAAAATTAAACTTTCATGACTCAGATAGAGCATGTAGTTTTAAGCAACTTTCTAATTTTATTCCTATTTTTCTTCTTTCTGTTGTTATCTTTATTGGAAAAAGCAATAATGTAAGCTTAGGAGCTGGCCCATTTTTGGTTCAGCACCTGGGTAGCGCTTGCTGATTGGTGTCTAAATGTGTTTGTATTTCCTATGTGTCTCTCTCTTCTTCCTCTTGTTTATAGTCAATTTTACAAAGGTTTTTCAGCACAGTATACTCTCTCTTTTCCTTTGGTCTACCTTTCTCTCCCCCCCCACATTAAAATGCTCTGTCCTCTGCATTCCTCTGGCCTCTCCCTCTCCATCTTAATCTCACACATCTTGTCTTGAGGGTCACTACTTTCAGGTCTCTTTTTATATAATCCTTGGTTCCACAATAAACACATTCTAACTGTTTAGAGCCTTCATCAGTTTCAGATGGGCTCCTCATTGTTCTCCAGACTTCCCAACATTCCCTGGTTAATATGTGGGACTGGGTGGTAGGGTCAAAGTCAGTGTACCACAGGGTTGTGCTTGGGTGGGATGGCCTTGACTTCGACTTGAAAGTATCATGTGTGACATTTCTTTCTGGGGTCTTGCAAGGCATTCCCAGGTTCTATTTGTGAAACCGGGCCATTTAGGGTCTAATTCTCTAAAGATCTTTGCTCAGGTGAGAATCTTTCAAAAGAGCCTTCATTGGAATGAGGTCCTTCATGGGATCTGATGTTGTCAAATTATGCCTTAATAGCTGTGTATCTCACTAAAGGACATTTTTTTATATGTCCATATACAAAGAGTATAGTGGCCAATAACATTTGAAGTTTAGAAAGTGTATTTAAAAGGCACAAATTAAGAATCATAATCAAAGTACATTTTAAAAATCATATTGATAATAGGGTGTTGAAATTCTGACAAAAAATATAAAATGTAAATATTAGTTATGCAGCAAAATTAGTATTTAATGTTCAATGTAATTTAAAAATATGAAGTTAAAATGGTACTACAAAATGCTAAATTCTATGTCTATTTTTTCTATTGTATAATAAGTCTTGCTGTCTTGTCAAGTGGGCTAAACAAAGAAGTTATTTTTGGGTATATCTGAAGTTTTCTTACAGGTCTCATTGTATTCTCTAAGCATTTGTTTTACCCTTGCAGTTCTCACTGTTTTATCTTATTTAAAAACCATCAAATGCAATAGAATCATATATTTAAAAAGTGCACAATAGAAAGACAATGCAATAGCATTTACTCTCAATTTTAAATGAGCAATACATTTTCTCTAACAAATTTGCCCCCTGTACTATGTGACAGCCATCAGTCAATCACAGACTCATATAAGTATACACTGTGAACTCTTGCACATGCTCAGTTGGAGCTGGTAACTCAGAAAGTGTGCATATGAAAAGATTGTGCACAATTTGCTAATATAAATAAATTGGTAAGCCTCTTAAAGGGATAGTAAACACCAAAAATGTTATTGTTTAAAAAAGATAAATAATCCCTTTATTAACCATTCCCCAGTTTTGCATAACCAACACTGTTATAGGTATATACTTTTTACCTCTGTAATTACCTTTTATCTAAGCTTCTGCTGACTGCCTCTTTATCTCAGATCTTTTGACAGACATGCATTTCAGGCAATTAGTTCTGACTCTTATGTTATCTATATGAAACACATGAACTAACGCCCTCTAGCTGTAAAAAAAACTCTCAAATGCATTCAGATAAGAGGCAGCCATCAAGGTCTTATAAATTAGCATATGAGCCTACCTAGGTTTAGCTTTCAATTAAGGATAACAAGAGAACAAAGCAAATGTGATGATACAAGTAAATTAGAAAGTTGTTTAAAATGCCTACATACCCTATCTGAATCATGAAAGTTTAATTTGGACTTTACTATCCCTTTTAAACTGCATGTCCTGTCTGAATCATGAAAATGTAATTTTTACTTTAGTGTCCCTTTAAATGTAAGATGGTGAGTTTGTTTCAAAATACACAATGTTACAATGTATTGAATACACTGATAAAAAGAAAACACATATATGAAAATAGAAGTGCAAAATAAAATACATTGATAACGCAATTTAATTTGTACGTCCTTCAATCAATGTTGCTATCAGTACATGGTGTTCCCTGCCACATTCACTCTCCCCTACCAGATCCCAATTACAGAGAGCTTTATTACTTTCTGCAGGAATGTTGCATATCATGCATTATATGTATCTGTTTAAGATTTTAGAGGTGAAAGGGTTAAATTGTAAATATATCTTTACTGCCCTCTTGTGGCGGTTGGGTATATAAGGGTGCTGTGTACCATTATATTTTACTGCATGATTAAGGGAAGATATTCCCGAAACATTGCTGCTGTTATATTTGTGTGCTAATAAATCCTGTTTTCCACATTATGCTGCCATCCTTTTTGAAGTTTCCTATTCTATTTAAGGCTGTTGTTTTGGCCTTGGATTGGAGTGCAGTGGCCTTAAGTGCTGGACTGGGCTCTTTTTTCTGTAAAGCTCGCCACTCACCAGGACTTTCATGTTCAGCTCCCTTTTTTAGAGAAATGTGGGCCCATTTCTCTAAAGCTTTTTTATCTGGCTAGATTCTGTAAGATGCCTCTTCAATATTACAGACCCCTCAGAGATTGTTTTAAAGGCAATTTTTAATGTGGGAACTGTGTATCTCATCAAGGGGAATTCACTAATATGCATTGGGCTATGTTTAAGAAGATGCAAATGCAGCATTGATATGCATACGGCTGCAGGCTCACATGAGCAAGCCTGCAGCCAATAGTAGCATTAGTATTTCAATACACAGTATATAAAATTATTTATAAAAGCAGTGGCACTTTAATTCATTAAACATTTTAAAGACTCTTCCTTTGTAAAATATTTACCATTTAGATATGGTAAACATCTAGTCGTTCCTCCACCTGCATCTCATACTTGATTTAGCTGAATGATGATGAATCCGGCTTCATCTAATCATTGCATGCCCCACTTGGCATCCAGCTTGTGGGCCTGGGCTTGCAAAGATTGGATAAAGCCGGATTCACATTTCATTTTTTTCATATTTTTTTTATTAAAGAAACACAGGTACAGGTAAATACATGTATACACGCATAAGGTGAGGCAACAAAGATGCTACATTTTAGGCATTAAAGGGACAGTCTACACCAGAATTTTTATTGTTTTAAAAGATAGATAATCCCTTTATTACCCATTTCCCAGTTTTGCATAACCAACACAGTTATAATAATATACTTTTAACCTCTGTGATTATCTTGTATCTAAGCCTCTGCAAACTGCCCCTTTTTCAGTTCTTTTGACAGACTTGCAGTCTAGCCAATCAGTGCGTGCTCCCAGATAACTTCTCATGCACGAGCACAGTGTTATCTATAGGAAATACGTGAACTAACACCCTCTAGTGGTGAAAAACTGTTAAAATGCAATCTGAAAGAGGTGGGCTTCGAGGTCTAAGAAATTAGCATATGAACCTCCTAGGTTAAGCTTTCAACTAAGAATACCAAGAGAAGAAAGAAAAATTGGTGATAAAAGTAAATTGGAAAATTGTTTAAAATTACATGCCCTATCTGAATCATGAAAGTTTTTTTGGGCTAGACTGTCCTTTTAATATACTATCAAATGTTTGATAAAGAAAAAGTTGGTAAAGCAGAAATTACTCATGGATATGTACGAACCTAAATATTGAGAGATACACAATAGCCTAGTCAAATATCATCTTGCGCTGAACCTGTGCCTCTAAATTTTTATAATAATAATAATAAAGAGAGAACAAAACTAAAAAAAAACAAAACAGCAAACTACTAATGTTATTGTTAATGTTTATGAGCTCATCGCAAGTCTAGCATTGTTTAGCAGGAGTGTAACATCTCATAGAAAAAAAACAAAAAACAAAAAAACGTTAGTACAGTCTAATTATTAGTGTTATATGTAATATATGTGAGATCATCTCGGGTCTAGTATTATTTAGCAGGAGTGTAATATCACACAACTACTAGTGTTATAAGTAATATATGTGAGATCATCTCAGGTCTAGTATTATTTAGCAGGAGTGTAATATCACACAACTACTAGTGTTATAAGTAATATATGTGAGCTCATCTGAGGTCTAGTATTATTTAGCAAGAATGTGATGTAACATAAAGGAAAACAATAATACAGTCTAACTACTAGTATTATATGTCATATATGTGAGCTCATCTCAGGTCTAGTATTATTTAGCAGGAGTATAATATCACACAACTACTAGTATTATATGTAATATATGTGAGCTCATCTCAGGTCTAGTATTATTTAGCAGGAGTGTAATATCACACAACTACTAGTATTATATGTAATATATGTGAGCTCATCTCAGGTCTAGTATTATTTAGCAGGAGTGTAATATCACACAACTACTAGTATTATATGTAATATATGTGAGCTCATCTCAGGTCTAGTATTATTTAGCAGGAGTGTAATATCACATAAAAGAAAACAATAATACAGTCTAACTACTAGTGTTGTAGCTGATGTATGTGACTCATCTTAGGTCTAGTATTATTTAGCAGGAATGTAACATCAAATAAGAGTAGCTATTAATAAAGTCTAACTACTAGTGCTATAGGCGATATATGTGAAACATCTCATATCTAGTATTCTTTAGCAGGAGTGCAATATCACATAGAATAGGCTAACTACTAGTGTAGTAGGTGATATATGTGGGCTCATCTCAGGTCTAGTATTTAGCAGGAGTGCAATATCACATAGAATAGGCTAACTACTAGTGTTGTAGGTGATATATGTGGGCTCATCTCAGGTCTAGTATTATTTAGTAGGAGTGTAATATCACATAGAATAGGCTAACTACTAGTGTTGTAGGTGATATATGTGGGCTCATCTCAGGTCTAGTATTATTTAGCAGGAGTGTAATATCACATAGAATAGGCTAACTACTAGTGTTGTAGGTGATATATGTGGGCTCATCTCAGGTCTAGTATTATTTAGCAGGAGTGTAATATCACATAAAAGAAAACATTAGTACAGTTTAACTACTAGTGTTATAAGTAATATGTATGAGCTCATCTTAGGTCTAGTATTATTTAGCAGGAGTGGAACCTCACATAAAAGGAAACAAATATGCAGTTAAGTATCAAGTTGCACTGTGCACAATAAAGATAGTTTGAAAAAAAAAATGAAACATCAAACTTGGATAATGATAGAGCATAGATATAAAAAATAAATACATGTAAACCTTTGCTTTGGAGATGAAGCAAGTAGAGAGAGAGGGAACATAACTATATATGTATCCTAGTAGTGAAACAATACTCCCATACTTCCTATTTTCAAAATACAAATTACAGTCTTAGCGTTTTCTAGATAGCATTATCAGGAGCTAATAGAAAAAAAAAAGTAGGTTTGTATGCTTAAGAGATTAGCATATGAGACAAACTTTGATGTATACTTCACACAAAGTAATATACAAATTAATGTAAAACATAACGTTATATAAAAAAAAACTGTAATACATGGCTCATATTTAGCTCAACAGTTGTCGTCCATGTCTGTAACATATTGTGTTTGGTCGGCAGCCTGACATAAAAGTAGGGTCTACCCGACCCCCCCCCCCTCACGGGTTATTAGGGAACCACTAAACTCTGAAAATGGTAGATTTAAGCCATGATGAGGGCAAAAACATAGTGAGCATAGTAAGTAGAGAACTCTTAAATGGTTCATAGGAGGATGCACAGAACGTTGTAGGATCGAGTATTCAGACGAGTGCCAAGTAGAGGCTAGCGCTGCTGTGTTTCCTAGCTTTCACAAGTGTTCCATCACAATACATTCTATGGATGATAAGGGTATTGGCAGATCAATAAGTTTTCCCATATACACATGCTGTGTGTCCAGCCATAGCCTTGGCTGTATGAAGGACCAATCTGCTGCCTGTATAGGAAGACACTGAGTGGAAATATTCTGCTGAGCCACTATGCTATTTAACTTCAGTGTAGGTTTTATTTCGTAGCCTCATCTGCCAAGAGAAATGCAGAAGAGTCACGAGGTGCAGCAGCACCACAGCATGGATCAAGTTGTGTACTATCCAGGCATGCGACGTCCCAGTAAAAGTCTTGCAGTGGCGACTTTTGATCCTCATTATTGGGTTTAAAGGTTGAGACAGGCAGGACATTATTAGATGATCTAAGCGAGGCATGAACACAGCCATCAGTTCTTTAGTTATTGAGGACATCTTTAAAAAAAAAAAAAAAACACGCCATCACTATGTCCCAAGCAAATCCTTAAAAGTGTCTTCCGCGGAAGAGAAGATGGTAACCACTCTATCCACTATGATTCCCAGACACAAATATTGTCAAGGGTGTTGTGGATAGCAATAGATCTTGGCAGTAAGCAGAGTTTCGAAGTGTAAGGTGTATCAGGGCTTCAACACTTTGCTTCCATCTTGGTGCGCCGCTCACCAGAAGTCTCGGATTCACATTTTTTAAAGGGATATGGTACATGACACAGTGTTTAACTGGGAAGGAATGTGTATGTGTGTCGGCAATGCTAAACATTATCAGGTAATTTTGTTTTACCATAGACTTATAATACCAGATTGTGTGCCCCCATAATGAACTCTCTCCTGCTTACCCTAAGAAAAGGTAACCACTAACCATCATAAGTGCCATAAGCCACTAACACCCAGGTGAAGCAATCCACCACTGCTGCAGACCTCCCAACCAAACAAAATGTTAATCCCTTTTACTGAGCTCTGTCCCGCTGCCATATGTCCTGATTTGTAGAATTTCCATTAGCCCCATCCGCAGACCTTCCTGGACATACTGTACCCATGAACTGCCAAGGCATGCCCATCAACAACCAAGACACGCACATAATCCTATTCACTTTGCCTGGTCCCCTTGGGACACAGTCCCGCCCACAAAATGTCAAGAGGCCCCCTAACTTCCTGAGTCTTTAACAACCCCCCAAGGGCAAATGTATAAAACCAACAAAGGCATACAGAAGATTTTTCCTCAACAGCTCCAAAAAATAAAATAAAAGTATATAATAATAATAATAATAATAAAAATAATAATAATAATATATATATATATATATATATATATATATATATATATTTATATATTTATATAAATAAATAAAAATAAGATGATCAAACATATTTACTGTTATACAAAATAAAATTCAAGAATCTATAAGATGTTTCTAGAATAACAGCATTGCTACCCTGAAAAAAACCCAACATACAAATACAGTATATATTAACTATGCCTCAGCAACTGGAGTTTGGAGATACTTGTAAATATGATTGGAGATTATCATTTTCATGAGTGGGTTGGCATTTTTTTATTTTACAGCGCAGAATAAGCAACATGAATCTCTATAAATACCAAGAGTTACATAGTATGAGTGTAAACGGTCAACTAAGGTCTAATATTTTTGGCACAGCTACATATATATATATATATATATATATATATATATATATATATATATATATATATTCAGGAAATTGCTCACCATAATAAGACAATATTTTCACAATCTAATTTAAATAAACTTTACTCCATTAAAAATGTTTATTTGAGCTATTCTCTCAAACTTTAAAATGCCAAGGTTCCCCATACTGAACTGTGTAATTCAGGGACTACCTTGTTTCACTTACTCACCAGCACTGCAAAAGAAGAACATACCTAGGTAGGCTTAGGAGCATGCTCATGTCTTAAAGGGACATGAAACCCAAATTTTTTCTTTCATGATTTAGAAAGAGCATACAATTATAAACAACTTTCTAATTTACTTCTATTATCTAGTTTGCTTCATTCTCTTGGTATTCTTTGCGGAAAAGCATATCTAGATATGCTTAGTAGCTGCTGATTGGTAGCTGCACATAGATGCCTCCTGTGATTGGTTCACTGTGTGCATTGCTATTTCTTCATTAAAGTATATCTAAAGAATGAAGCAAATTAGGTAATAGAAGTAAATTGGAATGTTGTTTAAAATTATATTCTCTACCTTAAACATGAAAGAAAATGTTTGGGTATAGTGTCCCTTTAAACACTAGATGGCAACAGTGTTTGCAAAAAATATTTATAACATGTAATGTTTTAGTGCTCAACATTGTATAACTTTCTAAAAAACATTGTTACAAACACTGCTGATGTACATTGCTTTGGACACGCGTGTGCTCCTAAGCAAAGGATGTGAAGAGAACAAAGTAAATGTACTAATAGACGTAGATTGGAACAGTGTCTAAAATTACATACTATATCTAAATTTTAACTTCTATGTCCCTTTAAATGCAAAACCATCAATTAAAAATGTATTAAATCCACATTAATATCCTAATACATTGCAAGTGAGTATTCTAACAGAGTTTAGAATTAGGGACTGTCCCTCTAAAATAGGGGCAGTTGGAAGGTCTGGGAACCGGACTTACACTAGTGCAGAGACTGCAGTGGTTCTGTGCTACAATATCTCCTTCTACACTTGTAAATGAGCAGCCAGAAACATACTGTTTCTAAGAATAATAGAATAATGATACTGCCTTTGATTGACTATTGTCTGAAATCTACTTTACATGCAAATAATGTGCCAGAGCAGGAGGTCACCAAATCGTTGCTGCAAAACAACATATGATGTTATTTATATTATTTGAAGAAGCTCCATGTATATATATATATATTAGCATTTTATTATGTTAAAGGGACATTAAACACTAAAGAAATGCTTGTGAGAATGATAAATTCTAAGCAAAGTCTAGAGTTTGCACTTCCATGTTTGAAAATTTGTGAGCTTTTCAATTTCTGTTAGAGTTAAATTACAGATTTTTTTTTTTTTTTTTTAACAGTCATAATTAATCACTTTATAGTACAATCACAAGAGGTTAAATGTCCCTCAAGAGGTTAATGTTGGACATGATACATTAAACTTAAAGGGATTTGATAATGAAAAATATTCTTTGTATTACAAAATGTGTTATAGTACTTAGTCTTTTGAAAAATGTGTATTTATGTGCTGAATAAACCATATATCTTTATGGGAGTTGTCCCAGTTAGTCAGTGAGCAATAGGGTCCCAGAAGCTAGTTGTACACAATCATAAACTTGTTAGTTTTATTTCAAATTTAAGCAGCTTTTACTTAATATTTTAATGAAAATTATTTTTTACATGTTTATCTGTTACTCGTTCATACAGTATATGATAGAAACATTTTGAGTACATTGTCCTTTTAGCCCATCAGTCCCACTTTTATTTTATCAATGCTACAAGGTAAATTAGAAGGATTGGGTAAATATTGGAAATTTCACATTCAAATTGGAGAACAAATATTCCCCTTGACATTCTTTATGCTTTTTAAACAGTTCTGTAGAACATTTGAATCTTGATTCCCATAGACATACATTTAGGTCTGTCAAAGTCAACATTCAAAGGCTAAATATTCAAATATTTGAACATAAATATTTTATGTATCCAGACTTTTTTTTCTACATAGTTGAAAGCCGTAAACAACCATGAAAACATTTAATAAAAATCATGTTACTGAATAGATTTAAAAAAAAATCACAACTACTTTAACTATTTTCTTTTGTATTTCCTATTATTTTCTATTTTGTTTTACAAAACCTTCAAATATGATTAAGCAATCTTTTATTTTTCTAAATATTTATTATATTTTCCTCTTTATTATTTTTCCCAATCTTTATTTTATGATATAATTATCTTATCTTTGTTTTATTCTGCTTCTCCTCTTTTCTCTCTCAGCTTTCTTTTCAATTTAAATTGAAAATTCCAAATTCTGTTTTTCTTTTCTATCGTATTATTCCTTGTTTATTTCAAAACTGTGAATACAGCTTTAAATTTGCTCTAAGGGGAAATATTTCTATATTGTTTCCCCAGAGCATCTGCTCTCACCACATGTATCTGTGAAAACAAGCAGCACCTCTTGGAAATTCACTGAATTTATTTTTTTCCCCATAGTTGGCTTATGGAAGGCGAAAGGAAAAATACCATCATTATTATCCTGGCAGTTTTATGAACACAGTAACACTTTTTCACAACTAAGTTGGCAACCAAAACAATACTAAAAGCCGTTGTTATTAAACTCCAGCGCAACATAAAGCCAAATAATAAATATCATATAAATTTGTCAATGTATTAACATTCTTTGTTAAAGGGACACTGAATCCAACTTTTTTCTTTCGTGATTCAGATAGAGCATGCAATTTTAAGCGACTTTCTAATTTACTCCTATTATTATTTTTTCTTCGTTCTCTTGGTATGTTTATTTGAAAAGCAAGAATAAAAGTTTAGATGCTGGCCCATTTTTGGTGAACAACCTGGGTTGTCCTTGCTGATTGGACAGCACCAATAAAAAAGTGCTGTCCATGGTCCTGAACTAAACATTTGCTGGCTCCTTAGCTTAGATGCCTTCTTTTTCAAATACAGATAGCAAGAGAACAAAGAAAAATTTATAATAGGAGTAAATTTGAAAGTTGCTTAAAATTGCACGCTCTATCTGAATCATGAAAGAAAAAATTGGGGTTCAGTGTCCCTTTAACCATATTTCTAAACCAGTTTCTTGTCTTGTCTTGATAACTCCATCCACATGCATGAGTTCAATGTTATCTATATGGCACACCTGAACTAACGCCCTCTAGTTGTGAAAAAAATTTCAAAATGCATTCAGAAAAGAGGCGGCCTTCAATTGGTCTAAGAAAATAGCATATGAGCCTCCTAGGGTTATCTTTCAACTAAGAATACCAAGATACAAAACAAAATTGATGATAAATGTTTATTGGAAAGTTGTTTAAAATCACGTCCCCTAGCTAAATCATGAAAGTTTATTTTGGACTAGACTGTCCCTTTAAATGGACACTGTACGGACAAGTTGACAACAACGACAGAGACACAGGAGTCATGGACTGTTCGGACAGTTTGGTGAGCTGCTTGGGGGGGGGCTCCCTCCTCGGATCCATGACGAGCAAACAAGTGAGACAGGCAAGTTATTGTTTAAGTTTTATTTTATTGTTCATGTTTTATTGTTATAAGGAAAAAATGATTGAGAGATACAGTAGGGGGAAGATGAATACTAGACTATAGAAGTTTTCTGTTTATGTGATGTTCACTCTTCTCCTTTGATAAAATCATATCGGAGCATGCAGAAACACCGAAAAATAGACCACTGTTAATTGGTCGGTTAAAAGCACTCTTGAGAGATCTCACTTATATATATACTATGTGATGTATCCTTTGTATATTCTGCAATAAAAACTATTTCAACTAAATGGACACTGTACTTTAAAATGTCAACCCTTTAATGTGTTCCCAATGAATGATCCATTTTACCTGATGAAGTGTATTCAATTTTTTATAAATAAACCCTTTATTATTTTTTGCAGTTTTAAATAGCTGCTTTTTCTGTTGAAACTTCAACCTATACTAAAGATGTCAGTATTTAGCTGCAAAAAAACAAAACAAACAAGAGACATTAGAACAGATCAACCTCCCAGTGAGGAGGAAAGAGAGAACCCAATTGTTTGAAAAGAGTGCTCCTGAATCAGCTTTAACCCCTTAAGGGCTAGCGACGTACCCCCTATATCACTGGTCTTTCTATAGGGATTTAATTTTTTATAGCACAGTCTCGTCGCCAGCTGAGAGACAGCACTATTTCCGGTGGACAGCAGGAAGGTATAATAGTGCGGCTACGCCACTTGCGGCAGTACCTGCACTATTATACCCAAGAAAAACCTTAATGACCAGCAACTTACAGGGTACATTGTGGTAGTTAAGGGGTTAAAGTGCCATTAAATATAATAGAAAAGCATAGCCAGCAGATACTTAATAAAAAGACAATTCAACATTATAATTATTTATTTTTTAAATAAAAAATGTGCCAGCAACTAGATCTGTTAAATCTTTGCCAGAATTTTACTTAACTCAGTTTAGCCATCTTATCTATAATTTATATTCTTTGTATCAGGGTGCTTGAATATGGAATTTATCATAACAACTAGCATTACATCTTTGTTGCTTAGCGTCCAGAAATGTACTTACATGTATAGCTAGATTCACTTTTCTTTACTGGCAAGATCTTGCATAATAAATTATCCACTTCTGGGAATAGCACCAACATTGGTACTTGATGTTACTAAAAACCATTGCTCTAAAGCAAGTGATGAAAATAAAAAGCTATTAATGTATCAAAGTTTAAATATCAGTTTATATATATATGAACACGTATTGCTATATAACTATTTCACTAAGAATTACTACAAGAAAATGTTGCAGGACTTTTGCATTTACTCCTTTAGTAATTAGATGTCATGCTGTTCAAGGGAGCAGGTTCAGGTGTTGGAAGCTGTTTTGCAGAAGAGGTGTCAGGTTCTGGGGTTAAAGTTGTGTTTGGTCTGCGTGACTCTTTCCTTTTTGGCATAATTAATCTGGAAATAGACCAGCGACACAGCGATCCTATTAAAAGCACTTATTTATTCGATATCAGGAAAACAACAGATGCTTAAAAACGCCAGTAGTAAGGTATGTCAGACAAGGCACCAATACATCCTACACGTTTCGGCTGCTCTTACCTTAATCACAGACATGATTGGCTATCAACTGCTCTGCCTTAAATACTCAGTGTTAACATACTATTGGATAAGACTGACACACCTGCATAAAGCAATAAACATGGAAGTAACTACTAGTGAACAATGCATGAAACTAAACATTAACAAGCTTAATCAAAACAAGTTATTACATACATCATATGTAAAAGCAAAGCGTAGATGTAAATAAGCAATCTCCCTGTGCAAATCATCATATAAAATTCAATTTTACATATTTACAGCTAAAGGATACATATGTTGTGAGCCCAGTTTAGAAATACATACGTTGCATAGTACTTGACATGATAGTATTATCACTTTTAACTTTAAATCATAAAACAACTAAATAAGACTATGCATGATTACACAGCAACTGAGCAGAAATATAAATTTATATTCTGTGATAGGGGATTGGATGTGGTAAGAAAAATTAAAAGTTATGATCAAAGTTAAACTTAGTGGAATAGAACCATGATATTGATTTAACCTAAGGTTCAAAATAAGAATAACAGGATAGCGACTCAAATATAAATGAATACAGATTGTAGTAAGAAGCAGCGAGGTAAGCATATAGTTAATGCTGCACCAGAGAGGCATATTATTAGTTATTTTTCCAGAAATTAATGACATCCCCATCAATGTTGAAAACAAAAGGTCTCCTTGTTTTAAGCTTGAAAATCCAGAATGCTTCATGTAACAGCAACTGGGCTAATCTGTCACCTCCCCTTAAAGGGTTACAAACTCATTCAATACCCTGCCACGATAAAGATGAAACATCACCCTCGTGTATGGATATAAAATGTCTCGAGAGGTCTGAACATTCATCATTGTTGGAGATGTCATTAAGGTGCTCTCTAATTCTTGAGGTGGTGCAACCTACGTACTGATTATCACACAGCGTTAAAGTACTATGCATACTATGAGTGCCTCCCTGGTGGTGTAACCTACGTACTGATCATCACACAGCATACAAGTACTATGCAACGTATGTATTTCTAAACTGGGCTCACAACATATGTATTGTTTAGCTGTAAATATGTAAAATTGAATTTTATATGATGATTTGCACAAGGAGACTGTTTATTTACATCTACGCTTTACTTATACATATGAAGTATGTAATAACTTGTTTTCATTAAGCTAGTTAATGTTTAGTTTCATGCATTGTTCACTAGTAGTTACTTTCATGTTTATTGCTTTATGCAGGTGTGTCAGTCTTATCCAATAGTATGTTAACACTGAGCATTTAAGGCAGAGCAGTTGATAGCCAATCATGTCTATGATTAAGGCAAGAGCAGCCAAAATGCATAGGACGGATTAGTGTCTTGTATGACAAACCTTACTACTGGCATTTTAAAGGATCTGATGTTTTCCTGATATTGAATAAATACCTGCTTTTAAGAGGATTGCTGTGGTCTATTTGCTATACTATACTATTACTTACACAGCTTGAACCTCGGCACTTTGAATTTGGCAGCCGCACTGCTATTGGAGTGAACCGAGTCCTAGCGAACATCCGATCGGTTGGCGGGTGATCGTCTGACATCAGCCGCGTAGCATTGGAGCAGGACAGCTCCAGCTGTGAAGCAGGTACCACATCCACATGACAACAGGAGAAAGATACTTGGCTGAAGGAGTGGGGACCCAGACCGTACACGGAGGAGAAGTGACGCATATTTGTCTCTTTTTATTGGCTTACCAGATGTTTTCAGCTAGCTCCTAGTAGTGCATTGCTGCTCTGGAGCTAATTTAAACTATGTGTTTAATCCCTTAACAGGTTATAAACATACAGTTATAAACAAGCAATAGTGCAATAACAAAATGCTTTAACATATGAGAGCCTTTAAATCGCTTAAAAGAAAGGTAAACACCTTGTAATTACAAGATTTTGTGCAGTCTTGTAATAAAATAACAGAGGATGATTTTGAAACTCTTTGGAATGCATAAACCATTTAGCTGCCATTGTTTTTCAATAGTCAAACTTCACCTATGACTTATATGGAGTAGTTATTAATGATTTTGTACTGGAATAGACAAAGCTAGCCACAAGCTCTATGGGCCAGATTACAAGTGGAGCACTAATTAACGCCCCTGCTCAAGCTTTAACTGCGCTAGAAGTAAGCTTTTTGCACACGTCGGGTTGCACTCGTATTATTAGTTGAAAGTAAACTCTTTTCGCTCGCTAACCTGAAGAGCGCAAAAAGCCAAACTTAGAATATTGTGCGCGCATTCACATATTCCCCCCATAGAAGTCAATGGGGCAAAAAACCATGGGATAAAAAACCCTACCCGCGCGCAAATCAGATCGCATATTCTCATGTGTGCTAACCGGACATGAAAATATGAATATTTCACATTCCAATGATCTTCACATAGAAGAATATATTCTATTTTATTATTATTAATTTTTATTCTTTATTGTTAAAGCGCCAACAAATTCCGCAGAGCTGTCCATGGGTACAAAGATAAAAGTACAGTACAATACAATATAAAAGACACTAGACAAAGTTTAACAAACAAACAAATATAGGCTGGAATTGAGGGCCCTGTTCCCGTGGCAACTTACAATCTAGATGGGTAGGAGGGTGAGAAACAGGAGGTGGGACTGCAAAGGTGGGAATGATGTTAGTGTGGAGTTAGATGAGGGCAGATATTAGGCAAGGGGAATTCACTTGTTACTGATTTGGAGATAGGCTTCTCTGAACAAAAAGGTCTTTACGGAGCATTTAAAGAAGGAAAGGTTAGGGGGAAGTCTGACAGCTCGAGGAAGTACGTTCCAGATGGTTGGTGCCGCATGAAAGAAGTCCTGTAGTCTAGCATGGGAGGAGGTGATGGTAGAAGATGCAAGGAGCAGGTCATTGTTGGATCTTAGGGGGAGGGCTGGAGTATATTTGTTGATGAGTGAGGACAGGTAGGGGGGCTGCGTTATTCATAGATACATGTTTCTACATATATCTGACTGTATTTTGGTACAATTTATATTTATACCTATATATATATATATATATATATAAATGATTATATATAGGTATAGATATATACAGAAATATATAGGAATATCTATTTGTAAATACATATTCTGCTATGTGTAGAACATTGGAATTTCACATTTTTATAGTAAATACATAGTTAAAACCTTTATTAAAAATAAATGTTGCATAAATATGTTTTTTCATGTTTTCATCTACTTAACTGCATAGGGCTCCAATGCCCATATATACACATATAGATAAATGGATGCATGTGTGCACATATATAGACATAAATATATACATATATAGACATAAATATATACATATATAGACATAAATATATACATACATAGACATAAATATATACATACATAGACATAAATATATACATACATATATAGACATAAATATATACATACATATATAAATATAAATAAACAAATACATATACATATATAGACATAAATATATACATACATATATAGACATAAATAAACACATACATATACATATATAGACATAAATATATACATACATATACATATATAGACATAAATATATACATACATAAGCATATTAGACATAAATATATACTACATATACAGACTAAATATATACATACATATACATATATAGACATAAATATATACATACATATACATATATAGACATAAATATACACATACATATACATATTTAGACATAAATATATACATACATATATAGACATGCATACATATACATATATAGACATAAATATATACATACATATACATATATAGACATAAATATATAATACATATATAGACATAAATATACACATACATATACATATATAGACATAAATATATACATATATATACATATATATACATTAATATATACATACATATATAGATATAAATATATACATACATATACATATTTAGACATAAATATATGCATACATATACATATATAGATATAAATATATACATACATATACATATTTAGACATAAATTTATACATACATATACATATATAGACATAAATATATACATACATATACATATATATACATAAATATATACATACATATATAGATATAAATATATACATACATATACATATTTAGACATGAATATATACATACATATACATATTTAGACATAAATATACACATACATATACATATATAGACATAAATATATACATACATATACATATATAGACATTAATATATACATACATATACATATATATACATAAATATATACATACATATATAGATATAAATATATACATACATATACATATTTAGACATAAATATATACATACATATACATATTTAGACATAAATATATACATACATATACATATTTAGACATAAATATATACATATACATATATAGACATAAATATATACATACATATACATATTTAGACATTAATATATACATACATATACATATTTAGACATAAATATATACATACATATACATATATAGACATAAATATATACATAAATATACATATTTAGACATGAATATATACATACATATACATCTAGACATAAATATATACATACATATACATATTTAGACATGAATATATACATACATATACATATATAGACATAAATATATACATACATATACATATTTAGACATGAATATATACATACATATACATATTTAGACATAAATATATACATACATATACATATATAGACATAAATATATACATACATATACATATTTAGACATGAATATATAATACATATATAGACATAAATATACACATACATATACATATATAGACATAAATATATACATACATATACATATATAGACATAAATATATACATACATATACATATATATACATAAATATATACATACATATACATATTTAGACATGAATATATAATACATATATAGACATAAATATACACATACATATACATATTTAGACATAAATATATACATACATATACATATATAGACATAAATATACACATACAAATATTCTATGATTACGGTCAATATGACCGAAACCGGTCAGAGTCTTTTTGCTTGAACCACCTCCATGTTGCTGTATGCCCTTGCTTTGTTTTAAAGGAATAAAGGATTTGTTAAACTTTTTAACTGCTGCTTCACTTTGGAACTTTTTTTTGTATACATATACATATATAGAAATATATACATACATATATAGACATAAATATATAAATACATATATATACATAAATAAATATATACATACATATACATATTTAGACATGAATATATAATACATATATAGACATAAATATACACATACATATACATATTTAGACATAAATATATACATACATATACATATATAGAAATATATACATACATATATAGACATAAATATATAAATACATATACATATTTAGACATAAATAAACACATACATATACATATATAGACATAAATAAACACATACATATACATATATAGACATAAATATAAATACATATACATATTTAGACATGTATATGTATGTATCTCTATGCTAAAGGCCTTTGTCTGCCTTTTTTTCTTTCACCCTTATAACTTTTGTGTGCAATATTTTTTTAATCATTTTTATTAGATGGTGTTATTATGAGTGTAACTGTAAATATGGCAACTTTTTTGTTTCACAAAACAGTTAACCAGAGCGCTGAGGATGCAGTAATCATTCTAGCATAAATTGAGACTGCGCTGAAGTAATCACGCTTACTTTCAACTTGTAATACCAGCGGTAAGCCCGATATAGCAAACCCTCACGATAAACCCCTTATCATTCACAAGCAAACATTTGCTCTCCACTCGTAATCTGCCCTCTGTTAGCAGATCTCTTTATTAGATGCAGCAAGAGAAAAACTTACTTTTTAAAGCGTCATGAAACACATTTTTTTTCTTTAATGATTCAGATACATCATACAATATGAGGGAACATTAAAATGTACTTCTATATTCCAATATGCTTTATTCTCTGGATATCCTTTGTTGAAGAATGAATAATGCATATTGGGAGGTAGCTGAAAGCCAAAGACAAAAGTCATATATGTGCAACCACAAATCAGCAGCTCTGAGTCTACCTAGGTGTACTTTTCTACAAAGAATACAAAAAGAGTGAACAAAAATAGATGATAGAAATACATTGGAAAATGATTTCAAATTGCATGCTCTATCTGAATCATAAAATAAAAAAATAGGTGTTATGTCCTTTAATTTGAATAAATAATGTGCAAAGCTTAGAGTATAACCTTTATGAGCTAATTCAATAGAGAGAGAATTTGCCTTTTTTAATTGAATGCCAATATACTTTCATTAAGTGCTTCTAGTAAAAGTTATTACTGTTACTTCAGTGGCATACACACATATGCTGTGTGTGCCGTGCACCAATATTTAAACATCACACCTTCTCAGAACAGTGGCTTATATGACACAAATACATAATACACAGCACAGCCACTTGTCTGTGGAAGTGTGGTGTTTAAATCAGGATGCACAGACCCTTAAATAAGTGTCTATGGTACTGAAAAACAGTCATAATCTTTACTAGAAGCATTTTTTCTTATGCTGCTATATGGCAAAACAAAAATACTTCTATTTTAAATTAAAATGCACCCATGCACATTTCATTTTAGACCTTCCTATCCATTAAATGTGACTTTATAACTTTTTATTGACAAAATTAATACAATATTGCAATAAAACATTCAGGGCTAGATTACAAGTGGAGCGCTCATTTATCCCACGCCCGTAAACTTACCCCCTTCACTGTCCTAGGTTCTCTGCTGTGTATGACGGCATAAAAACAAGGCTCCAATTGTAGCCTATGGAAGCGCGATCTTGTGAGCACAAAGCTTCTCTGTAAAGCAAACTCAATGTCACGTTCACATTGCCCTTTACTTGTAATACTAGCGCACATTTGCGTGCACCAGTATTACTAAGTGAAGCACAAATATTGCGCTTGCGTAAGCACAATTTTGCGCTCCACTCATAATCTAGGCCTCAATATTTTGTCTGCTTTTAAAGGTAAAATAACTCTGTAAAGAGTACTTGTTCCAATTCCTCCCAGAAAGGCTGGAGTGCTTCCACCAAACATATAAAAAACAAGTATGTTGAAATTTTTCTAACCTGCAACATTTTACACATCTGGGGCGCGATCCGATATAGATCGCAGTTTGCGGCGCAAGCGAGGGAACCGGCGTCGCCCGCAGTTTCAGCTCGCAACTCGAGCTATCCCATATACGGCGCCGTCAGATGCTAACGTGCCGTAAGTCTGACAAACCAGCGATGTCCAGAAATCTGCGCAAGTACAAATTTCTGGCGTCGCCAGTGACTTGCGGCACGTTAGAATCTGCCGGCGCCTATAAAACCTGACTAAAGTCTAAAACACCCGCACTGTCTAACACGCCTCCCTAAAATAACCCGACACGTCTAACACGCCTCCCTAACATAGCCCGACACGTCTAACCCTCTATCCGCTATCCCCCCTCACTATCCTAACAATAAAAAAGCTATTAACCCCTAAACCGCCGCTCCCGTACCCCGCCGCCAGCTATATTATATCTATAACCCCCTAAAGTGAGCCCCTAACACCGCCGCCATCTATATTAAAATTATTAACCCCTAATGTAAGCCCCTTACACCGCCGCCATCTCTATTAAAATGATTAACCCCTAATTTAATCTACCTACCCCGCCGCCAGCTATATTATCTATATTAACCCTAAGTATATTATAGTTAATATATCAGCCAATCGGAATTCGGCGGACGCCATCTTGGATGACGTCATTTAAAGGTACCTCATTCATCGTTCAGTCGTCGGCCTGGATGGATGCTCCGCGGCGGCGGAGCGAAGAAAGAAGATTGAAGATGCCGCCGGAAGAATGAAGACTTTGCTGCCGCTTGGAGGAAGACATCGCCGGAGGAAGAATTCTTCTTTGCCGCTTGGAGGAAGACATCGCCGGAGGAAGAATTCTTCTTTGCCGCTTGGAGGAAGACATCGCCCGGATCGGATCAGGAGTTCGGCCCGGTGTGGTGAAGACAAGGTAGGGAGATCTTCAGGGGGGTAGTGTTAGGCTTTTTTAAGGGGGGTTTGGGTGGTTTTAGAATAGGGGTATGTGGGTGGTGGGTTGTAATGGGGGGGGGGGATTGTATTTGTTGTATGCAAAAGAGCTGAATTCTTTGGGGCATGCCCCACAAAAGGCCCTTTTAAGGGCTGGTAAGGTAAAGAGCTTTGAAATTTGTTTAATTTAGAATAGGGCAGGGAATTTTTTTTATTTTGGGGGTTTATTATTTTATTAGGGGGCTTAGAATAGGTGTAATTAGCTTAAAAATCTTGTAATCTTTTTTTATTTTTTGTAATTTAGTGTTTGTTTTTTTTTGTAATTTAGTTTAGTTAATTTAATTGTATTTTTAGATAGATGTTTGTAGTTTATTAAATTTATTGATAGTGTAGGTGTATTTGTAACTTAGGTTAGGATTTATTTTACAGGTAATTGGGTAATTATTTTAACTAGGTAGATATTAAATAGTTAATAACTATTTAATATCTATTATACCTAGTTAAAATAATTAACAATTTACCTGTAAAATAAATATTAACCCTAACATAGCTACAATGTAATTATTAATTATATTGTAGCTATCTTAGGGTTTATTTTATAGGTAAGTATTTAGATTTAAATAGGAATATTTTAGTTTATAAATGAATTAGATTAATTTAATATAAATTTAGTTAGGGGTGTTAGGGTTAGATAGAGTTAATATAGTTAATATAAATACTATAGTAACTATATTAACTATATTAACCCTAATATAATTAGGGTTAATATAGTTAATATATATAATGTAATAACTATATTAACTATAATATACTTAGGGTTAATATAGATAACATAGCTGGCGGCGGGGTAGGTAGATTAAATTAGGGGTTAATAATTTTTATATAGGTGGCGGCGGTGTAAGGGGTCAGATTACAGGATAGATAAGGTAGATGACAGCGGTGTAAGGGGTTCTAATTAGGGGATAGATAAGGTAGATGGCGGCGGTTTTAGGGGCTCACAGTAGGGGGTTAGTTTATGTAGATGGCGGCGGGGTCCGGGAGCGGCGGTTTAGGGGTTAATAACTTTATTAGGGATTTCGGGGGGGGGGGGGATCGCGGTTGACAGGTAGATAGACATTGCGCATGCGTTAGGTGTTAGGTTTATTTTAGAAGATCGCGGTTGACAGGGAGATAGACTGCGCATGCGTTAGGTGTTAGGTTTATTTTAGAAGATCGCGGTTGACAGGGAGATAGACATTGCGCATGCGTTAGGTGTTAGGTTTATTTTAGCAGCCAGTTTAGGGAGTTACGGGGCTCCAATAGTCAGCGTAAGGCTTCTTACGGCTGCTTTTTGTGGCGAGGTGAAAATGGAGTAAGTTTTCTCCATTTTCGCCACGTAAGTCCTTACGCTGCATTTTGGATACCAAACTGCGCTGGTTTGGTATACCTGCCTATAGCCCAAAAAACTACGGGCGACGGCAGAGATATACGCGCGTAACTTCTAGGTTACGCCGTATATGTGATACCAAATCAGCGTAAATATTGGCGTCGCCGGCTTTTGCGGGCGACGATTTATATCGGATCGACCCCCAGATTGGTTAGCTTAGAGCATACGTTCATTTGCATCTGCTCCCAGCAAAGAAGACCAGGTGCATGGTTTCCTACATGATTTGCAATAGGTGTGTATGTATACCTGTACTGCTAATATATGTTATCAGTTTTACCTGAACCGCTGATGCAAAAATATATCCTAGATGGAATTTACTATAGTTTGTACAGTATGTAAAAAAAATGTAATCTGTGATAGCTAATACAATCAAGAACTATTTTAAACCCACCAAACATCATGGCTTAAAATTAATCATCTGATCAGTTATATGTATTGATTAGTAGAAATGGAGATTTATTTTGCAATCATAATTGATTTGTTATTGGCTAATACACCACTAAAATGGGCATTCACTCAATAATCATTGTGATTTATCAAATAACCTCTATAACCTTCAAAGTACAATGAATTATACACAGTCTATAGTCTGACAGTTATGGATGGGCGAATGTGTTTATATTCAAATTTCGAATGTTAGAACAATTGTTATTGTAGAAATTCGATTTACATAATAGAATGTTGATAAGAATGAATATTCTTAAAAATTCTATTATCGAATGTTATTTACAGTATTCGAATGTCACATTCAAATTCAAATGTCACATTAATAGAACACAATTGTAGACTAGAAATACTATTTCGAATTCGAATGTCACATTCGAATTTGAATGCCACATTCAAATTCGAATATTGCATTTATAAAACACAGTATTAGACTAGAAATACTATTTCGAATTCGAATGTCACATTCAAATTAGAATGTCACATTCGAATTTGAATATTATATTTATAAAACACAGTATTAGACTAGAAATACTATTTCGAAATCGAATGTGACATTCGAATTCGAATGTAGCATTCGAATTCGAAGATTATATTTATTAAACACAGTTGTAAACTAGAAGTACTATTTTGAATTCAAAAGTGACATTCAAATTCGAATATTACATTTAAAAAAAAACAGTTGTAGACTAGAAATACTATTTCAAATTTTAATCTTACATTCGAATTCAAATGTCACATTCGAATTCGAATATTACATTTCAAAATTGAATGTATACATAGCTAAACATTCTATTATTTGAACAAATATTTTCAAAATTTATTGAAAAATTTGAAAACGAAAATTTGAAAATAGAACGTTGGAATGTTATATAAACATTCGAAATTCGATTCAAACAAACGAATGTATAAAAATTTGTTTTAAATTTCAAATTTTTAGAAACATTCGCCCATCCCTACTGACAGTATGTGAGTAAGTTCAGTACGTTAATGCACCAGCAACGGCAGAAAATGGTAAAATCTCTGATATCTTCTACTGTTTATAAGATTTAAAGTTATTTTATGTAATAAAGGCAGATAAAATATACATATTTAGCCTGGTAGTAATAACAAATTTAGGCCTAGATTTGGAGTTTGGCGGTAGAAGGGCTGTTAACGCTCCGCTGGCTTTTTTCTGGCCGCACCATAAATTTAACTCTGGTATCGAGAGTTCAAACAAATGCTGCGTTAGGCTCCAAAAAAGGAGCGTAGAGCATTTTTACCGCAAATCCAACTCTCGATACCAGAGTTGCTTACGGACGCGGCCAGCCTCAAAAACGTGCTCGTGCACGATTCCCCCATAGGAAACAATGGGGCCGTTTGAGCTGAAAAAAAACCTAACACCTGCAAAAAAGCAGCGTTCAGCTCCTAACGCAGCCCCATTGTTTCCTATGGGGAAACACTTCCTACGTCTGCACCTAACACCCTAACATGTACCCCGAGTCTAAACACCCCTATCCTTACACTTATTAACCCCTAATCTGCCGCTCCCGCTATCGCTGACCCCTGCATATTTTTTTTAACCCCTAATCTGCCGCTCCGTACACCGCCGCAACCTACGTTATCCCTATGTACCCCTAATCTGCTGCCCCTAACACCGCCGACCCCTATATTATATTTATTAACCCCTAATCTGCCCCCCTCAACGTCGCCTCCACCTGCCTACACTTATTAACCCCTAATCTGCCGAGCGGACCTGAGCGCTACTATAATAAAGTTATTAACCCCTAATCCGCCTCACTAACCCTATCATAAATAGTATTAACCCCTAATCTGCCCTCCCTAACATCGCCGACACCTAACTTCAATTATTAACCCCTAATCTGACGACCGGAGCTCACCGCTATTCTAATAAATGTATTAACCCCTAAAGCTAAGTCTAACCCTAACACTAACACCCCCCTAACTTAAATATAATTTACATCTAACGAAATAAATTAACTCTTATTAAATAACTTATTCCTATTTAAAGCTAAATACTTACCTGTAAAATAAATCCTAATATAGCTACAATATAAATTATAATTATATTGTAGCTATTTTAGGATTAATATTTATTTTACAGGCAACTTTGTAATTATTTTAATCAGGTACAATAGCTATTAAATAGTTAAGAACTATTTAATAGTTACCTAGTTAAAATAATAACAAATTTACCTGTAAAATAAATCCTAACCTAAGATATAATTAAACCTAACACTACCCTATCAATAAATTAATTAAATAAACTACCTACAATTACCTACAATTAACCTAACACTACACTATCAATAAATTAATTAAACACAATTCCTACAAATAAATACAATTAAATAAACTAGCTAAAGTACAAAAAATAAAAAAGAACTAAGTTACAAAAAATAAAAAAATATTTACAAACGTAAGAAAAATATTACAACAATTTTAAACTAATTACACCTACTCTAAGCCCCCTAATAAAATAACAAAGCCCCCCAAAATAAAAAATTCCCTACCCTATTCTAAATTAAAAAAGTTACAAGCTCTTTTACCTTACCAGCCCTGAACAGGGCCCTTTGCGGGGCATGCCCCAAGAAATACAGCTCTTTTGCCTGTAAAAAAATAAATACAATACCCCCCCCCAACATTACAACCCACCACCCACATACGCCGCCTAATCTAACCCAAACCCCCCTTAAATAAACCTAACACTAAGCCCCTGAAGATCTTCCTACCTTATCTTCACCATACCAGGTTCACCGATCCGTCCTGAAGAGCTCCTCCGATGTCCTGATCCAAGCCCAAGCGGGGGGCTGAAGAGGTCCATGATCCGGTCAAAGTCTTCATCCAAGCGGGGCAGAAGAGGATCTTCCATCCGATTGAAGTCATCATCCAGGCGGCATCTTCTATGGTCTTCCATCCGGAGCGAAGCGGCAGGATCCTGAAGACCTCCAGCGCGGAACATCCATCCGGCCCGACGACTGAACGACGAATGACTGTTCCTTTAAGGGACGTCATCCAAGATGGCATCCCTCGAATTCCGATTGGCTGATAGGATTCTATCAGCCAATCGGAATTAAGGTAGGAATTTTCTGATTGGCTGATGGAATCAGCCAATCAGAATCAAGTTCAATCCGATTGGCTGATCCAATCAGCCAATCAGATTGAGCTCGCATTCTATTGGCTGTTCCGATCAGCCAATAGAATGCGAGCTCAATCTGATTGGCTGATTGGATCAGCCAATCGGATTGAACTTGATTCTGATTGGCTGATTCCATCAGCCAATCAGAAAATTCCTACCTTAATTCCGATTGGCTGATAGAATCCTATCAGCCAATCGGAATTCGAGGGACGCCATCTTGGATGACGTCTCTTAAAGGAACCGTCATTAGTCGGGAGACAACGGAAGAAGAGGATGGATCCGCGTCGCCTGCTTCAAGATGGACCCGCTCCGCACCGGATGGAAGAAGATCGAAGATGCCGCTTGGAGAAGATGTTTGCCGGTCCGGATGTCCTCTTCTTGCCGGATAGGAGGAAGACTTTGGAGCCTCTTCTGGACCTCTTCAGCCACCGGATGATGGATCGCCAACCCCCGCTTGGGTTGGATGAAGATGTTGGAGCCAGGACGGATCGGTGATACCTGGATGGTGAAGACAAGGTAGGAAGATCTTCAGGGGCTTAGTGTTAGGTTTCTTTAAGGGGGGTTTGGGTTAGATTAGGGGTATGTGGGTGGTGGGTTGTAATGTTGGGGGGGGGTATTGTATGTTTTTTTTTACAGGCAAAAGAGCTGAAATTCTTGGGGCATGCCCCGCAAAGGGCCCTGTTCAGGGCTGGTAAGGTAAAAGAGCTTGAATTCGAGGGACGCCATCTTGGATGACGTCCCTTAAAGGAACAGTCATTCGTCGTTCAGTCGTCGGGCCGGATGGATGTTCCGCGCTGGAGGTCTTCAGGATCCTGCCGCTTCGCTCCGGATGGAAGACCATAGAAGATGCCGCCTGGATGATGACTTCAATCGGATGGAAGATCCTCTTCTGCCCCGCTTGGATGAAGACTTTGACCGGATCATGGACCTCTTCAGCCCCCCGCTTGGGCTTGGATCAGGACATCGGAGGAGCTCTTCAGGACGGATCGGTGAACCTGGTATGGTGAAGATAAGGTAGGAAGATCTTCAGGGGCTTAGTGTTAGGTTTATTTAAGGGGGGTTTGGGTTAGATTAGGCGGCGTATGTGGGTGGTGGGTTGTAATGTTGGGGGGGTATTGTATTTATTTTTTTACAGGCAAAAGAGCTGTATTTCTTGGGGCATGCCCTGCAAAGGGCCCTGTTCAGGGCTGGTAAGGTAAAAGAGCTTGTAACTTTTTTAATTTAGAATAGGGTAGGGAATTTTTTATTTTGGGGGGCTTTGTTATTTTATTAGGGGGCTTAGAGTAGGTGTAATTAGTTTAAAATTGTTGTAATATTTTTCTTATGTTTGTAAATATTTTTTTATTTTTTGTAACTTAGTTCTTTTTTATTTTTTGTACTTTAGCTAGTTTATTTAATTGTATTTCTTTGTAGGAATTGTGTTTAATTAATTTATTGATAGTGTAGTGTTAGGTTAATTGTAGGTAATTGTAGGTAGTTTATTTAATTAATTTATTGATAGGGTAGTGTTAGGTTTAATTATATCTTAGGTTAGGATTTATTTTACAGGTAAATTTGTTATTATTTTAACTAGGTAACTATTAAATAGTTCTTAACTATTTAATAGCTATTGTACCTGGTTAAAATAATTACAAAGTTGCCTGTAAAATAAATATTAATCCTAAAATAGCTATAATATAATTATAATTTATATTGTAGCTATATTAGGATTTATTTTACAGGTAAGTATTTAGCTTTAAATAGGAATCATTTATTTAATAAGAGTTAATTTATTTCGTTAGATGTAAATTATATTTAAGTTAGGGGGGTGTTAGTGTTAGGGTTAGACTTAGCTTTAGGGGTTAATCCATTTATTATAGTAGCGATGAGCTCCGGTCGTCAGATTAGGGGTTAATAATTGAAGGTAGGTGTCGGCGATGTTAGGGAGGGCAGATTAGGGGTTAATACTATTTATGATAGGGTTAGTGAGGTGGATTAGGGGTTAATAACTTTATTATAGTAGCGGTGCGGTCCGCTCGGCAGATTAGGGGTTAATAAGTGTAGGCAGGTGGAGGCGACGTTGTGGGGGGCAGATTAGGGGTTAAGAAATATAATATAGGGGTCGGCGATGTTAGGACAGCA
This sequence comes from Bombina bombina, assembly GCF_027579735.1. NCBI lineage: Eukaryota > Metazoa > Chordata > Amphibia > Anura > Bombinatoridae > Bombina > Bombina bombina. The sequence continues at coordinate 522,363,423 of NC_069503.1, forward strand.
GATTAGGGGTACATAGGGATAACGTAGGTTGCGGCGGTTTACGGAGCGGCAGATTAGGGGTTAATTATTTTAAGTAGCTGGCGGCGACGTTGTGGGGGGCAGGTTAGGGGTTAATAAATGTAATACAGGGGTCGGCGGGGTTAGGGGCAGCAGATTAGGGGTACATAAGTATAACATAGGTGGCGGTCGGCAGATTAGGCGTTAAAATATTTTAATCGAGTGGCGGCGATGTGGGGGGACCTCGGTTTAGGGGTACATAGGTAGTTTATGGGTGTTAGTGTACTTTAGGGTACAGTAGTTAAGAGCTTTATGAACCGGCGTTAGCCCAGAAAGCTCTTAACTCCTGCTATTTTCAGGCGGCTGGAGTTTTGTCGTTAGAGCTCTAACGCTCACTTCAGAAACGACTCTAAATACCGGCGTTAGAAAGATCCCATTGAAAAGATAGGATACGCAAATGGCGTAGGGGGATCTGCGGTATGGAAAAGTCGCGGCTGAAAAGTGAGCGTTAGACCCTTTAATCACTGACTCCAAATACCAGCGGGCGGCCAAAACCAGCGTTAGGAGCCTCTAACGCTGGTTTTGACGGCTACCACCGAACTCCAAATCTAGGCCATAATGTTTCAAAATGTTTGAGGCTGTGCTCTTGAACTAATACAATTAGGGCTTGAGTGTGTATTACAAGAAAAACATGACCACACGAGCGCAAACAAATCTTGAGCTTGTTGGGTTAGCGCAACTGAAGATCTTGCGTAAAGAGTTAGGGCAAAATAAAAAGTTGCATTAAACACAACATAAATACATTAAAATAAAGTGTTAGGGCTCCATGCAAGAAGCAGCGAAAGCTGCTCCGGAGCCCTTGCGGGGCAGGATCGCATATGCTTCTTACCTCTGAGGTGGCGAGGGAAAATAACTGAGAGCTCGCTCGCTCTCGGTGATTGACAGCCCCTTCAGTCGCACGAATGAAGGAGCGGGCATTACACACTCTGATGTGTGTAATGATACATACGGGCAAGCGGATCAACAGATCCGCTGCCCATGTGTATTGAAGGCAGGAGTACAGCTTTGCGAGTTGAGAAGCTGTCTGCCCGCTGCTTAGTACGTGCAACCCTTACACTCATGTAATACAATATCTAATACAAATTATTCACATAAATATAAAAAAAAGTTATAAGGGTTAAAAGGTATATGGCATACAGTGTTTGACTGCAAAGGGCTATAATATATATATATATAAATATACATGTCTAAATAGGTGTGTGTGGGTATATATATATATATATATATATATATATATATATATACAGTATATTTATACATATGCTGTATATACCTATATATTCATATAGATATATAGGTATAGATATATAGTTTATATAAGGGCTATTGGTAGTTTATTGTAGGTCGGGGTGTTTTTTTGGGGGGGGCTTTTTTATTTTTATAGGGCTATTCGATTAGTTGTAATTATTTTTATTTTTGATCATTTTTGTTTATTATTTTTTGTAATCTTTGAGTTTTTTATTTTTCGTAATTTAGTGTTTATTATTTTTTGTAATTTTAGTTTTTTTTTGTTTTTTTTCGTAGTGTTAGGTTTTTTTAATTTTTAATTTAGGTTTTTAATTGGTAGTATTTTTTTATTTTATTAGAATAATTATGCTAGGTTAATTTACAGTTTAAATTTAGTTGTTTTTTTTTATTTCACAGGTAAGTTTTAATTTTTTAAAGATAGTTATATTGTAATTTTAATTTAAAGTTATGGGGGTGTTAGATTTAGGGGTTAATAGTTTAAGTTAGTGTTGGCGATGTGGGGGGGGCGGCGGTTTAAGGGTTAATAGGTTTAGTTTAGTAGTTAAGATGTGGGGGGCTGGAGGTTTAGGGGTTAATACTTTTTATAGTGTTGGCAATGTGAGGAACCAGCGGCTTAGGGGTTAATATGTTTATTTAGGTGTTGTGATGTCGGGGAGCAGCGGATTAGGGGTTAATAAATGTTATTAGTGTCAACGATGTCGGGGAGCAGCTGTTAATAGGTTTATATAGTGTTTGCGATGTTGGGGAGTGGCGGATTAGGAGTTAATAGGTTTATTTAATAGTCGCGATATGGGTGGGCGGCAGACTAGGGGTTAATATGTTTAATATAGTGTTTTTGATGTGGGAGGGTTGCGGTTTAGGGGTTAATAGGTAGTTTATGGGTGTTAGTGTACTTTGTAACATTTTAGTTATGAGTTTTGTGAAACATTTTTGTTACACAAAACCCATAACTACTGGTCTCAGATGGCGGTATGGATCTTGTCGATATAGGCTGTAACGCAATCATTTTAGCCGAACCGCACAACCTGTAATACGGTGCTATGGAAAATCCCGCGCTCAAAGGTAATTTTTTGGAGTTCAAAATAGACTTTGCATTACAGGCTAAAATGCTTGCGGTATAGCTATACCACGGCGACTCTTAATCTGCGTTCCTGGCTATTCCAGCGTAATGGCCAATTTTTTAGCGTTAAAAGCCGTACCGCAAAACTCGTAATCTAGCCATATGTAAATAAGGTGTTGTTCTAATCAAGCAATTACTTTGTAGAAAGTAATAGGATCAGGATTCGGAAGTCTGGAATATGCACACAATATACAAAGTAGACATGTGCGTTTCGTTCTGAATCAAAATTGGGAAGAATTCGAAAAATTTGGAGATTCAAATCTATTTCCGAATTAGTTCAGATTTATTTGTTACATTCGAATGGCCATGGACTAACCAGAATTCAGTATAAAAATTAAATTTAGTGAGATTTAGTGAGATAGAACAGTGAAATAATTCAGTTTATGTAACTTGAAACCATCTCAATCAACATAACACATACCGAACTTCCGAATTTAAGAATGGAATCCAAAACAAATACATCCGAATACATCTGAATATATTTGAATCCAAATGAATCCGAAATAAATACATTTGAATGTATTCGAATCGATCCGAAACAAAATGTAAAAAAATTTGAATCGGTCCGAACGAACCGAAACAATTTTTTCCCGCTGTGAACATGTCTAATACAGAGTTGAATATAGTAATAATGATAATCCCGCAGGAATATCTGGGAGGAAGCGGGTGACCAATAAACAACTAATAAAAATGTGTATCGATATGTATATATATATATGTGTTAGTAAAAAAATTAAATTAATTTCATATTGGAACTCATATTAAAACCAACAATAAAATCATAAGATGAACAAAAAAAAATTAATATATAAATAATTATATTGTTAATAGTGATAGTAATAACGGGTGTAATTGTCCCAAATAGGAAATAAATAAAGTCTCATAGGTTGGAGTAAGTCAACAAGCTCCTCTTGTGTCCCACGGTGTAATGGTTCAAACTGTGCTAGGATAAAGAAAAAGACAAGGGGCGCCTCATATGGTAACTTGTATTTCAAACATGAAATCAAAAGAGAAGTGTAAAAACTACTCACAAGGATAGTGGCATCTTAAACGAATAAGATGCTATCAGGCAGGCTGACGTTTATACAGCAGTCAGTACGCTGTGGGTCTCTGTGTATCCAACCCGGCAAATGTAATCTCGGCTAGTCGATCCACCGCCCTCCGATACTGGTAACAAGTAACAGGTGAGTCCCTCAGTGAGGACACAGCATATCCAGCAAAGTGAAGCAAAATACAGGCGTCTCTCAGACACAATGAGCAACCAGCAGCTACAACAGCTACAACCGCTATCAGCTAAAACACTGGAAAGTAATGCAGCATAACTTTAAAAAAAAAAAAAACTGACAAGAAAATATCACAATGTCCATTGGATACCATGACTCAGCCTTCAGCATCCCAGTCCCATATGCCAATGGTTTGAAATATGATGTACATTTCAAACTTTTATTTTACAAAAGATATAGTATAATTCATCTTTGAATCCATATATATAAATAAATCATAAAACAACATTTTACAATGATTTTTCAGCTTTAGTTCCTGTCCATTTCTCTTTGTAATGGATAGTAATGACCTGATTGTGCATGGCTTTAAAATCTGTTATGCTCGGAATAAATAAAATATTTGGCTAACCTCTGTTCCTTTTCAAAGACAGATTAACTTAAATGACAAATTATATGTGCAAGCTTTTCAAGTACATTCATAATCAAACAGACATTAATATACAAAAGTTAATTGTGATTGAGGCTGGCAGAGAAAATAACTGAATAAGGGAGGGCATCATAAAATAGCCATAACAAGATAGATTAGTGTAAATGGACCCACATTATAAGCTACTGGTGAGTAATGCTGCGTAAATTATTCAAAACAGAGATTGAAAAATTAATCAAGAATATATATAGAATACTAGCTTAGGAGGGAATCTGATGAACATTTAATTAGTAGATTAAAACAGCAATTAATCACGGCCTAGATTTTTTCCTTATAATCTCATCATCTCATCACAAAGTATATAATTTAGAATTTAAATTTGTTAAGCAGATAAAGCTCATTTCAAATTAATTGTTGCATTTAACTGAACAATCCTATTTATTTGTTGGCATGAAAAATACTAACTAAGGTCTGTGTGTGATACTCTGTGTTTTGCTAATCATATGGGGCAGTGTTCTTTTTACCAATGGGGTCTGTTACTATCCATTAAAAGAGCTATTGGGAGCATGGGCCATCATCAAAGTTATATAAGGGATTACAGATATATGGTATATTATTATATAAAAATAATAATATTTAGTGCTGTAGGTTTAACTCCTGTTGGGTTAGCTTGCGAGTGGTAAGTGTTAGGTTTTTTTCCAGTTTGTGCTGTGCATTGAAGTCTATAAGGAGAAGAAGTTAGTGTGGTCACAATATCCAAAGTCCTGAAGTTAGCATGCCTCAGCTTTCTCTCATGCACAAACATTTTACTTTTAACTTGCAATACCCTTGCACATTAAAAGTTTACTTCTGGTGGTGTTTGCAAGCAAGCAAAAGCACTAAATAGCGCACCACTTGTAATCTGGCCCATAGTGTTTAATACAAATGAACGGACTATCAGAAGGTAAAATGTATTGTTTGTCTCGCTTTGGACTATCTTTAAATTTATGCACAAAACAAGTAGGTCTAAAATATCTAATCGTACACATATTAGATGCAGTTTAGAATGACACAAGTTAAATTTCCCACAGAGGGGGGGCGTGTCTAGGCGGCGTCCATGACAGGACGTGTTATCAGGAGCTCTAGGAGAATATCTGTACAATCCGCCGATTATACACAGATAATTGCAGCATATATGGGAAAAAAGCATTTTCTTTGTCTGCAGTATAATCCACTGAACTGATCAATACCAAATTTGCTGACTTAATGACTCTGGAGCGCTGATCTGGACCGCTGTGGCCTCTGGCGGCGGCCTCTACTGAGACCTCAGCACCCCCCCCGGTCATCCGGGTAAGGCATTCCCTACTGGATTGCAATCCTTCTCTATAGGAGAAAACACCTACCATTCATGCCACCTATGTCTGCTATGCCATCCTTGTTCTGGGGGATAAACAGGAGTGAGGATTGAGAGATTTCACTACTACTCGAGTATCTGTAAGAAATGGCGCCTTGTTTCACTATGCTACTTCAGACTGTGACCCGCTTACTAGAGGAGCATCACGACAGGATACTACAGACCTTGCTGGCTGAAACCGATAGTCTGCGAGAGCTCATAAAGCAAGCTAGACTTCCATATAATGCCCCAGAAGCTTCCCCGGAGAAAGTAGACAAAGAAGCCAGCCCCCAAGCGCACCTCCTAAACACACCAGAGCCCTCGCTACAGGTCCAGGTCTCGGATGGGACATCACAGTACCGTGGTCTGAGTGCACCGGTAGGTACCGCTTTAAGGGTGCAGGATTCCTCTGATCACTCATCGGGAAAGATAGCGGTAACGAGAGGTTCCTTTGTGGGGAGACCCGCGTGCACAGCTAGAGCGGATTTGAATGTCGCCTCTCCCGGTCTTGAAGGGACCTATCGTGGGCAGAGACACGGGAGGAGGCTGGCCTCGGTGATATCGCCATATCTGCTGTCAGAGGACACCACACTGGGGACACTTATCTCGCCTAGATTTATAGGCAAAAGTTCCACAAAGAGGGGAGGGTGGTCCGAGCCTAGCCTCTGCAGCATACCCAATACACAGTTTACACCGCACAGTCCCCCTTTTTATGGGTCACTACCCCTACTCTTTACAAATGAAGATGCAACAAGGAGAACAGGCATCGGATAAGGAGTTGCTCTCTCTGGTTTTGATGTGCGGCATTTAGACAGATTGTCGTATCAGCATACCCGCAGAACTCACTATAAGGATCAGCAGACATGTTCATTCCCTGCTTACACTATGTACGGGGTCACTTTCCACTATGAACATTGATAGACTGGGAAATTTACCAACTACATTAAGTCCTTTGTTTCTTACAGGATAACATAAGGAACATTAACCGACAGCTCAATGTAAAACAGAACTAACTTATAAAGCATGTTGAACAATCTATATGTTAAAGGCTTTTGGCCCTACACTCTGCTTTCTTTCCTATGTGCATGCCTCTATAGTTAAGCCGCACCTACATGTGTCACTGTACAACAGTAATTAATGTGGCAGCATCTCTTGCTTAGACCTAAATGTAAATATTCTGCTCTACATTGCTATGCTCCCTAAGTGTTTCCCCTTACAAACTACCTATATGTCACAAAATGACTTATGTTAATGTCTGTGTTGGGGGTAATGTCTGGTGATCTATTAGAGTTATAATGGGCACTGTTGTATTTTTATATATGTCCTTTACTAGAAGTGCTTTGTTGCGGGGGTGGGTAGGCTCATCTTCCTACTCCAGGATCAGGGGTATTACTCCACTTTGATGTCATATGGAGGAAAGATATTTCATCAGGATAGTGCCCCGCAAACACATGTTTTTTTTTTTTTTTTTTTTCCATGTTTGTAGTTATGTTAGTTGAATGGGAGATATCTTCCTAATTTTTAGAGCAGTATCTAAGTTAGTTTGCTATTCAGTATTTTGGAGTGATCTGACTGTGCATTCTGGGCGAACCTTCTCCTCACATGCTATCCCTATGTACTTAGAGGCCCCCCTGCAGAAGTTAACTAGAAAATAGTTCTCATAATGGATAATAGCTAACATAACATCAGTTAATCCTCTTTTTTGCGCAGCCATAGGCCGAGGTAGCGCAATACTTTGAGGGTAACTACTGGGAAGAAAAAATAACAAACGGGAGAGCCAAATAATAGTGGGCTTGACTAAGGGGCTGCCCTGGTTTGGGATTTAAAACACCCAAAATGTCACTATCTGGGAGAACCGGAGGTCACCTATGGCCTAAGGAGGTTGGCTCTGTAGTTGAAAGATATATTAATGGCAGCAAAGATAGTTCAACACCCCTATTTGAAGTCACCTTTAGTCCCCTGTCAACCTTAATGTGTAATAGGGTTCGCCATGTTCAACTCCAATTCTCCTTCATTGCGGACATAGGCTTAGTCAAGAGAGAGTGCGCTTAGAACAAGCTTTGGACACCAGTGTAATATGTCCCTTATAATTGATTATTATCCTCATTTTTCCTGTAATTTTACTTTGATATGGCAGACATAGGAATATATCACTTTGTGTCATTATAAAATTCTACGGTCCACAAGTGACCGCACTTATCATTAGTGTCCCCCTATTGAGTCACATATATTTTCATGGGTCCAAGAGTGGCCCCTAGAAGTGTTGGAGGCATATACCTATATATTAAAAACATCAAATGAGGTTTATTACTAGTGTTAAATAGCTTTACTTACTATTCTATTGGTTTGACTTTTAATTATCTTTGTATCTTATTGTTATGCACTTCCATGTCATGCTTGGGTAACATAATGTATCTACTGTATTCACTATTGAGCATTGTCTTGGAGCTGTATTTATGAATAACCTCAATAAAAAAAAAAAAAGAAAAAAAAAAAAATTTCCCACAGAGGGGTTTAAGCCTTTTTGGCAATGTATTCATTATAATACCCCTGTCCAAACTCACTCATAATAGCAAAAGTTGCACCAAACAGTATAGTGTAAAGTACAAAATATAATCTATGTGTACGCTTAATCATTTCTCCATATTTTTTTATTCTCAAGTTCAGGAAACATAGATTTATGAGTTCTCACTTTAACAACACAAATAAATTAGGCTAGAATTTGCTGCCGGTTAAACATTATTACTATGAGAATCACTTGATTATTATATGGATATGACCCTCACAGCCTTTGAATCATGGGGACCTCACTCTTTCACATGAGAGGTCTTATGACATATATCTATAATGATGGGGGTTATAAAGACTTCATAATATTTGGTATATCCCTCAAAATAGGACCAATGCTGGATTGTGGGCTTTAAGTTTCTTTATGGGGGCAAGACCGGTGAATGCCAACCCCTATGATTTTTTATGATTTTTTAGGTGACCACTGTTGCCATATGGCCCCTTCTCTTTCAAAAGAGGGGTCCCTTGTCCCATTTTAGTTGTGGTCCCTTTTAAATCCCATAGTACGTTGAAGGCACCTATTACACAGGTGACTGCAATACAGTGGGTATTGAAAAGAATCCCCCCCTTGAAAATAATCACATTTTGTTGCTTTTCAGCCTGAAATAAAGACAGACACAGTTTTTGTTTAACCAGTTGTAATTGCTCAGTACAACTTATAACATCCACGTGAAAGATATAACACAAACATATCAGACAAAAATAAAGACAATTCAAAAACAGAATAACTGAGCTGGAAAAAGGATCACCCCCTTGTGTCAGTATTTTGTTGAACCACCTTTTGCCTTAATTACAGCCTTTAGTCTGTTGGGATATGTCTCTTCTAACTTTGCACATCTAGACTGTGCAATATTTGCCCACTCTTCTTTGCAGAACTGCTCCAGTTCTGTTACATTTGATGGTGACCGTTTGTGGACTGCAGTCTTCAAGTCATGCCACAGATATTCAATCGGGTTTAAGTCTGGGCTCTGACTAGGCCATGCAATGACATTCACCTATTTCTCCTTCAACCACTGTGTGGTAATGTTTGCTGTGTTCTTTGGGTCATTGTCATGTTGGAAGGTAAACCTACTTCCCATTGACAACTTCCTGGCAGAGGGCAGAAGGTTTTCCTCAAGAAATTTACAGTATTTTGCCCCATCCAGTACTCCTTCTATCCTGCCAAGTGCTCCAGTGCCTGCTGCAGAGAAACACCCCCATAACAGGATATTACCACCTCCATGCGTTACTGTAGGTATGGTGTTATTTGGATGGTGAGCTGTATTGAATTTTCTCCAGACATATTGTTTGGTGTTGAGGCCAAATAATTCAATTTTAGTCTCATCTGACTATAACACCTTTTTCTATGTGGCCTCAGAATCTCCTAGGTGTGTTACAGCAGAAGCTCAGTCGTGACTACATGTATCCTTTCTTGAGGAGTGGCTTTTTTCTTGCAACCCTCCCATACAAGCCACATTTGTGGAGAATTCGTGATATTGTCACATGCACACAATGATCACTCTTTGTCATAAATTCTTGCAACTGCTTCAAAGTTGCTGTGGGCCTCTTAGTAGCCTCTCTGACCAGTTTCCTCCTGGCTGTTTCATCCAGTTTGGAGTGACGTCCTGATCCAGAGAGGGTCTGTGTTGTACCAAATATCTTCCACATTTTAATAATAGACTTCACTATGCTTCTAGGCATTGATAAAGCCTATAATATTTTCTGGTATCCATCTCCTGACTTGTGCCTGCCCACAACTTTATCCCGGAGATCTTTTGACAGTGCCTTGCCAACCATAGTTGATTGTTTGCTTCAGTTGCACTACCAGGGACTGAAATGCTCCAGGAAAGCTCTTTTCATGCTGAGCTAATCAATATGTCCACAGCTGATCACAGTTGAATTTCAAATGGCTTTGTGTGTGCCGTTGAGAAGGTGATTAGCTACACCTGATTGAGTTTACAAGTAATTTTAGGAGGGGGTGATCCTTTTTCCAAGTCAGTAATTCTGTTTTTGAATTGTCTTTGTTTTTGCCTGACATGTTGGTGTTATATCTTTCACTTGGATGTTATAAGTTGCACTGAATAATTACAACTGGGTAAACAAAAATTGTGTCTTTATTTCAGGCTGTAAAGCAACAAAATGTGATCAATGTCCCTTTCAATTGACAGTAAAGTCAAATTAAACTTAAATGATTTATGTAAAGAATTTAAGGTTAACTTTCCATTTCACTTCTGTGATCTAATTTGCTTTATTTTCTTGGTATCCTTTAATGAAAAGCTTACCTGGGTAGGCTCAGTGTACTGGGGAGGTAGCTCCACAAAAATGCCTGTTGTCATTGGCTGACCCAGTAGCCCTGATTATAAAATGGTCACCAGACCCATGATAAATGATGTTTTCTGTCTTTACAGTCTCACAATTCAGGCGTCCAGTGATATTTAATATAAAATGTGGGCTGACCCTCTCTATCACCATGAGTAGTGGGACATAATAGGGATCTGAATAATAATTTGCCCACATCGCCAGTTAACTCAGATCTTGGCAGTGGGGAGGGGGCATGTATTCAAAACATGTTTACACAGCATATACTGTGCCTTCACTTAAAGTAAAAATGATTTCTGTGTAGCAACACTTCAAATAATCAATATTTAAACTAAGTTTCACTATACATTAAGTAGATTTTGTACAATTGAAAATCTCGCCACTGAAAGGCATGCGATACTGGTATGTGTAAAAAGGGGCATCTAAGATGGAGGCTATTTCTTTTAAAATGTGAATATTTACATTAAAATACAGGTTATTCACATGGAACGCCCATTAAATGTCTATACATTAGCTATGTAAGTGATAGCCATTGTTTATTAATGAAAAAAACACCTTAATAAGAAACCTATAGAAGATGTGGGGTTTGGGGGATATTATTCATGTGTATATAGTTTTTGATATGTATGTGTATTCATGGGCATCCACAAGGGGGGACAAGAAGGGGCATCTGCCCCCCCCTAATGTTTATCTTCACCTGGAGAAAACTGCAGAAAAAAAAAAGAAAATTTAAAGTCTATTTCTATGCATTTTAATCAGTTCAGTTTTAGAGGAAGAAGCACAGTATTCTGGGAGTTACAAAGCATTCTCAAATATGTAGTTTACTATATCCTACTCTATTGTGTCACTGCAGTCCCAGCATGCATAGTACAGTTATTTCTTGTTTGAACTCTGTAGAGGGAACACTCTGCATAGCAAATGGATGATATGTAAGCCTTTTATTATATAGTGTAAGCCTGTTCTTATATAAAATCACTAACCATGTTGCTCTTTACTAATAAATACATTTCTGAGATATTGCTGGGTATAAGCATAAATCAGACAAGCTTTATATGTACTTTTGTGCTGCACATGGCTTGTTAACGGCTTCACACCTCCTCTGCATATGTACACATAAGCAGCCAGCACTGGGGAAAGTCGGATCGTTTCACAGTTACAGCTACACCATTTGTAGTTTTTTTTCTCTCTCCCTGCACCCTTGCTGTATCTGTATATGTTTACAAGTTACACAATCAGAAGCAGCAGTATTCAGCAATGCTGATTTACACCAATGAACAAGTAAAGTATTATATACAGTATATATATATATATACCTATATACACACACACACACATGCATACTACCGGGCCCTGGACATGTCCAGCTAACATTTACTGGGCCTTGGTTGGAACAACCGCCCTAGACTACACAATTCTGGGAATTATTGCTTTTAGCAACAACCTGAGAAAATTCTACTTGCAGTTAAATAAACATATAATTTTAAACAACCTTCCAGTTTACTTCTATGATTAAACTTGCTTCATTCTCTTGGTATCATTGGCAATCGCCAATCAACAGCTAGAACCTAGGTTGTTTAAAATTGTATGCTCTGTCAAAATTATGAATGTCTAATTATGACTTTACTGTACCTTTAATGTGTCTATATGTGGCTCATTTTGGCAGATTACATGTTTTTAAGACCTATGAGGTCTATACTATACTTTTATTTATGTGTAATACATAAACAATTGTAAGTATAGATATGTGCTTATGCTCACATGATTCTTTAAAAAAAAAAAAAAATATATATATATATATATATATATATATATAATATATTTATTGTAGGTAAATCATTCAAATATTGTCAAAACTTAGCTTCAAGTCAACCTCACATTATTTCTTGCTGCACCAATACAAACTCAGCTTGTGTGTGTCAGTATGTGTGAGTAACAGTGTATGTGACAGAGTGTGTATGTACCAATGAATATGTGTGTGTAAGTCTGAATGTGTCTGTGTATGTGATAGTGTATTTAAAGGGACAGGAAACCCAAAATGTTCTTTCATGATACGGATAGAACATACAATTTTAAACATCTTTCAAATGTATTCCTATCATCAAATTTGCTTTATTCTATTGTAATTATTTGCTGAAGAAACAGCATTGCACTACTTGCAGCTAGCTGAACACATCTAGTTAGCCAATCGCAAGAGACAAGTGTGTGCAGGCACCAATCAGGACCTAGCTTCCACTTGTTAAGGATATGTGCGTATTCTTTCTCAACTAGGTATATGAAGAGAACAAAACACATTTGAAAATGGAAGTTAATTTAAATGTGACTTAAAATCACATGCTCTATCTCAATATTGCAGGTTTAATTATGACTTTCCTATCACTTTAAAGTTTAGCATATAGTGGCTGCAAAATGTAAAGAGCACTCGTAAAGTAGGACTAGTAGTATTTTGGGATAATTTTCAACCCCTTATTTATATATATATATATATATATATATATATATATATATATATATATATATATATATATATATATATATATATATAGTATATATATATTGCCTTGGTATATTTCCCTTTTTTCATTTTACCAAAGTGTGTTTTTTCAGCTTTTGACTATGTAAAATTTGTTTTTCTTTTATTTAACAGCTTTTGAAATATTGTATTTATATAGCTGCTATAATTTTTCACTGTATTGAATGTGTTTAGCTTATAATTTTACAGCTACACTGTAACAAACATGTTATTAATATTGAACAAGTGTGGTACAGTGCAGTGCAATATTAAAACACATTCATTACAGTGACAATATTTAGCAGCTATACAAATACAATATTTAAAAAGTCACCAAATCCATTGTGCAATTTACATAATGCAAAGCTGAAAAAAACTAATTTTTGTAAAAACCAAAAGGCTGCGGCTTCTGTCTTCTATGGGAAATTAATATGCAGTGTACAAAATCTTCTGTCTAAAATGAAATGCACACACCAAAAGTTAAAAACATGTTTATTTACATAACAAAAATACTTTAAATACATGCTATAGTATTTTACAGTATAAAACATAAGAAACGGTATACACCTGTATAATATACACTTAACCATCCCAGCTCCTATAGGTTTCTTATTCATCATGTCCTAAGTTCACTATTGCATTGCAACAAATGGCTTGAGTTTTTGTTTACACTTTTAAATTGCATGTATATGTGCCCCTGTATGCCTCAGCTCGCCTGTGGCGGGGCAAAATTACCCGCAAGTAATCACTATTGCACACGAGTGCAATTTTGCGCTTACATGCAATCCCGCCCCCCTGCCCCTGCCCACGCGGGCAGGAGCTGTCAATCTCCTTGGTCGGACTTGACCGCAGAGATTGAATTTCGCCACCTTAGAGGTGGCAAAGAGGTTAAGAAAGCGGCGGTCTGGTGACCGCTGCTTGATAAATTACGGCAAGCAAGTTCTTGTGAGAACTTGCAGCCATATGGCTTTGGTAAATCGAGCCCTTGGTGAGACTGCCCTCAAACACTGACTTCACAAAGAATCTTGATTTCAAGATAGACCCTTTCTTAAAATATTGCTATTATCACAATGCTTTTAACATCTGGACAAATGTGTTCAGCTAGCTCCCAGTAGTGCATTGCTTCTTTCAACAAAGGATACCAAGAGAATGAGGCAAAAATGATAATAGAAGTAAACTGGAAAGTTGTTTGAAATGGTTTGCTCTATCTGAATTATGAGAGGGAAAAGAGACTTACCAGGGAAATGAAAAGGAGTTAAAATAGAGTTGTACCCCTTTCATGCCAGAGAGACCTGCACTGCAATGCTTCCAAGGAATTAGCTCTCTCTCACCTCCAACCTTTAACCCATCCCTAACCCTGAGGCCAGTCCTTTTCCAAAAAGACTGACCATAACATTATTGCACCACCTAGATCCCCCGTAACATCTTAGCCATGGCATTGGCTTCATCAATCATGTGGTCCCAGTACTGTGTCTGGCAACTGAATGGAATAGGAGGAATAGGCCAATGAGATATTAAACAATGCTAAAAAATGTGTTTAACTTATAATGACAGTCTACTCCAGTTTTGTTATTGTTTACAAAGATAGATAATTTGTTTATTACCCATTCCTCAGTTTTGTATAACCAACACTGTTATATTAATACACTTTTGTACCTCTGTGATTACCTTGTATCTAAGCCTTTGCAAACTGACCCCTTATTTCAGTTCTTTTGACAGACATGGATTTTAGCCAATCAGCGCTGACTCATAAATAACTCCACGGGAGTGAGCACAATGTTACCAATATGGCACACATGAAATAGCACTGTATAGCTTTGAAAAACTTTATAAAATGTGCTGAGATAAGGGGCGGCCTTCAAGGGCTTAGAAATCAGTTTACGAGCCTACCTAGGTTTAGCTTTCAACAAAGAATATCAAGAGAACAAAGCAAATTTGATGCTAAAAGTAAATTGGAAAGTTGTTTAAAATTGCATGCCCTACTCTGCCTCTAGCTAACTTAGTACATATGTTCTGGGAGTGCCCAAAAATAAGAAATTTCTGGTTGAAGGTTCAATACTGGATGGTAAATACGCTGGGCCTCCCCTCTTTGTCTCTCTCACCATTAAAGGTGGTTCTATTAGCCCACGATGGGGAATTATCCCCAATAATATTAAAATTATTAACTTGATTATATTAGCAGGTAGATATTTAATCTTAAAGAAATGGAAAACTGGAGCCATCCCGAGCGTAAAAGAAATCAAAAACTGCTTAAAGAAACAATGCATGATTGAACAAGTGGATACTGACTTGCAAAGTGATGCAGATGTTAAGAAGTTCTTTGTAAAGTGGTCTGTATTTATAAAAACTCTCCCCCCCCACGGAAATTGAATACTTAATATATCCATTCAGAAATACTGAATTAGTACTGTTGGGAATCTGGTGACTGATCTGCTCATCTTCTCTTTCCTCATACTTTCCCTCTCTTGGTTTTTTTTGTTTTTTTTTGTTTTTTCTCTCTCTTTTTTTTTTAATTATTAATTATGCAGGTAATTTCTCACTAGAATGCTTAGATTATCGAGATGTTTAGAAAAAATGTATAAAATGGAAAAACCCCAGTAGAGTGTGCAGCTTACTTTGGATGCTTTTTACTTCTTACTCTTTCTCTTTACCACACATCCATATTGCCTAAATCGGGCCTGTTTTTCTCTTTTTTCTTTCTTCTTATTTTTTTTTTTTTTCATATGGTTGTTTAATATGAAATAATTGGCCCTGCGAGGCGCAAAATCTGTATTTAAGTTTTAATGCACCCTTTGCTGGATATAAATAAACAATTAAAAAAAAAAATTGCATGCCCTATCTGAATCATAAAAGTTAAATTTTGACTAGACTGTCCCTTTAACTGGATACATAAGCACATTCAGAGTCATAAAATAAATGTACCCAGAAGAGGACAAATACATAATGTGTATGGTATAAACAGGGCAGTCTTTAACACAGGGCAAAAGGGGCAGCTGCCCAGGGCCCAGTTTCTGTTGAGGGGCCCAAGAGTCCTAAAAAAAAATATATATATATTATTACATTAGTACATTCTTTTCTCTTTGGGGTTTTTTCCAGTTTCTATCCTCTCTTAGGCCAGGACACTTTTTAATACTACTAACTTGTCCTATTAGTGTTCTATAACATCTGTGACACCATTATCTAGTAATTCTTTATTTCTACTTTCTCTAGTATACTTAAGCCTCTCTTGGGGCACTCCTTCATATATTTAATATTTCCTATTTATCCATCTGTACAATTTCGTTAGGCGATTGTCCAAATAGAAGTGAGCCTGTATACTTTTTCGTAATATTGGCTCTGTCCCCCTATTTCTGTATTATTGTTTGTATTCAAAGAATCTAATTATAGGCACATAAATATATACAATCTGTAAACTAGGTTTTCTAAGACATGCAAATTGCTTTAACCAGCTACCTGATTTGCAGCGTTTGCAGGTTACAGAATTTGCTTTTTGGTTCTTGGGGAGCATGAGACAAAGCACAATTTTGACACAAAAGCAACAGATGTTTTTGTTCTTTTCAAATATCAAAGTGTTTTCAACAAAAATTCACTTAGAAAAAAATAACTATTTCCTATGGCCTAGATTTGGAGTTTGGCGGTAGCCGTGAAAACCAGCGTTAGAGGCTCCTAACGCTGGTTTTAGGCTACCGCCGGTATTTGGAGTCAGTCAGGAAAGGGTCTAACGCTCACTTTGCAGCCGCGACTTTTCCATACCGCAGATCCCCTTACGTCAATTGCGTATCCTATCTTTTCAATGGGATCTTTCTAACTCCGGTATTTAGAGTCGTGTCTGAAGTGAGCGTTAGAATTCTAACGACAAAACTCCAGCCGCAGAAAAAAGTCAGTAGTTAAGAGCTTTCTGGGCTAACGCCGGTTCATAAAGCTCTTAACTACTGTGCTCTAAAGTACACTAACACCCATAAACTACCTATGTACCCCTAAACCGAGGTCCCCCCACATCGCCACCACTCGATTAAATTTTTTTAACCCCTAATCTGCCGACCGCCACCTACGTTATACTTATGTACCCCTAATCTGCTGCCCCTAACACCGCCGACCCCTATATTATATTTATTAACCCCTAATCTGCCCCCCCTAAACGTCGCCTCCACCTGCCTACACTTATTAACCCCTAATCTGCCGAGCGGACCGCACCGCTACTATAATAAAGTTATTAACCCCTAATCCGCCTCACTCCCGCCTCAATAACCCTATAATAAATAGTATTAACCCCTAATCTGCCCTCCCTAACATCGCCGACACCTAACTTCAATTATTAACCCCTAATCTGCTGACCGAATCTCGCCGCTACTGTAATAAATAGATTAACCCCTAAAGCTAAGTCTAACCCTAACCCTAACACCCCCCTAAGTTAAATATAATTTAAATCTAATGAAATAAATTAACTCTTATTAAATAAATTATTCCTATTTAAAGCTAAATACTTACCTGTAAAATAAACCCTAATATAGCCACAATATAAATTATAATTATATTATAGCTATTTTAGGATTTATATTTAATTTACAGGTAACTTTGTATTTATTTTAACCAGGTACAATAGCTATTAAATAGTTAAGAACTATTTAATAGCTAAAATAGTTAAAATAATTACAAATTTACCTGTAAAATAAATCCTAACCTAAGTTACAATTAAACCTAACACTACACTATCAATAAATAAATTAAATAAAATACCTACAATTACCTACAATTAAACCTAACACTACACTATCAATAAATGAATTAAATACAATATCTACAAATAAATACAATTAAATAAACTAACTAAAGTACAAAAAATAAAAAAGAACTAAGTTACAAAAAATAAAAAAATATTTACAAACATTAGAAAAATATTACAACAATTTTAAACTAATTACACCTACTCTAAGCCCCCTAATAAAATAACAAAGACCCCCAAAATAAAAAAATGCCCTATCCTATTCTAAATTACAAAAGTTCAAATCTCTTTTACCTTACCAGCCCTGAACAGGGCCCTTTGCGGGGCATGCCCCAAGAAATTCAGCTCTTTTGCCTTGAAAAAAACACATACAATACCCCCCCCAACATTACAACCCACCACCCACATACCCCTAATCTAACCCAAACCCCCCTTAAATAAACCTAACACTAAGCCCCTGAAGATCTTCCTACCTTGTCTTCACCTCACCGGGTATCACACCGATCCGTCCTGGCTCCGATATCTTCATCCAACCCAAGCGGGGGCTAGACATCCATCATCCGACGGCTGAAGAAGTCCAGAAGAGGGTCCAAAGTCTTCATCCTATACGGGAAGAAGAGTAGATCCGGACCGGCAACCATCTTCTTCCAAGCGGCATCTTCTATCTTCATCCGATGACGACCGGCTCCATCGTGAAGATCTCCAGCGCGGACCCATCTTCTTCCGGTGACGTCCAACTGAAGAATGACGGTTC
This sequence comes from Bombina bombina, assembly GCF_027579735.1. Classification (NCBI taxonomy): domain Eukaryota; kingdom Metazoa; phylum Chordata; class Amphibia; order Anura; family Bombinatoridae; genus Bombina; species Bombina bombina. The sequence continues at coordinate 522,381,722 of NC_069503.1, forward strand.
CTTTAAGGGACGTCATCCAAGATGGCGTCCCTCGAATTCCGATTGGCTGATAGGATTCTATCAGCCAATCGGAATTAAGGTAGGAAAATTCTGATTGGCTGATGGAATCAGCCAATCAGAATCAAGTTCAATCCGATTGGCTGATCCGATCAGCCAATCAGATTGAGCTCGCATTCTATTGGCTGTTCCGATCAGCCAATAGAATGCGAGCTTAATCTGATTGGCTGATTCCATCAGCCAATCAGAATTTTCCTACCTTAATTCCGATTGGCTGATAGAATCCTATCAGCCAATCGGAATTCGAGGGACGCCATCTTGGATGACGTCCCTTAAAGGAACCGTCATTCTTCAGTTGGACGTCGCCGGAAGAAGATGGGTCCGCGCTGGAGGTCTTCACGATGGAGCCGGTCCTCATCGGATGAAGATAGAAGATGCCGCTTGGAAGAAGATGGTTGCCGGTCCGGATCTACTCTTCTTCCCGGATAGGATGAAGACTTTGGACCCTCTTCTGGACTTCTTCAGCCGTCGGATGATGGATGTCTAGCCCCCGCTTGGGTTGGATGAAGATATCGGAGCCAGGCCGGATCGGTGTGATACCCTGTGAGGTGAAGACAAGGTAGGAAGATCTTCAGGGGCTTAGTGTTAGGTTTATTTAAGGGGGGTTTGGGTTAGATTAGGGGTATGTGGGTGGTGGGTTGTAATGTTGGGGGGGGGGAGTATTGTATGTGTTTTTTTCCAGGCAAAAGAGCTGAATTTCTTGGGGCATGCCCCGCAAAGGGCCCTGTTCAGGGCTGGTAAGGTAAAAGAGATTTGAACTTTTGTAATTTAGAATAGGATAGAGCATTTTTTTATTTTGGGGGTCTTTGTTATTTTATTAGGGGGCTTAGAGTAGGTGTAATTAGTTTAAAATTGTTGTAATATTTTTCTAATGTTTGTAAATATTTTTTTATTTTTTGTAACTTAGTTCTTTTTTATTTTTTGTACTTTAGTTAGTTTAATTGTATTTATTTGTAGATATTGTATTTAATTCATTTATTGATAGTGTAGTGTTAGGTTTAATTGTAGGTAATTGTAGGTATTTTATTTAATTTATTTATTGATAGTGTAGTGTTAGGTTTAATTGTAACTTAGGTTAGGATTTATTTTACAGGTAAATTTGTAATTATTTTAACTATTTTAGCTATTAAATAGTTCTTAACTATTCAATAGCTATTGTACCTGGTTAAAATAAATACAAAGTTACCTGTAAAATAAATATAAATCCTAAAATAGCTATAATATAATTATAATTTATATTGTAGCTATATTAGGATTTATTTTACAGGTAAGTATTTAGCTTTAAATAGGAATAATTTATTTAATAAGAGTTAATTAATTTTGTTAGATTTAAATTATATTTAACTTAGGGGGGTGTTAGTGTTAGGGTTAGACTTAGCTTTAGGGGTTAATACATTTATTAGAATAGTGGTGAGCTCCAGTCGGCAGATTAGGGGTTAATGTTTGAAGTTAGGTGTCGGCGATGTTAGGGAGGGCAGATTAGGGGTTAATACTATTTATTATAGGGTTAGTGAGGCGGATTAGGGGTTAATAACTTTATTATAATAGCGGTGCGGTCCGCTCAGCAGATTAGGGGTTAATAAGTGTAGGCAGGTGGAGGCGACGTTGTGGGGGGCAGATTAGGGGTTAATAAATATAATATAGGGGTCGGCGATGTTAGGGCAGCAGATTATGGGTACATAGGGATAATGTAAGTAGCGGCGGTTTACGGAGCGGCAGATTAGGGGTTAATAATAATATGCAGGGGTCAGCGATAGCGGGGGCGGCAGATTAGGGGTTAATAAGTGTAAGGTTAGGGGTGTTTAGACTCGGGGTACATGTTAGAGTGTTAGGTGCAGACGTAGGAAGTGTTTCCCCATAGCAAACAATGGGGCTGCGTTAGGAGCTGAACACGGCTTTTTTGCAGGTGTTAGGTTTTTTTTCAGCTCAAACACCCCCATTGTTTCCTATGGGGCCAGAAAAAAGCCAGCGTTAGCTACGCGGGTCGTTACCGACAAAACTCTAAATCTAGCCGTATGTTTGCTAAAGAAGTTTCATAACTCATTCCAAATAACATTCAAATAAAAGAAAATATATTTTTATATGTATTAAGTTTATAGAACATTCCCAAGGAGAAGTGTATAAGTTTAGAATAATATATTACCATCATCTTTTTAAATGTGTTTATTACATATGATTTAATGGAAGATACCCTGTGGAAAAAAATAATATCCATATTTAAATGAAGGCATTTTGATGATTGGCTGTGTTATCATGGTTGCCAAGACACCAGCTGTTGTATGGGTTTCAGTCGCACTGGAACGAACTGAAGAAAGAATCATAGCTGCATGATCTAATGGTAAAAAAAGCAAATACAGCTCTTTGGTGATAATATAAAGCCGACCTCCCACTCTGCCTTCAAAATAACATTAAATGTGTAGTTTTCTGCTGACATCAACTCATTATCACTGCGTTTCTAGGAGGAATAACAATGCTGCCAGAAGGGTACATATTTATCGATTATATAAAAGAGCGAATAAAATAAATATATATATACATACACCTGAACATAAATCTGAAGTGCAAAGCAAAAGGTTCTATTTCTCCTTAGAGCTTGCACCATTGTCAGTAAGGTGTGAACAAAATGAAGATGAGACAACAGATTTTATTGTGAAATTAAATCATACAAATTTACAGATGTGATTTAATCTAGGGTTAGCCTCAGCCTTTATTTTACCAATGTGACAGGTATTTTTAAAGTTCAGGTCAATTTAGAAATTACAAAATAAATATAGGAACAAAAGCACTGTGTTGAAACTTGTTCTGGATGTGATGTTATCTACATATAAAGAAATGATCAGTTACATTTAGTCAACATAAATTTATGTTGATTATTTACCTTTTAAAAGTGTGTAGCTAGTTATGCTAATAGGTGATGTGTACAATTAACCTATTGTGCTCCATAACCTTAAAAATATGTGTATATGTCTTTTTAAGGGATTAGTACAAGGACATTATTGACATAGTGGGCAAGTTAGTTTGTTGGGGTATTGATTTGGCTAACTTTTTTAGTGTAAAAGTCATTATTATTATTTATTTTTTTAATTTAATCGATTGCGTATCATTTGTATCTATTTTGTGACTTTGCTTTCTAATGTTATCCAATAATACAGTGGTTAATTTCCGTGTGTGTAACTCAATGTTACATTCTCTAATATTTTTGGAGTACTTGGTAATAAGTCAAAAAGTATTGTTCAGTGTTTATCAAGTCCCTTTAGCTGTGAAACAGCTGTGAGGTTGGCGCTAACAATATCAAGTGTTACAATCTGGGCAAGTGAAGAGCTGCATCGGCCGTATACATCACAGTGAGACACACCGCAGAAGGTATCCTGTCTGGTAATACCCGTTGAGTGTGTGAATGAAGTGAAGGTAAGCGGCGTGCAGCAGTAAGCCTTGCACCCTGAGGATTGCTGCAATGCAGTATATGTGATTGGAGCGACTGGTTGTTTATTTGCCACACATTGACTCTCGCATATATCTTTGAAATCCGGTACCGGATCAGTAATAAAATAATGAGAATCAAGGATGGCATTGTGTTCACTAATAACAGGAGCGTGTATTAACACTCAAGTGCCCGGTAGCAGAAATGAACTTTTATGAGCCGGCTCAAAAATCCATAGCATGCTAGTAAAATTACCTGTTGGTAGTGCACTACACTTGAATTGTGTTATTGGCCACCTTCACAGTATTTGTTTTTGGCTTTGTTTTTAATAAATATATATATATGTTCAGCATACCTGTTAAGATATCCCCTTTATTTATTTAGTGTGGGTGTGATATGGTGCGGCTTGTAATCCGCCTTAGCTCTCTAAAATATAGTAGAGCTCTTTCTTTCAAATATTTTATATATATATATATATATATATATATATATATATATATATATATATATATATATATATAGACCAATAAAAAAAATTGCATAGGAAATTGGCACATCTAGGCAAGTATCCCTGCTTGCTTTTCCCCAGTAAAACTCCATATACATTGTTATCAATGCACAAGAGAATTCTGGGTAAGATATGCAAATTAGATATGCAAAATCTCAGACTTTTTGCTTCAAATACTGTTTTAACACAGCGATCACTTAATACAGAAATCACTGCTAGACATATCCATTTATTTAATCTATCTCTCTGCCTATCCATCTATACCCTTATACAGATGCATGATATTTCATAATGATGGTTATTATAACATGGTAAAAGAGAACTGATTCTATTACGCTCAACTAACAACAGCATTGCCAGTTGTTGATGGGAGGTGAACAGTTCACAGCAAATGCAGACTTGTGAGATGTTCTGAGAAATGTATTTTGCATTAATGTAGCATGACTCAGAGACACAGAGATGGTCTTGTCATTGGTTATACACCTCTGCTACACTGTTTGAGGGGGAGTTAAGAACAAAAATCTGCATCATGATAGATTAATTCTTAAGTGGACTGTTATTACAGGATTTCAAATGTCACTCTGTTCTAGTTATGATTGTTTTTGATGAGAAATATTACTGCATTAAACACCCTCATAATAATATGTAGTGTAAAACTATGTTTTAATCCAGACTGCAGAAATAGGGAAAGGACAGTTAAAGGGACATAAAAGTTTAAAGAGAAAATGTATTAATTTTTTTGTATTATTTTTTAATTGTACTATTGCTTGTATATAACAATGGGGTTGCTCACAATTTATTGGATGGATTTGTTTGTGTATATATATATATATATATATATATATATATATATACACACTATATATACATATATATATATATATATATACAGTATATATATATATATATATATATATATATATATATATATATATACATATATACAGTATCCCACAAAAGTGAGTACACCCCCTCAAAATAACTCAACACACAGCCATTAATGTCTAAAACATTGGCAACAAAAGTGAGTACACCCCTAAGTGGAAATGTCCAAATTGGGCCCAATTAGCCATTTTTCCTCCCCGGTGTCATGTTACTCGTTAGTGCTGCAAGGTTTTAGGTGTGAATGGGGAGCAGGTGTGTTAAATTTGTTGTTATCGCTCTCATACTCTCTCATACTGGTCACTGGAAGTTCAACATGGCACCTCATGGCAAAGAACTCTCTGAGGATCTGAAAAAAAGAATTGTTGCTCTACATAAAGATGGCCTAGGTTATAAGAAGATTGCCAAGACCCTGAAACTGAGCTGCAGCACGATGGGCAAGACCATACAGCAGTTTCACAGGACAGGTTTCTTTTTAATATATTTTTTTTAATTGATATTTTTACAATTAATGTACAGTAAATATGAAAATACATATGTATTTAGAAAAAAAGGGTAGATATTCATGTCATAACAAAAAGAAAAGGCAGGATATTATGATGTCCACATAATGGTTTCCATAAATGGTATATCACCAAAGAAAATATATTCGTTTATCGAACTAAACTACATACATATATAGTAAGAAAAACATTTATCATGCTAACAAAAAAAAAAAAAAAATGCAAAATACAAAATCAGAAACAAAACAAACCAATATTGTTTTTTAGATAACTGTGATATTTTTTTTTACTCTTTGTTTTGCAAAAAAAAAACAAAAACACTCTCCTCTCCCTCCCCTCCACTCTCAGTCTCCAAATACGTCCCTATCTCTAATAATTATGAGCTAGATTACGAGTTTTGTGTTAAGAGTGAAAAAGCAGCATTATGGCTCTTTTTCACTACCGCTGGTATTACGAGTCTTGCAGGTATATCTGTACCGTACGCCTTTTTGGCTTTCATTAAGTCCTTTTTCAATGGGACTTCCATAGCGCAGGTATTACGAGTTTGCCTGTCCGGCCAAAAAGTGAGCGGTACATCCAATACCGTCAAGATCTGTACCGTAAACTGAAAGTCAGTAGTTATGGCTTTTATGTTACAAAGCCGTAACATAAAACTCATAACTAAAGTGCTAAAAAGTACACTAACACCCATAAACTCCCTATTAACCCCTAAACCGAGGCCCTCCCGCATCACAAACACTAAAATAAAATTATTAATCCCTAATCTACTGCTCCCGACATCGCCGCCACTATAATAAACATATTAACTCCTAAACCGCCGCACTCCCGCATCACAAACACTAGTTAAATATTATTAACTCCTAATCTGCTGTCCCTAACATCGCTGCAACCTACATTACTGTTATTAACCCCTAATCTGCTGCCCCCAAAATCGCCGCCACTATACTAAAGTTATTAACCCCTAAACCTAACGCTAAGTCTAACCCTAATACTTACCTATAAAATAAAACCTAAGCTAGCTACAATATAACTAATAGTTACATTGTAGCTATCTTAGGTTTTATTTTTATTTCACAGGTAAGTTTGTATTTATTTTAACTAGGTAGACTAGTTAGTAAATAGTTATTAACTATTTACTAACTACCTAGTTAAAAAAAATACAAAGTTACCTGTAAAATAAAACCTAACCTGAGTTACACTAAAACCTAACCTTACACTACAATTAAATAAATAACATTAATTAAATACAATTAATTAAATTACAAAAAAATAAACACTAAATTAAATTATCAAATATTTAAACTAATTACACCTAATCTAATAGCCATATCAAAATAAAAAAGCCCCCCCCAAAATAAAAAAAACCCTAGCCTAAACTAAACTGCCAATAGTCCTTAAAAGGGCCTTTTGTGGGGCATTGCCCTAAAGAAATCAGTTCTTTTACCTGTAAAAAAATACAAACAACCCCCCAACAGTAAAACCCACCACCCACACAACCAAACCCCCCAAATAAAATCCTATCTAAAAAACCTAAGCTCCCCATTGCCCTGAAAAGGGCATTTGGATGGGCATTGTCATTTAAAGGGCATTTACCTCTTTTTCAGCCCAAACCCTAAGATAAAAATAAAACCCACCCAATAAACCCTTAAAAAAACCTAACACTAACCCTAGAAGATCCACTTATCCCAGCGAAGCCAGGAGAAGTCTTCATTCAAGCGGCAAGAAGTCCTCAACGAAGCCGGGAGAAGTCTTCATCCAAGCGGCAAGAAGTGGTCCTCCAGACGGGCAGAAGTCTTATCCAGACAGCATCTTTTATCTTCATCCTTCCGACGCAGCGGGTCCATCTTCAAGACATCCGGCACGGACCATCCTCTTCTGTTGACGGCTCTTCAAGAATGAAGGTTCCTTTAAGGGACGTCATCCAAGATGGCGTCCCTAGAATTCTGATTGGCTGATAGATTTCTATTCAGCCAATCGGAATTAAAGGTGAAAAAATCCTATTGGCTAATGCAATCAGCCAATATAATTGAGCTTCAATTCTATTGGCTGATCCAATCAGCCAATAGGATTGAGCTCACATTCTATTGGCTGATTGGAACTGTGAGTACCTTCCTCATGTTGCGCACTGAATGTCTTCCTGTCATAACCCCGGCCTGATCTGTATGAATCAGCGTACCTAGTACTTTCTTAAAGGGACACTGAACCAAATTTTTTTCTTTTGTGATTCAGGTAGAGCATGCCGATTTAAGCAACTTTCTAATTTACTCCTATTATCAATTTTTTCTTTGTTCTCTTGCTATCTTTATTTGAAAAAGAATTAATCTAAGCTTTTTTTTTTGGTTCAGCACTCTGGACTGCACTTTTTATTGGTGGATTAATTTATCCACCAATCAGAAAGAACAACCCAGGTTGTTCACCAAAAATGGGCCGGCATCTAAACTTACATTCTTGCATTTCAAATAAAGATATCAAGAGAATGAAGAAAATTTGATAATACGAGTAAATTAGAAAGTTGCTTAAAATGTCATGCTCTATCTGAATCACGAAAGAAAAAAACAAAATTGGGTTCAGTGTCCCTTTAAGTCTTTCTGATAATATTGTCATTAATATTTTGTAATCATTGTTTAGTAGGGATATAGGTCTATATGCTTCCAAATATTGTAGATCTTTCCCTTTGTTTATATATATTAGAGAAATTATGGAATCTGTAAAATAAGGGGAGTTCATTTTGTTTTCAATAAAATAAAAATTAAACACTTTTTCTAAAATAACTGTTCTGACAAAAAAAGTTCTCTCAGTATTATTGATTCCTTCTGCTGTATATATTTTCTGATAATATTGGAAACATGTCTTTTTAATCTCTGTGGGTGTTGCTAGAATCATATTGCCCATCTTGATTATTGGTATTGCATTTTTTTCTGGTTTTAATAATGCTTATCAAATGCTTAGCTGCGATCCCCTGATAACCCTGAAAAAAGCTCTATTCTTAAAGGGACACTAAACACAATTTTTTTTCTTTATGATTTAGGTAGAGAATACAATTTTAAACGTTCCAAGTTACTTTTATTATCTAATTTGCTTCATGCTTTAGATATCCTTTGTTGAAGAAATAGCAATGCACATGTGTGAGCCAATCACACGAGGCATCTAAGTGCAGAACCCAATCAGCAGCTACTAAGCCTATCTAGATATGCTTTTCAGCAAAGAATATCAAGAGAATGAAGCAAATTAGATAATAGAGGTAATTAGAAAGATGTTAAAAATTGCATGTTCTTTCTGAACCATGAAAGAAAAAATGTGGGTTGTATGTCCCTTTAAGGTCTTCTAAGGACCATTTTTCATTCATAAATACTTCTCTCTCAGCTTTTGCGAATAAGTATTTATTCCAGTTTACTAAGTTTGGTGTGGCTAGATAGATATTATATTCATTCTTAAACTGATTTTCTAACTGAATTTCTCTAATTCTACTTTTTTATTTAATCATATACACTTTAATTTCCCCTCTGAGTATTGCCTTCCCAGCTTCCCACAGTATTTCTATTTTTGTTACATAACTATACTATTATTTCTATAGTACTCTCACCATCTTTCTCTTAGCCAATTTGCAAATCGGGCATTATTGACCATATATCTGGGAAAATAGAAAGTATTTACATTGCTATCCGTCCGACAAAGAGAATTAAATTTAAGGCTAATTATGGCGTGATCAGAGAGAATAAACACCAAAATATGGGACGTTGATTCAAGGGAAAGTAATTTTTCTTCAATTAAAAAAAGATCTATCCTTGTATTTTTTTTATGGGTTTTAGATTCTCACGTGAAATTACGAGTATCCGGGTGATGATTGCGCCAAACATCCCTAAGCCGCAAAGCTCCACAAAAATCTTTAAAGAACTTGGCCTCTCTAGAATAGTAAGATGCCCATTTAAGGTGAAAACCATCAATCTCAAGGTACAGAATCATATTAAAATCACCCTCCACTATCAAATTTTGTCCTAGATAATTGGCCAGTTTCTTTTTTAACCTATTCCAGAACTCTGCATCAAAGGTGTTTGGCCCATACACATTACAAAGAGTCCAGACCTTCTTATTAATTTCTATTTGTATGATTATATATCTACTGAGTGGGTCTAGTCCTTGTTTCAAAATAGTGAGTTCAACTTGTTTATTAAAGAGAATCACAACTCCACATTTACGCTTCTTGGAGGGGGTAGCTATAACCTCTGTAACACAGGACAGGTTCCACTCAGAACAGGCCTCACCATGGTTGACCAAAGAAGTTGAGTGCACATGCTCAGCATCATATCCAGAGGTTGTCTTTGGGAAATAGACGTATGAGTGTTGCCAGCATTGCTGCAGAGGTTGAAATGGTGGGGGGTCAGCCTGTCAGGGCTCAGACCATACGCCGCACACTGCATCAAATTAGTCTGCATGGCTGTTGTCCCAGAAGGAAGCCTCTTCTAAAGATGATGCACAAGAAAGCCCGCAAACAGTTTGCTGAAGACAAGCAGACTAAGGACATGGATTACTGGAACCATGTCCTGTTGTCCAATGAGACCATCCACCAGCTCTGTCGTCGTCATGGAGGTGTGGAAGAGGACTCCAGTGACAACCTGTGAAGCTCTGGTTAACTCCATACCCAAGAGGGTTAAGGCAGTGCTTTAAAATAAATGTGGCCACACAAAATATTGACACTTTGGGCCCATTTTGGACATTTCCACTTAGGGGTTTACTCACTTTTGTTGCCAACGGTTTAGACATTAATGGCTGTGTGTTGAGGTTTTTTGAGGGGAAAGCAAATTTACACTGTTATACAGGCTGTACATTTATACACTCACTACTTTAAATTGTAGCAAAGTATTATTTATTCAGTGTCGTCACATGAAAAGATATAATAAAATATTTACAAAAATGTGAGGGGTTTACTCACTTTTGTGGGATACTGTATATGAATTTTTTTTAGCAATCTAGATCTTTTGCAAAGGTTTGGTAATGGCAGGAAGCAATAAGCAATACCACAGGACAGTTCTAACATTACTGTGCAACTTGATATCACAAGTCCATGGTAAATCCCATTTACCAGTGAAGGGTTAGTGCCGCCGAAATCGCTCTAGCGCAACTTATATTTTGAATGGAGATAGTGACCTCACTAATTAGCGCTCATGATACAAGTTAAAAGTTATAGGTTGCGCTCAAGCAAAAGTGCACTAGAACATTTAGTGTAACTTGAGACCTGAAGTAAAGTTTAATGATTAAAACAATTCACAAAGCACAACATTATAGTTTTAATATGTTTTTAATGTTAAAATTTTCAATTATGAGTATGTACACACATACATACAGTTGTGCTCATAAGTTAAAAAACCCTGGTGATTTTGGCCTGATAACATGCACACAAGTTGACACAAAGGGGTTTGAATGGCTATTAAAGGTAACCATCCTCACCTGTGATTTGTTTGCTTGTAATTAGTGTGTGTATAAAAGGTCAATGAGTTTCTGGACTCCTGACAGACCCTTGCATCTTTCATCCAGTGCTGCACTGACGTTTCTGGATTCTGAGTAATGGGGAAAGCAAAATAATTGTCAAAGGATCTGCAGGAAAAGGTAGTTGAACTGTATAAAACAGGAAAGGGATATAAAAATATATCCAAGGAATTGAGAATGCAAATCAGCAGTGTTCAAACTCTAATCAAGAAGTGGAAAATGAGGGGTTCTGTTTGATAACATACTGCATTCATCTTGCCATCAATTCTGACCAAATTTCCTGTGCCTTTGTAGCTCACACATCCCCAAAACATCAGCGATCCACCTTGTGTTTCACAGTAGGAATGGTGTACCTTTCATCATAGGCCTCCTCTCCAAATGTAGCGTTTATGGTTGTGGCCAAAAAGCTCAATTTTGGTCTCATCACTCCAAATGACTTTATGCCAGAAGGTTTGAGGCTTGTCTCTGTGCTGTTTGGCGTATTGTAAGCAGGATACTTTGTGGCATTTGCATATTAATGGCTTTCTTCTGGCGTCTCGACCATGCAGCCCATCTTTCATCAAGTGCCTCCTTATTGTGCATCTTGAAACAGCCACACCACATGTTTTCAGAGAGTCCTGTATTTCACCTGAAGTTTTTTGTGGGTTTGTCTTTGCATCCCAAACAATTTTCCTGGCAATTTTAGTTGGTCTACCTGATCGTGGTTTGGTTTCAACAGAACCCCTCATTTTCCACTTCTTGATTAGAGTTTGAACACTGCTGATTTGCTTTCTCAATTCCTTGGATATCTTTTTTTATATCCCTTTCCTGTTTTATACAGTTCAACTACCTTTTCCCTCAGATCCTTTGACAATTCTTTTGCTTTCCCCATGACTCAGAATCCAGAATTGTCAGTGCAACTCTGGATGAAAGATGCAAGGGTCTGTCAGGAGTCCAGAAACTCATTGACATTTTATACACACACACTAATTACAAGCAAACAGATCACAGGTGAGGATGTTTACCTTTAATAGCCATTCAAACCCCTTTGTGTCAACTTCTGTGCATGTTATCAGGCCAAAAATCACCAGGGTATGTAAACTTTTGATCAGGGTCATTTGGGTAGTTTCTGTTGTCATTATGCTTTAAAAAGAGTAAACACAGTTGATTGATAATAAATGGCTTCAGTCAAACACCAACCATGAGTGAAAGAAAAGTTTTTGTGTTATCATTCATATTCTCTGTAAAATGGCTAAGAAATCATAAATTTTGCCAGGGTATGTAAACTTATGAACATAACTGTACAAATATATACATATAAACACATATGTACACTTTTGAGCCCTTCAAAAGTCAAATAACTTTAAACATGAAATATCAATTGTATTTATTTTTAATATGTGTTTTTATTAGAAATACTTTTAATTCCTATGTTTTATTTTTAAATATATATATATATATATATATATATATATATATATATATATATATATTAATATATATTGCATATATTTATATAGATATATAGGTATAATAAAATAAAATAAAAAGAACATTTTCTTCTTGTGAATGATGATTTAGCACAGAGTTGAGTTAGCGCACAAGCAGTAAATAGAAAAGGCTTTCTTTAGCTCACCCTATAGAAGTCTTTGGGTAGAGGGAGTTAGCACGGTCGCAATATCCAATGATAGGAGTAAATTCAAAACTCTCTTTAAATTGCATGTTCTATCCAAACCATTAAAGTTTTATTTTTGTTTATTTTATTTTCATGCCTCATTATAGAGAAAAGTTAGTTGCAGTACTTCAAATCCAGTTTGTTTTCATTTTAAAGGGATAAGGAACTTACATTTTACCTTTCATGATTCAGATAGTACACACAGTAAAAAAAGGCATATGCACGCCTACCTCAGTATGCTCTCCTGTAATGGAACAACATTTAAACAACTGATAATAAAAGAGATACATTTGCTAATAATAGTAAAGTGGAAAATTCTGAATTATGAAATTTTAATTTAAAGGGACACTGACGCCAAATTTTTTCTTTTGTGATTCAGATAGAGCATGCAATTTTAAGTAGCTTTCTGATTTACTCCTTTTATCAAATTTTCTTCATTTTCTTGGTATCATTATTTGAAAAGAAAGAATATAAGTTTAGATGCCGGCCCATAAATTCACCCACCAATAAACAAGTGCTGTCCAGGGTACTGAGCCAAAAATTGCTTGGCTCCTTAGCTTAGATGCCTTCTTTTTCAAATAAAGATAGCAAGAGAAGGAAGAAACATTGATAATAGGAGTAAATTATAAAGTTGCTTAAAATTGCCTGCTCTATCTGAATTATGAAAGAAAAAATTTGGTTTCAGTGTCCCTTTAACTTCCATGTTTATTTAAGTTTTTGTTACATTAGTTGCAAATCCAATTTAACACTATCTGTAATGTAAACTTTAGATCAAACAATTGATTGAAAGTGCAGCCATAGTCTAAGTTCATTTATAAATTTGAAAGGACACTAAGGCATCAATTTATCATTTGCTGTAGCGAATCTTGTCCGCCCGGCATCGCTGAATGCCGACAGCATACGCTGTCGGCATGTAACATTGCACAAGCATTTCTAGTGAAATGCTTGTGCAATGCCGCCACCAGCACATTCGCGGCCAAGCGGCTGCTAGCAGGGGGTGTCAATCATTCCGATCAGATCGGAATTATTGCAGTCCGCCACATTAAAGTTGGTGGAGAAGTTAAGGAGCAGTAGTCTTAAAGTCTTAAGATCGCTGCTTCTTAACTTCTGTTTCCGACGAACCGGAAACTACGGGCGGAGATAGCTGTATCCGCTGGTTATTAAATCTCCCCTAAGCACCTATTGTTTTTGTGTAAAAAATTGTGCTTTCCCTAGAGTAAAATCTGTAACTAAGGTTTTCAAAATTCTGCAAATTGCCCAAACCAGATATTTGATTTGCAGGTTACAAAATTAGATTTTAGCCTCTCTAGGGAGTAAGGAACAACCAAAAATGTCCAGTGGATGTTCTCAGAGAATTTTGTAGTCATCAGATTCAACAGTCTTAGGTCTGGACCTGAAAACTACTTTTCACCTATTTTGTGTAGCATATCTTAGCTGTATTCTTGCCTTTCCCAACATTTTTGGGTAAGTTAAGTTCACATGTTACTATACACAAGGTACACAAAAGACACTGTACTGAGAAATTTGTTTCCATTCCAGCTGAATTAAATGTATATACCAGTAGCAAAAATATTAGTTAAAGGAATAGGAAACAGTGCTCCTTTAGTAAATATACATATATATATATATATATATATATATATATATATATATATATATTACATTAAAGTATATAATATAACCAAGAAAGAGATTGTGTTAAAAAAACAGTTAACAACTTACTTGTTTTTTTTGCAAAATGAGCACTGAGAATTTCTCAGTGTAGTTATTGCCTATAGTGACATAAGGAAGCTGTCATGCTGAGAACTTAAGTTGCATTCTGCCTCTTCTGAGCATGGGCAAGAGACTGACTTCCTGTTTATATAGCATTCACTGAACAGTAAGCCAGCTCAAGTTGCTCTAGAAGATTTATTCCAGCAATCTATATACGCCTTCCTGTAGAAACCCTAGCCCTCTTCTGGGGCTGTGACTGGAAGTATTGGACCCTGCACAAATAAAGTTATAAAAAAAATAATAAATAATGCATATTACTATTATTTATATTTGTATAACCACTGATTAGTGCTTTTTTTATTACAACAATGAAACACAGTTTTACAATCCCTTTAATTTGAGCCTTTTATTACAGTATGAATTTATACTTAACACTGTTATGCCAATAACACATAAATCAATGAATTTACCCCATTGTGGCTGTTACATATACAACAATAGTATAGAATCCCTCTTTGGGTCAGTAACACAGTAGCAAATAACAAATAATGTCCTCAGACTGTACAAAATAAAATAAAGTAGACAAATGCTAGCTTTACAATACATTTTACTTTAAAAACACTTTAAATGATAACATATTAGTGGAGGCTTTTTATGTGCCTTAGTTACTGGTTTATTTTCCAAGACAATTTTACATGAAAACACAGCTCATTTATCGTGTGAAAGAATGAATAACTGATACCAGTAGGATGATGCATTTTGCACAGAAATACAAAACAAATATTTTTAATTATGGAATTGTAAAATGATTTTGAACCTTAATTTGGCCTTTGAACCCATTGGTTTTATCAAAGAGAAGAAAGCAAGTACTTGTAAGAATAAAGCAAGGTCAGAAAAATATATAAAAATGCAAATTTTTCAGAATTAATTTCACACATTTTACCAATATTCTCAGTTAATGAGCATATGGATTTGATAAATAGTAAAAACTATTTGTTCTGATGCATTCATTGTTTATTTTGTTTTCCAGTGAACACAGGTAATTGGGTATACAACAAAAGTGTTTTCCTTTTCTTTGCCTCCTATAAACCTTTTGATATGTTACAATGAGGAGGTAAAAAAAGCAATTTGTCAACACCACAATTTAATGTTTTACTATTCTGATATATTTATTTTTCTTTTTAACTATCATACATTTTTAAAATGTTTTTATTTTTCACACAGAGAAGTTTAGCACAGTTTAGCAAAACAATTTGACTTTGCTGGGAAGGCTAATTTTCAAATTTAATATATAGCTATTATAGATTCTTATGATATATGGTGTAATGTAATATACTATTAGAGGGGCATAAAACTCAATATTATTAATGTTCCATCAAAAAGATGATGCTTCAGAATGTTTTCCAGTGCTTTTTTTTTTTAAATCAACTTTTTATTGTGGGAATTTCCCTGATAGCCAATGAACATTGGAGTCATAAGAGCCAGCTGTATACAATTATGCATTTCCTATTAATTTCACTTTAAATTTAAACAGCATTATGTAATCATTTTGTTAATTTTAAAGGGAAGGGGATGTTTAAAGACACAAAATTAAAAAAAATCTAAAATGTTTATTTACCCCAAATAAGGTTTGTTTATAATTTATAAGTCCCGTTTTAAAAATATGTGTATGTTGTCTGAATATCTAGGTGATCACTGTGGTAACAGTGATCACTTAGCACAAAAAATGTGCTTTAGTTTTTTTACTCTGGCACAAAGGGGCCCCTCTAGTTTTTATTACCAAAAGCCTATATGGGCCCCTCTTTCAAATTTGGATACCCTTAGTAACAATGTAGTAAGGTGACCACAGTGGTCACCTGGCTATTTTCAATGTTATTTACAAAGATCTTAAAGGGACATAATACTCCATATGCTAAATCACTTGAAACTGATGCAGTATAACTGTAAAAAGCTGACAGGAAAATATCACCTGATCATCTCTATGTAAAAAAGGAAGAGATTTTACCTCACAATTTCCTCAGCTCACCAAGTTCTGTGTAAAAAGTTATACTCAGCTGCTCCCAGCTGCAGGTAAAAAAATAAAAAAATGAAGAAATGAACAGCAGCCAATCAGCATCAGCAGTGCTGAGGTCATGAACTCTTTTACTGTGATCTCATGAGATTTGACTTAACTCTCATGAGATTTCATAGTAAGCTGAATAGGGAAATAATATGAGAGTGCACGAGGCTCATCCCCTAAGCTGTCCCAGGACAGACATACTAATATGATGCTTAGAAATCCTTTACAATGGGAGGTGGCTAGTGAGAAACTTTTGAGGTAAAATATCTTTCTTTTTTACATAGAGATGTTCAGGAGATATTTTCTAGTCAGCTTTTTACAGCTATACTGCATCACTTTCAAGTGTTTAAACATTTGGGTATTATGGCCCTTTAACAAAAGTACAATTTTTTAATCAATAAACATGAAATCATTTTAAACAACTTTCCAATGTACATTTATCATCAAATTAGTTTTGTTCTCTTGATATTCTTTGTTGAAAGCTAAACCTAGGTAGGCTTATATGCAAATTTCTAAGCCCTTGAAGGCCGAATTATCTCATTTTGAAAAATGTTTACAGCTAGACAGTGCTAGTTCATGTGTGCCATATTAGATAACATTGTGCTCACTCCTGTGGAATTATTTATGAGTAGGGATAGGTGAATGTGTTTATATTCCAATTTGAATGTTAGAACGAATGTTATTGTAGAAATTCGATTTACATAATAGAATGTTGATAAGAATGAATATTCTTAAAAATTTGATTTTCGAATGTTATTTACAGTTTTCGAATGTCACATTCGAATTCGAATGTCACTTTCGAATTAGAATATTACATTTATAAAACACAATTGTAGACTAGAAACACTATTTCGAATTCGAATGTCACTTTCGAATCGAATATCACATTCGAATCGAATATCACATTCGAATTTGAATATTACATTTATAAAACACAGTATTAGACTAGAAATACTATTTCAAATTTGAATGTCACATTCGAATTGAATAGCAAATTCGAATCGAATATCACATTTATTAAACACAGTTGTAAACTAGAAATACTATTTTGAATTTGAATGTGACATTCGAATTCGAATGTCACATTCAAATTCGAATATTACATTTAAAACACAGTATTAGACTAGAAATACTATTTCAAATTCGAATGTGACACTAGAATGCAGCATATGAATTCGAATATTACATTTATTAAACACAGTTGTAGACTAGAAATACTATTTCGAATTTGAATGTCACATTCAAATTGGAATATTATATTTCGAAATTGAATGAATACATATCTTAACATTCTATTATTCTAACGAATATTTTCGAATTTTATTGAAAAATTTGAAAATGAAAATTTGAAAATAGAATGTTAGAATTTTATATAAACATTCAAAATTCGATTCGAACGAACAAATGTATAAAAATTTGTTTTAAATTTCAAATTTTAAGAAACATTCGCCCATCCATATTTATGAGTCAGCACGATTGACTAAAATACAAGTCTGTCAAAAGAACTGAAATAAGGGGTAGTCTGCTAAGGCTTAGATACAAGGTAGTCACAGAAGTAACAGTGTTGGTTTTGCAAAATTGGGGAATGGATACTTAGGGGATTATCTATATTTTTAAACAATACAAATTCTGGAAAAGACTTTCCCTTTAACTGATAACAACTACAAAGCAATGCAATCTATGCTAACATTATGACATTGCCTTGTATGCAGGCTCCAGCCTGAATTGGCTCCTCCAAATACAAAGTAAAATGGCGGTGGAATAAAAATAATTGTAGCAAACATAATGTTATGTTGTTTTAAAAATGTATAGACTTTGCCGGTATGTTATTCTGTACCGCATTTGTTTTAGTATGAATGCAAATTTGTTAACAAAACACAGATATTTGTCTCTTTTTCAAGAAACGAATAGCCGAATGAATATATCACAAAATTTAAACAAAACAAATAAATAATGACAACATTTGTCAGTATTCATTGTTTTCTTTAAATAACCTTAGGAATTCAAATAATTACCTTTAGTGCGCTGGAGAGCCACACTAATCCTGACACTTTTTCACAGAGCGCACTAAGGGGCCGATTTATCATTACCTGGCGGACATGATCCGCTGTAGCGGATCATGTTCGCCAGACATCGCTGAATTCCGACAGCATATGCTGTCGGCATTTAACATTGCACAAGCAGTTCTGGTGAACTGATTGTGCAATGCCGCCCCCTGCAGATTCACGGACAATCGGCCACTAGCAGGTCGTTGACCACAGCCTCAGAGGAGGCATATGAGTTAAGGAGCAGCGGTCTTAAGATCGCTGCTTCCTAACTCCTGTTTCCGGCGAGCCCAAAGGCTCACACGGTAACAGATGCATTGGGGCCGATACGGGCAATGGTAAATCAGCCGCTAAACCTCTCCAGCGCACTATGGTTAAATATATAACGCTACAGGTGAACTTTTTCACCTGAAGCTTAAGGAACATTTACATTTGTTTAACGAAAAGGAATGTAAATGTTCTGTGAATATTCAGTATTTGCTAATACTGAATAGCACAACAGCTGAATATTTAGAAAACTATTTTTTTTCAGAATATTTGGTTTGAAAGATTCAGCCAAACTGTATTGTTTACCCAAGCACATGTCTAATAGCAACACAACTGATTTTTTTGTAATTACAATGGGCTCCATTTAACAAGCAGCGAATGCTGCTTCGGAAGCCCATTGTTTCAGGATTGCCTGAAAAAAAAGTTAAGAAGCACCTAAAAAGCGGCAGATTTAAATCATCTGATCAGGATGATTGACAGCCCCTGATAGCAGAGAATGGCCATCAGTGAGCAGGGGGGAGGCATTACACAAGCATTTCTGGTTAAATGCTTGTGCAATGATAAATACGGACAACGTATGCTATAGCGAATCATGTCCGCTCGACATTTGATAAATCAAGCCCAATGTGTTTACTGTCCCTTTAATATACAAACGTTCTGAATACTTCTGAATTTAGGTTGTTACACTGTGCTATTTTATCACTAACAGAGTTAATTAAGAAGTAAGTGAAAACTTGATTTAGTTTGCTTCCCATTTATTATCTTTACATAACAATAGATAGAAAAGATGCCATATAATAAATATATTCACATAACAGTAAAGAGAACAGTCTTTTCTCCACCAGCTAGTTTCTCTTCAATGGTTCCCAATGTCCATTTATGTGTAATGTTAAATCAAAAAGGATATAAAACTGAATCAGGTTTTGTCATGCATATGAAAGTTAAAGGGATATAAAAGTGCAAAAACAAAATTTATGCTTACCTGATAAAGGTATTTATTTCCGGGCATAGAGAGTCCACGATTGATTCCAATTACTAGTGGGATATTTACTCCTGACCAGCAGGAGGCAGCAAAGAGCACCCCTGCAAAGCTGTTAAGTATCACTTCCCTTACCCATAACCCCCAGTCATTCGGCCAAAGGGAACGGAGAAAGAAGTAACACAAGGATATAGAGGTGTCTGAGGATTGTACAGAAAAAACTGCCGTCCAAATATAAACAAGGGTGGGTTATAGATTCTCTATGCCCTGTAAGAAATACATTTATCAGATAAGCATAAATTTTGTTTTCTTTCCTATGGCAAGAGAGTCCACAATTCATTCCATTTACTAGTGGGAACCAATACCCAAGCTAGAGGATACAGAATGAAAGGGAGGGAGAAACAAGACAGTTAGGCATAAACCGAAGGCATCACCGCTTGAAGAACCTTTCTCCCATATGAAGCCTCAGCCGAGGCAAAAGTATCAAATTTGGAAAATTTGGAAAAAGTATGAATAGAGGACCATGTGGCCGCCTTGCAAATCTGTTCCACAGAGGCTTCATTCTTGAAAGCCCATGAAGATGAGACTGCTCTAGTGGAATGAGCCTTAATTCTCTAAGGAGGCTGCTGTCCAGCCGTCTCATAAGCTAAACGATTAACACTTCTCAACCAGAGAGAAAGAGTAGCAGAAGTGGCCTTCTGACCCTTACGGTTACCAGAAAAAACAATGAACAGAGCAGAAGATTTCCGAAAATCTTAACTTGTTTAAGGTAAAATTTAAGAGCATGCACATCATCCAAATTATGCAAAAGATGTTGCTTCTGGGAAGAAGGATTAGGACAAAAAGAGGGAACAACACCTTAGAGAGAAACCCTAGCTTAGTGCGAAGGACCGCCTTATTAGCATGAAAAATGAGTTAAGGGGAATCAAATTGCAGAGCCGAAAGCTCAGAAACTCTGCAAGCAAAAGCAATAGCAATAAGAAACAAACCTTCCAAGATAACAACTTAATCCCAATAGAATGCATCGGCTCAAACGAAGCCCGCTGCAAAACCTTAAGAACAAGATTAAGACTCTAAGAGGGAGCAGCCAACTTAAACATAGGCTTAATTCTGACCAAAACCTGAACAAAAGACTGAACATCCAAACATTTGTGCAGAAGAATGGAAAATACCGCAATCTGACCCTTTAGAGTAGTGACTGACAAACCTTTCTCCAGGCCTTCCTGAAGAAAAGCCAAAATTCAAAGAACTTTAACTTTGTTCCAAGAAAATCCCTTTGAATCACACCAATAAAGGTATTTATGCCATACCCTATGGTAAATCTTACGAGTAACAGGCTTACGAGCCTGAAGCATAGTATCTATAACTTTCTCAGAAAAAACAGGTCTAGTCAAAACTAGGCGTTCAATCTCCAAGCAGTCAGCTTCAGAGAATATAGATTTGGATGGAGGAATGGACCCTGAATTAGAAAGTCCTTTCTGATAGGCAACTTCCATGGTGGAAGAGATGACATCCTTATCAGATCTGCAAACCAGATCCTGCGAGGCCATGCAGGAGCTATTAGGATCAGAGACACTCTCTCCTGTTTGATACAAGCAATGACTCATGGAAGAAGATGTTGCTTCTGGGAAGAAGGATTAGGACAAAAAGAGGGAACAACACCTTAGAGAGAAACCCTAGCTTAGTGCGAAGGACCGCCTTATTAGCATGAAAAATGAGTTAAGGGGAATCAAATTGCAGAGCCGAAAGCTCAGAAACTCTGCAAGCAAAAGCAATAGCAATAAGAAACAAACCTTCCAAGATAACAACTTAATCCCAATAGAATGCATCGGCTCAAACGAAGCCCGCTGCAAAACCTTAAGAACAAGATTAAGACTCTAAGAGGGAGCAGCCAACTTAAACATAGGCTTAATTCTGACCAAAACCTGAACAAAAGACTGAACATCCAAACATTTGTGCAGAAGAATGGAAAATACCGCAATCTGACCCTTTAGAGTAGTGACTGACAAACCTTTCTCCAGGCCTTCCTGAAGAAAAGCCAAAATTCAAAGAACTTTAACTTTGTTCCAAGAAAATCCCTTTGAATCACACCAATAAAGGTATTTATGCCATACCCTATGGTAAATCTTACGAGTAACAGGCTTACAAGCCTGAAGCATAGTATCTATAACTTTCTCAGAAAAAACAGGTCTAGTCAAAACTAGGCGTTCAATCTCCAAGCAGTCAGCTTCAGAGAATATAGATTTGGATGGAGGAATGGACCCTGAATTAGAAAGTCCTTTCTGATAGGCAACTTCCATGGTGGAAGAGATGACATCCTTATCAGATCTGCAAACCAGATCCTGCGAGGCCATGCAGGAGCTATTAGGATCAGAGACACTCTCTCCTGTTTGATACAAGCAATGACTCATGGAAGAAGAGCAAATGGAGGAAATAGGTATGCTAGATTGAAGATCCAAGGAACCGCCAAGGCATCTATCAAAACGGCTTGAGGATCCCTTGACTTTGAACCGCACCTTGGAAGTTTGGAATTTTGAGGAGATGCCATCAGATCCAACTCCGGAACCCCACACCTGAGGGTTATCATTGTGAAAACCTCTGAATGGAGAGCCCACTCTTCTGGATGAAAAGTCTGCCTGCTCAGAAAATCCGCTTCCCAATTGTCTACCCCTGGGATGTGGATGGCAGAGAGATGACAATCTAGAGATTCCACCCACTGAAGAATGCAAGTCACCACCTTCATTACTAAGGAACTCCAAATTCCTCCCTGGTGATTGATGTAGGCCACTGAGGTTAAATTGTCCAACTGAAATCTGATAAACCGGAGCAAAGCTAGTGCCAAACTGTCAATGTTTATAGGAAGAGAAGACTCTTCCTGTGTCCACAGACCCTGCACCTTTAAGAAACCCCAAACTGCTCCCCAGCCTAAAAGACTGGCATCTGTGGTCACAATCACCCAGGTTGGTCTCTGGAAACACATGCCCTGAGACAGGTGATCCTGAGACATCCACCACAAGAAAGAATCCCTTGTTAGAGGATCCAGAGCTATCACCTCCATGCATTGAGGTACTGATGAATGTATCAGTCAGAAAAATCCTCATTGACAAAGAATCGTCCCCAAAAAAACATACCCTTGTATCTATAACAAGGGAACTCTTCCCCAGATTCACTTTCCAACCGTGGGAACGTAGAATAGATAACAACATCTCTGTATGAGATTTTGTTAGATGAAAAGATGACGCCTGAACTAAGATGTCATCCAAATAAGGCACCACAGCAATACCCTGGGACCTGACCACTGCCAAAAGAGCCCCCAGAACCTTTGTGAAAATTCTGGGAGCTGTAGCAAGGCCAAATGGAAGGGCAACAAACTGGAGATGTTTGTTTAGGAAAGCAAATCTCAGATATTGGTAATGATCCCGGTGAATGGGAACATGAAGATACACATCCTTCAGATCTATAGTCATCATAAATTGACTCTCTTGAGCCAAAGGAAGAATGGACCAGATGGTTTCCATTTTGAAGGAGAGACCCTTGAGAAATTGGTTTAGACACTTAAGATCCAAAATGGGACAGAAAGTGCCCTCCTTTTTGGGAACAACAAAAAGATTTGAATATAATTCTATACTCTGTTACTCTAGAGGAACTGGGACAATCACTCCCAGAGATAATAGATCCTTTCCACAATTTATGAATGCTTCTCTCTTTATCTGATTTGCAGATAACCTTGACAGGTGGAATCTGCCCCTGGGAGGACATGATTTTAATCCTATTCTGTAACCGAAGGATACTATGTCTATGGCCAAAGGATCCAGGACATCTCGTATCCAAGCCTGCCGAAAAAAAGATAAAAAAGGATCGGGGGCAGCCCCTTCATGTTGATTTGGAATCAGTGGAAGGCTTCTTGGTTTGCTTTCCCCTATTCCAGGGCTTACCGGACCTCCAAGAGGACTTGGGTTGATCCAATTTGGAAGTATTTTGTCCCTTAAAGTTATGAAAGGAACGAAAATTAGAACTCTGATGACCCTTAGGCCTATTCTTCTTATCCTGAGGTAAGAAAGAACCCTTTCCACCTGTAATGTCAGAAATAATCTCAGCCAGACCTGGACCAAACAAGGTTTTGCCCTTGTAAGGCAAAGACAACAGCTTAGACTTGGATGTAACATCTGCAGACTAAGATTTTAACCACAGAGCTCTACAAGCTAAAACAGTAAAACCAGAAATCTTAGTGCCCAATCTAAGAACTTGCATATTGGCATCACAAATAAAGGTATTAGCTAACTTGAGAGTTTTTATCCTATCTTGGATCTCCTCTATAGTAGTCTCCTCTAGGAAAAGATTAGATAAATCATCACACCAATAAGATGCAGGTCCAGCAAATGTAGCAATACTAGCAACAGGTTGCCACTGCAAACCCTGATGAATATACATTTTCTTTTAAAAAAAAAGTCTCAAGCTTCTTATCCATAGGGGTCGATTTATAAAGCAGCGGATGCTGCTTCAGACCCACTGTGCTTCAGTTCCGCCTGGAGCGGAAGTTAAGAAGCAGCGGTCCTAAGACTGCTGCTTCTTAACTCGTCTGCCACCTCTGAGGTGGCGGACAGCAATCAGCCCAATCGAATACGATTGGGTTGATTGACACCCCCTGCTAGCGGCCAATTGGCCGCGAATCTGCATGGGGCGGTATTGCACTGGTGCAATGATGAATGGCAACAGCATATGCAGTCGGCCTTTATCGATGTGCGGTGGACATGATTCGCTATAGCGGATCATGTCTGTCCACACCATGATAAATTTACCCCATAGGATCTTTGAAAGAACAACTATCCTCAATAAGAATAGTAGTTATCTTAGCCAGAGTAGAAATAGCCCTTCTACCTTGGGTACTGTGTGCGATGAGTCACGAATAGCATCAGCAACAGGAAACATCTTTTTAAAAACAGGTGACGGAGAAAAAAGGAATCCCCGGCTTGTTCTATTCCTGAGTAATGATATCTGCCATACAATCTGGAACTGGAAATACTTCCATAGAAGCAGGTACATCATATACCCTATTACGTTTACTACACAAAGTAGAAAGAACCTGCTTTAAAAACACTCTGAGGTGTTCTAACTTAAATCTGAAATTAATCTCCTCTGAATCTGTAGCATTGGTCATAACAGTATCAGAATCTGATAACTCACCCTCAGGAGCCTCTAAGGATTTATCAGATAACTGTGACAGACTGACTAATGCAGCCTTAGCTAAGTCAGAACCTTTTCCAGCATTAATATACTTGGACTTCCTCTTACAGAAACTGGAAAAGCTGATAAAGCTGAAGATACAGCAGATGAAATTTGTGCAGCAAAATCCGTAGGTAAATAAACACCTCCAGAAGGACACTGAGAAGAACTGCAGGGCACTTAATGTGAAATAGAATGGGGCACCTGAGGAGGTAACTGAGGCACAGCCTGGACAGCATTATCCTGAGAGACAAGCTCAGGATAAATTTTATCTTTAAAGTTTAAAGTCTTATCTAAACACGTGGAACACAATTGCATAGGAGGCAAAATCTGAGCCTCTAAACAAAGTAAACATTTAACTAAGGAAGTTGCTACATCTAGTTCAGTGCCATAGTAGCAAAAGTATTTGAAAATTCTCACAGAATTAAACAAACTAAATATAAGTAAATTACCCCACTGCAGAAAGAGATCAGAAGTAAGACGCTACCTCTATATCCTCAGACTGACTGAGGTAACTCACCACACAGGAACCAGTATCTCCCACTACTAACCGGATCAAAAGAAAATAAATGCCCCCAGAAGCAGCTCCAAGCAGCATTCCACTCCGCTGCTCAAGACACTATGAGAAATCAAAAGCGGAAGAGCAGAGAAACACGTGACTGCAATGTCACCGGCCCCAAGCGCGCAAAGCAAGCCCCAAATTTAAAAACAAAAAACTGCCAAAAACACACCAAAACAGGGAAAACAAAATAACTCTGAAACGTCCAGCCTTCTCAGCCTCAAAATCTAGGACTAAAGATTAACCCCTTAAGACTCTCCTCCTATTGTAGATTTTTTTTTTTTTTTTAATAAAATACACTTAGATGCCCCTGTTTAGGAAATACAGCCCAAGCTCAAATTCATATACCCAGGAAAACAAATGAGTCCCATACAAAAGATCCACAGAGTATTAACCTCCAAAGTGCTGCCCCCAATACCTAGATGGCAAAAGCACATACCTGTGAATCCAGCTGCAGGGCAGGAACAGCTTCTAAGGTGTGACTGATACACCAACATCTGTCAGGGACCCGAAGAAAAAGAACAAACAGAGAAACCAACTCTGATTTTCTATCAAATGGGTAACATAAGTGTTAGAAATAAAGTAAGGACCACTTGCACCTTTCTAACTGCTAAAAGCCACCATTACTCCTACCAAGGAGATTGATATGGACACAGGATAGCCCCAAATCCTTGCTTGCAGGGAAAAGTACACATTAAAGGATTAACCCCTTAAGGACCAGCGACGTACCCTGTATGTCACTGGCCTTTTTTTGGGACTTGATTGTTTTATAGCGCGGTCTTGCCACCAGCGTTGAGACTGCTCTATTCCACAAAGCCTGCTGGAGGGAGGGCATTAATAGTGTGTTCTTGCTAGACTTGTGCTATTATGTCCTGAAAAAACCCTTAACGACCAGTGACATACAGGGTACATTGTGGTCATTAAGGGGTTAATATATTCAAACACCTTCTTTACCATCCTCCCATGATCAAGGCAAAGAGAATGACTAGGGGTTACGGGTAAGGAAAGTGATACTTAAAGGGACACTCAGGTCAAATTAATTTTTCATGATTCAGATAAGGCATGTAATTTTAAACAACTTTCCAAGTTACTTCCATTAAAAAAATGTGCACATTCTTTTATATTTACCCTATTTGAGTCACCAACTCCTACTGAGCATGTGCAAGAATTCACAGACTATACGTATATGCATTTGTGATTGGCTGATTGCTATCACATGGTACAGGGGGAGTGAAAATATACATAACTTTGATATTTATTAGAAAAAATCTACAACTCATTTGACATTCAGAGTAAATGCTATTGCATTGTCTTGTTATCTTGCATTTGCTGATTATGCAAATCTACTGTGTTTACTGGTCCTTTAACAGCTTTGCTGGGGTGCTCTTTGCCGCCTAGGAGTAAATATCCCACTAGTAATTGGAATGAATCGTGGACTCTCTATGCCAAAGGAAAGAAAAGAAAATGTTAAATCATTATATTTTTGCACTGTTGCTTGGATGCAATGGTGTTTAACCCTTGTAAAAGGATTAAACCCATAGTTAAAGACAGTTCAAGAACAACAATTCACTACTAGGAGCTAGTTGAACACATTTGGTTTGCCATTGACAAGACAGATGTGTGTAGCCACCAATCAACAGCTAGTTTCAAATAGTGTACTGCTGAGGATATGTACATATGATTTTTCAACAATGGATACAAGGAGAAAAAGGTAAATTTGCCAATATAATTGAAAGTTAAAGTGTCTTAAAATGATGTGCTCTATCTGGTTTATGCCGATTTATTTTTGACTTTCCTACCTCGTTTATTTTTCAGTACAGGAACAATTGTTTTTCAAACTCAATAAGCTATAACACCTATTTATATTACCTATTTAGTGCTTATGTTTTGGCAAAGCAGTTACCAATGAAGTGCGGAATTGTGCTATTTTTTATTACATAAGACCTTAATATAAAATATTCATATACTTAATCCAGTTTATCTGCTGTTCTTGCATAATACAAAATTGACTTTTTATACATGAGTCTACTCATGCTAACCTTGGCAATATGCTCACAACAACCTACACAATGTAAATAGTCACCTACCAAATCCAGTTTATCATCTTATTCTGATAAGTGGGTGGAAGCAATCAACAGGGCTTTGAAGCAGAAATAATCACATCATGCTGTGGTGCTTGATTAAACAGACACTGAACTTGAGATATCATAACAATTTTTAAGTTTCATTTGTATTAATTATCATGATGATTATTATTATTATTAAGTACAATAAGAATAATAATAGTAATAGTAAAGAGATCCCAGTTCTGCATAGTGTGGGATTGCCACGGGTTGGGCACTGTACCCTGCAATATTGCTCCCCCTTAAGGGCAAATGTTGCAGTTTCTAGAGCTAAACAATAGAATGTTCCAGCTCTGCCTATCGCCAACATTCACTTGATCGCCATTATTCCCAACCCTCTGCTTTTTGCATGTCACTGCCTGCTTGTATCATTACAGGAGTAAATACTTTTAAAATCCTGCCCCTGCTTTTGTATGACTGGTTGAGAATCACCCTGGACGAATCAGTTCTCTGATGTGGTGGAGAGTTTAGGAAGTAGCGATCTTCAACAAATCTGCACCAGAAGGGCTTAGGAGCTGTATCTGCAGCTTAACTTAACTTAACTTAAAGGGCCAGTAAACTTTCTAAATAATGTTATATAATTCTGCACATAGTGAAGAATTATATAACATTATCTTAGTGGCAGCTTTCTAATTCAAAGGGATTGCGAGGTTTTTTATTCCAAAGTTTTACTTACCTGGTCTCCACTCCAGGCTCTTCTAAGCGGTTCTTGTTTTTCAAAAGCACTCCATGGGCGTGCTGTCTAGTCACAGTGCGTCCGATCGCTCCATTGAGCTGAATGTAGCTCTCTCCCGCTACCAGGGTGAGAGCTACATTCAGCTCAATGGAGCGATCGGGCACACTGTGACAAGACTCTGAGGTGGAGGACAGAAATCAATACTTATAATTTGCAGCAGCTTTAACATCTGCTGTTTCAAAAAATCCCTTTTCCTCTGTGATCGTTATTTTAATTCACATTATTGTTTTTAATTCACCAATTGGTTGTTCTTAAATGTATATGTATAGAAGGGGTTAAACATTTGTACAGTAGGGTATAAATTGTCTAGCTTTGTCCACACACATTAGTCTATGAGGAAGCGCCACTAGGGGGCGTGAAACGCGTCAGACTGTTTTTGTCTTTGCCTGCCCTCTGTTTGAGGATTCACTTGTTCTTTTTAACTTTGTTAATAAAGGTATGCTTTTAATTCCTTCCTAACCTAGTAGTGCCTGCACTCTTCTTGTCCATTTTACATTATACGGCCTGATCAGCCGTTTCGCTATGGCCCTCCAAATCCTTAAATAGCAGAGTTTCAAAATATAATTTATTTGTGCATGCACGGACCGTTGGTTTAGTCTGTGTTCCGGATACCCCCCTTCTTGAC
Organism: Bombina bombina; assembly: GCF_027579735.1. Lineage (NCBI taxonomy): Eukaryota > Metazoa > Chordata > Amphibia > Anura > Bombinatoridae > Bombina > Bombina bombina. The sequence goes on from NC_069503.1 coordinate 522,410,560, forward strand.
AGAAATCAACCTGATCGAATACGACTGGGTTGATTGACACCCCCTCAATTGGCCGTGAATCTGCAGGGGGCGGCATTGCACCAGCAGTTCACAAAAACTGCTGGTGCAATGATAAATGCTGAGAGCATATGCTGTCTGCATTTATCGATGTGCAGTGCACATGATCCGCTATATCGGATCATGTCCGCTCGCACAATCATAAATATGCCCCTTTGTCTTTAATACCTCTGATGGAAGTTTATTTTTTAATGAATCAACCACCCTGCTTTAACAAATTACTCTTAAATTTGACTACCCTTTAACATGAAATCATATGTAGTTTAAAGTTATATTAATAAGTATTTAATTCATGCTTTTTATTATCAGTGCAATTTTTAGCATCTTTACTTTGTGGGATTTTGATTTTAAGATTTGATGTTTTGTATTCTAGACAATTGACTTAAAAGGAGGCAATTAATGTTCCAATGTGTAAAGTGTTATTATTACTACACCAATGAGTGTTTAAAGGGACAGTCAAGTCAAAATTAAACTTCAATGATTCAAATAAGACATTCAATTTTTAACAACTTCCCAATTAAGTTTTATCAACAAAATGTTCTCTTGGTATTCTTTATTGAAAGCTAAACCTAGGCAGGCTCATAAACTGATTTAGACAGTGCTAGTTCATGTGTGCCATATAGATAATATTATGCTCACTCCCGTGGAGTTAGCACTGATTGGTTAAAATGCATTTCTGTCAAAAGAACTGAGATAAGTGGCCAGTTTACAGAGGCTCATATACAAGTTAATCACAAAGGTAAAAAGTGTATTACTATAACAGTGTTAGTTATGCAAAACTGGGGAATGGGTATTAAAGGGATCATCTATCTTTTTAAACAAGAGAAAGTTTCAAGTAGGCTGTCCCTTTAATGAAATGCTGCTTCTGAACAGGTCTAGGAGAAAAAGGGATGAGTTTGAGAACTGTCCTTTGCACCAAGCAAGCCGTACAAATAGTGTACTATTAAGCCTAAACTTCGCATTAAGTAATATTTTGCGCAACTCAGTGCACATATTACAAGTTGAAAGTAAAAAGTTTGTGCACAAGCGAAACCCAATGTACAATAACCAAAGGACTTTGGATATTGCGACCGCGTTAACTTATTCTCCCCAGAAACTTCAAAGGAGAGCACAGAAGAAAAAATCTAACACTTATTGCTTGCACGCTAACCTGACAAGAGTTCTTAAAGGGATACTAAACCCAATTTTTTTTTCTTTCATGATTCAGATAGAGCATGCAATTTTAAGCAACTTTCTAATTTACTCCTATTATCAATTTTACTTCATTCTCTTGCTATCTTTATTTGAAAAAGTAGGAATGTACATACAGGAAAATATTATTTTTATTGTAAATATATATATACTAGTTGGTAAGCCTGCCCAGAGGGCAGTCTATGTTTTGAAAATACAACCCCCCAAGCTACAAAAAATAAAAAATAAAAATACTGAAAAAAATAAACAAAGCTATCAAAAATAATAAAATTAAACCTAAACTATTACCCCTATAAAAATAAAAAATCCCCCTCAAAATAAAAACACCCCCTAATCTAATACTAAACTACCAATAGCCATTTTTGTAGTAGGGCATTGCCCTAAGTTAAACAGCTCTTTTACATTAAACAAGTCCCCCCTAACAGTAAAACCCCTCACCCACCAAACCCTCCAAAATAAAAAAAACTAGCACTATTAAACCTAAACTACCCATTTCCTCTAAAGGGGCATTTTTATGGGCATTGCCCTTAAAAGGGCATTTAGCTCTTTTTCACTGCATTTAAAAGGGCATTCATCTCTTTTGAAATTTACCCCAAAAAACCTAATCTAAAAAAACAAAAAAAACCCCAATTTTTTTTAAAAAAAAACTATTACTAAAACCCCAAATAGGTACTCACGGTTTCAGAAGTCCAGCGGAGAAGGTCTTCTTCCAGGCAGGTCCATCATCTTCCTCCACAGTGAAGGTGGCACAGAGCGGAGGTCTGGAGTGGTCTTCCCAGATGTGGCAATCCTCTGCGATGGTCTTCTGTGGCGGCGGCAGCGTACCTCAACAGCGGCGGCGGTCCTCGGCGACATGGAGGCTCCTCTTCATCCGATGTCCGTGGTATACTGAATATTGAATGCAAGGTACTGCAATCAATTTGGGGTACCTTGCATTCCTATTGGCTGAATTTAAAACAGCCAATAGGATTAGAGCTACTGAGATTCTAATGGCTGTTCAAATCAGCCAATAAGATTTCAGTAGCTCTCATCATATTGGCTGATTTTAAAAATGTCAGCCAATAGGAATTCAAGGTACCCCAATAAGTATGGGGTACCTTTAATTCAATCTTCAGTGAGCGGCAGACGATCGCATGCAGAGGAACCTCCACACCTTCGGTGAGGATCGCTGCTGCGGAGGATCGCCACAGCCGCCAAGGAGCGCCGCTGATGACTGCCGCAGTGGATCACCACTTCTGAGAAGACCGCTCTGGACCTCCGCTCCTTGCCGCCTTCACTGTGGATGAAGATGATGGACCCGCCTGGAAGAAGACCTTCTCTGCTGGACTTCTGAAACCGTGAGTATCTATTTGGGGCTTTAGTGATAGGTTTTTAAAAAAATTTTTTTTGGGGGTTTGTTTTTTCAGATTAGGGTTATTTTGGGCAAATGTCAAAAGAGCTGAATGCCATTTTAAGGACAGTGAAAAAGAGCTGAATGCCCTTTTATGGGCAATACCCATGCAAATGCCCCTATAGGGGCAATGGGTAGTTTAGGTTTATTAGTGTTAGTTTTTTTGTTTTATTTTGGGGGGTTTGGTGGGTGGTGGGTTTTACTGTTAGGGGGGGACTTTGTTTATTTTTTATGTAAAAGAGCTGTTTAACTTAGGGCATGCCCTAAAAAAAAAACCCTATTAAGGGCTATTGGTAGTTTAGCATTAGATTAGGGGGTGTTTTATTTTCATAGGAATTAGGTTTAATTTTTTTATTTTGGATAGTGTTGTATATAATTTTTTGTAATGTTAGCGTTTTTTTATCTCCTGTAATTAGGTTAACGTAATGTCATTTTTTTGTATTTTTTATTGTAATGTAGTTATTTATTTTTATTGTAATTAAGGGGTTAATTTAGGGGGTGTTAGGTTAGGGGGCTTTTATTAAATTAGTTTTTTGTGTTGGCGGTGTAGGAGTTAATAGGTAAATTAGGTTTAATGCATTGTGGGGAGTTGGCGGTTTAGGGGTTAATAGATGTATTAAGTAGTTTGCGATGTTGGGGTTTGCGAAATTAGGGGTTAATTATTTTATTAGGTAGTTGTTTTTTTTATTAATACTTCGTGTGGGCAGTTAGGTTTTTTTAAACACTTATTGCAGGCGGTTAGTCGTTTTTTCATACGTATTGCGTGCGGTTGTTTTTTCTTTGTTTTTTAATACTTATTGCGGGCGTTTTTTTTTTTTTAATGCTCCATTTGCCTTCGCTGCATCCCGGTGGATTCCGAAAATGGAAGGGTGGTCATTTTCGGAATCCAACGGGATGTACCAAAGGCAAAAGGAGCATTACAAAAAAAACGCCGGCAATTCGCTGCATCCAGGTGAATTATTTTGGCTGCGCGCGCAGTCAATATTCTGTTGGCTGACCCCGGGCAGCCAACATTCCTTTGAGAATGCGTGCGCAACTGCCGACTGCAACGGACATAATAATATTTAATAATTATTAATATTTTTTAACATTTCATATTTCAATAACACGTTTTAAGATTAGAAATTCTTCATGTGTGCTAACCCGACACTGTGTTTGACCTAAAGTGTGAAACCCGAAGTGCATTAGGCATGTTTTACATTCCTATATTCCACTCGTAGAAAAAAAATGTGATTCTTATTATTAAATATATATATATACCTGATAATGTTAACCCCATTCACTACCGGGACTTTTAGAGAAAAACTTGTCCAAAATACAGGAGATTTTTTTGCATTTTTTGCTATCACTCTATTTAAACATAAAGGCTTATTTACCTATCAAAACTATATATCTAGATTTTTAAGCAGACAACCAAGGGCGAGATTACATATGCAGTGCAGGCTTCAGCGCAACTGCTGAAACCCACGCCACCCGTAAATTTCACCTCGCACATCGGTGTATTACATAAACCCTGCTGGCAGTTCATAAAGGGACGTAAGTCGGATAAATTAGCGATGTCCAGAAATGTGCGTAAATAAAATTTTCTAGAGTCGTCAGTGACTTACAGCACTTTAGAAACTGCCGGCACCTAAGAAAATAAAAAAAAAATGTCAAATCTCCCGTAAAAGTCTAACCTGCCCCCCAAAAATAAACCCGACACGTAAAACCCCTATATCCGCCATCAAACCCACATCGGAACTTATAATAAAATATTAAACCCTAAACCGACAACCCCCCACAACGCAATAAGCCTAAATAAACTATTAGCCCCTAATCCGCAATTCACCCACATTGCGATCTACCTAATAAAACTATTAACCCCTAATCTGCCATTAACCCACATCGCAATAAACCTAATAAATTATATTAACCCCTAATCCGCCATTAACCCACATCGCAACAGACCTAATAAAACTATTAACCCCTAATCTGCCAAACCCACACAAAGCAATAATCCTAATAAATCTATTAACCTCTAATATGCCAAACCCCACAACGCAAATAACTAATTAAATTACTAAGCCCCCTAACCTAACATCCCCTAAATTAACCCCAATTACCTAAATAAAAAAATACTAAGTTACAATTAAAATAAAAAAGCTAACCTTACTTAAAAATAATAAAAACATTTTTTAAATTAATCTAAGATTACAAAAAATAAAACAAGTCTAAAATTACATAAAATATAAAACCAAATGATCAAAAATAAAAACATTAAACCTAATCCCTTTGAAAATAAAAAAGCCTCCCAAAATAAAAACACCTCCTAATCTAATACTAAATTACCAATAGCCCTTAAAATGGCCTTTTGTAGGGCATTGCCCTAAGTTAAACAGCTCTTTTCCTTAAAAAAATAATATGGCATCCCTTGCATTCCTAATGGCTGATCTGATTCTTCAAATTCAAATCAGCCAATAGGATGAGAGCTACTGAAATCCCATTGGCTGTTCAAATCAGCCAATATGATTTTAGTAGCTCTCATCCTATTGGCTAATTGGAATTTGAAGAATCAAAGACATGTAATCTTGCCCCAATATATAGGTATTGATCTAGGCCCATTTTGGTATATTTCATCGCACCATTTCACCGTCAAATGTGATTATATAAAAAATATATATATATTTTTTCACAATCTTTGGGTTTCTCATTGAAATTATTTACATACCGCTTGTGCAATCATGGCAAAAATTATTGTAAAATCTTCTCTGGGATCACCTTAATTATCTAACTTAAATTAAATAATTTATATCTACCCCTAATTGTCAAAGGGGATAAGATAAACAACAATCAATTGGCCTTTTCAATGGGTGTGTCCCTGGGCTATAAACAATGCATATTTTAACAAAATCAAAGTTTAAATGTTTTTTTATGCCATTTATTTAGTATGCAGGTATTTTGCAATGCAGTGCTTATTTTATTTTCTGATATATACTGTATATAAACTAACTTCTGTTCCTTTAATAGTTTTAGACGATTATGTGTCATCAATTTACAAATGTCACGATAAATATGTTTATATTTATTTATCAGACGCACGCTAACTGCGCTCAAAGTACAATTTTAATGCTGCCGGTAAACAAAAGATCAGGTTCGCTAACTTCAAGACTTTTAAATGTGTTTTTAAAATGCAAATAATGTTTTCTTCCAAGTGTCTAAGTGAAGAACTTTGGAATGTAAAGCATTTATTTTCAAAACATAAAAAGTGATTACAAATGATACATGTTTAAAGATAGTTGACCTACATACATATATATATATATATATATATATACACACACACATTTAGAATGCACATATCTAATTGGAGCCCTTACCACCTTGACATATACTATATCCCTTTAACCCTTATAAACATTTTTATTAATATTTTTAAATAGTGATTATATGAGTGTAATTGTTTATTTATTGTGTTTTGTGAACATTTTTTTTTTAATATGAAAGAAAGTTTACAGCAATAAAGAAAATATCACAATTAAAATATACCAATATATTACAACTCATAAGGTCGCAAAGATCTGCATGCCATACTATTTCAATCAGAAACCTTTAATCAAATGATAACATATATAATTTACAGAGTGGTACTTGAAGAGTGCTATTTTTTCAGGATCATCAATCATGCCAAAAATGAGAGTAGTGTTGGGACCATGTAATAGTGCCAGCAGATGAATTATTGCTTTCTTTCTCATTGAAATGCAAAGACTTAGTCATAAATAAATCCAGCATTGTGTTTTGTGGTCTCACAGGTGCACAAATGTTTGTTGGGGGGGGGGGGCACTTTAATTCTTCTTTTTGACATCTCATATCATTTTTTAAACAAAAACGTAATTTTTTTTTAAATATTTCTGTTGCAGAATATTAAAAATAAAACATAAATGCTATTTTGCATTTTTTTTCATGGAAAACAAAATTTCACTTCTAGTTTTATAGATGATTATGGGTTTTTAAAAATATATTATATTTTTTTAAGATCAGTTTGCTTGGAGTTTATATAAACTGTTCAGTCTACTTGTAGACACAGATTTTGGAATGTTGTTATCTGTTTGCCTGGTTTTATTTTTTACATTAATATAACCGTGTTTTTCTACAAAGACCAAGAAATATCAGCATTTAGAAAGGATTACAAATTGTTAGCTGTTTGTATGGGCGGAGACCACAACTGTTCTAAGGCAATATCTTTTTTTATTCTATTCAACAAGTGCTGTACATTACCCATCAAACCTTAGGACATTTTATAACACTGAAAACAGTCAAAGGCAGAATTTAAAGTGTTATTTATCAATCAGAATGTATAATTCTACTCAGGGTCATAATTAGACTTCACTGGGCCCCAGGCTAAAGGCTATAGTGCCTCCCCCCATTTCAACACTGCCCTTTATGGTTGTTTGAAATCAGCTAATTCAACAGCCACAAAGGAGAAAGTGGAACTATAAGTCATCCTCCCATTTTGGTTAGTCTGTGCCAGAGGATATGCACTTGCTTAGCCTTCCTGTACAGCAACTCTGTGGTGGCCATCTTGGAAAACCTGCAACCAATCACAGTAAACTGTAGATACATGTGGTGGTCATCCAATGTTTTTTTTACAGAAATGTGTGGAATACACATGACCTGCTAAGTAATGCAAACACAATAGATGGATTTAGATGATTCCAGGAGCACATGCAGTTGATTTGTACTTGATTGAGGTGTCCAGCTATTGTTCTATTGTCAGAATGTCTGAGCCACAATATGGCTGAAACACTGTCTTGCTGATGACCACTATGCTAACGGGTATAGAGGAGATAATAGTATGTCTTTACACATACTGGGATTTATTACTATGCTTTAGAAAAGTGTATCAAATTATTTGCTTATTTATTTTTTCAAAACTCTGCAGCATTATAGTCTATGGGTTGTTTTTGTAGATACATTAAGGAGTCTATCACAATCATTTAAAATAATGTGCCTAATGATTATCAACAGGAAATCACCATTAAAGTCCATGGAACACTTTAGAAAAACGTATCAAATGACAGGGGGCTCTGATACATCCAGCCTGCTTTGTCTGTACTATCTGATAGTACTTCAGACTTATAAGTATATCTCTACAGTGCGATTTTCATTGGGACCTGGAGTGGAAATTTTATACTTGATATACTGTGCCATTGGAGTGCCTTCTTTATTTTTACATTCTAATATATATAGAAATATACAGTACTGTGCAAAAGTCTTTGGCCACTATTAGATTTGTTTTTTTAGCAAACTTTTAATGACCATACATAAAAAAATTTCGGTCTCTTTATGTAGATACAAATAGCAAATACAAGAAATAAGTACACAAAATATATAAAAAAAAACTGACAATTTTGGCTTCTTCAGGTAAAAGTCAGTATTTAGTGTGACCTCCCTTGACACTAAGCACATCTTGAAGTCTTTTTGTTAGACTGTCCTGAAGTTTTCTGAAGTAATTATTTTATACCAGGATTCTTTCAGCACTTCCCAGAATTCTTCTTTAGATTTAGGTTGTCTTTTATTTCCTTATCTGTCCAGGTGATCCCATACTGCCTCTATAATATTCAGGTCTGGACTCTGTGGAGTTCAGTCCATGACTGTCAGTGTTTTATCAGCTGTTTTTCTCTCCAAATAGGATTTCACTGCATTAGCAGTGTGCATGGGATCGTTATCATGCTGAAAAATAAAACCCTTCTCAATCAGGTTATTTCCAGAAGAAACGGCATGATGAATTAAAACCTGTCTGTACATTTCAGCATTCATGAGACATTCAATTAGGACAATATCACCAACACCACTGGCAGAAATGCAGCCCCAAACCAGGACAGACCCTCCACCATGTTTCACTGAAGGCTACAAGCACTCATTCTTCCATCTCTCTTCAACTCTTTTTCCTCACATATTTTCGACAATTGGACCCAAAAAGGTCATTCTTGGATTTGTCACTCCATAATACTCGTATCAACTGATCTTCATTCTAATGTTTGTGAGCTTTAGCATAGCTGAGCCTTTTCACCCAGTTCCCCTTCTGAAAAAGTGGTTTCTTGGCTTCTGCTCTTCGACAAAAACTATTCCAGTTCTTTGCTGGACTTCTTCTGGTTTTTAAAAGAAGAAACTCTGAGAAGTTTCAGATTTTGAACGTTTTCTTGGCCTTTCAGACCTTTTTTTGTCCTTGACCTCTCTTGATTCTTCAAATTTCTTTATAACAGCTTGAATACCACATCTTGAGAATACAGATTGTTTCCTGGTTTCTCTTTGAGAGTGGCTTTGCTGATGCAAAAGTTTGATTTTATGTCTGTCAAATTCTGTGATCTTTGGCATTTTGAATGGAATGGTGTGATTGAAACATGGTCTTATTAGCAAGCTTCCAATGAATTAAACTCATATACCACATGTATATGTAATGCTCATGCATGTCTTGCACAAACCTGGTTTAATTGACCTTTTGACAGCAGTCATTTTGACATGAAATCATAGGACAAATACAGGTGTTAGCAATGACATTAATTAGGGTTCCATTCTATTTAGGTTTATGAGAGCCAGGTTCCTGCTATTGCCCAAGTGTAAGGGAAGGTCACATTAAATGCTTGCCACTTTAGCCTATAGAAGCAGTTTTTTCATTTTTTTCTGTTTTTAATATTGCATACAAAAATCCTGTATTTTCTGGTTGTATTCTAATAAAGACTGAGATCTAATTATATATGGTCATTATTACATTGCTAAAACAACTCAGATTCTTAAAAAAAGATACCTAGAAAGATTCCTGTAAAAAATGGTGTATTACTAATTGGTAGACTGAGGGCAAAATGACAAGTGGCGCACTAATTTTTTTTATGGCTTATGACCACTAATTGTATTCAAGGTAGAAAACTTATCGCTGTCGGGTTAGCACTTGTATTACAAGTTAAAAGTAAAAAGTTAGCACCAGAGCGAAAGACCCAAGTGAGCTAACTTCAGGACTTCTGATATCGCGTCCTTGCTAACTCTCTCTCGCCACAGATCGCTAAAGAAATCATTTTCCTTTTATAATTTGCACGCTAACCCAATACTGCGCTAAAACCAAAGGTGCTTTAAAAATACTTCATATTCCTATGCTTTTCACTTAGAAGAAAATATTATTTTTATTTTTAAATATACAGTACTGTGCAAAAGTCTTAGACCACCATTAGATTAGTTGTTTTAACAATGTAATAATGACCATATATAATTAGTTCTCAGTCTTTATTAGAATACAACCAGAAATACAGGATTTTTGTATGCAATATTAAAAACAGAAAAAAATGAAAAAACTGCTTCTATAGGCTAAAGTGGCAAGTAAAAAGTATATGTACATATATACAGTACATGTCTGTGTGTGTGTTTGGATTCAAAATGCTATATATATATATATATATATATATATATATATATATATATATATATATATATATATATATATATATATATATCCACTTATCTCCCAAATGACTTACCTCTCACAGAAATTCTTACCAAACCTATAAATTATTCCATGGTAAACACTGAAGTGTTGTAATACTCCAGTGCAGAGTTTGTATGCCTATGCCATATAAACCTCATCCTAGTGTGGGGATTCTAAAGGGGTAGCACTCTGCTGCTTAGATATTAGTGTTTTGTAGCTATGCAGTTTTCTCTTTGGAGTAACCAGTAAAAGGCAGCACACACAGCAAATAAATGAAAGAATAATGTGGGTAGGAATATGATTAAGTAAAACGCACAATACACCTCCATTTCCTTCTGAAATTTGTATTGATGCTTGAAATGGAATTAATGTCATAATATATATTAGCAATTAACCGCTGTGTAGCAAAATACATTATTTAAAACATTTAACAATTAACACAGTCACAGTTTTGCGCATTAAAACGATTTCAGAGATTCAACTGTTCAGGGGGAATCCATGTCCTTGGACTCTTTACTGTGTCCAACTAGGGATCTTAAAGGGATACATGAAATTTTAAGCAACTTTCTAATTTACTCCTACTATCAAATTTTCTTTGCTCTCTTGCTATGCGTATTTAAAAAGCAGGAATTTAAAGCTTAGGAGCTAACCCATTTTAGGTTCAGCACCCAGGATAGCACTTGTTTATTGGTGGCTACATTTAGCAAACCAATAAGCAAGGATAACCCAGGTTCTCAACCAAAAAATGGAGGACACTTAAGCTTTATATTCCTGCTTTTGAAATAAAGATAGTAAATTAGAAAGTTGCTTAAAATTGCATTCATAATTCATAATAATAATAATAATGCAATGCTGTTTTACTTTCCTTAAAGGGGCAGTAAACGTACATACTACGGGAGCGAGCTACATTAATTTTAATGGCACGACCAGGCACACTGTGACTAGACAGTGTTGCCGGAAGCGCTGTGGAAAAACCAGACCCACTCAGTAGAGCAAAGAGCAGCGTTCTGGTAAAAGGAGGGTTTTACATATAATTTCTCTGAAATAAATGAAAGTATAAATGTGCCGGTAAGCTAATGTATAGTGCAGAATTATATAACATTAGTATGTAAGTTTACTGCCCCTTTAAGTAAACATTTTACAGGAAGATTAGCTGTTGATAATAATCTTCATTTCATTATTTATTTATTTATTTATAATTTAGGTTGGTTTACAATTGTATTAAACTATACCTAGAAACACCTATTTCTGTCCTTGCATGTTAAATCTGCAGGATATGTCTGACATAATTTTAATGTTTATTTATTTTTTTCTTGGTATAATTTGAAAATGAGCTACTTTATACTGTGACAGATTCATTTCATGTGATGAGTCCAGCAGATCTGCAAATTAGCTCCACTGTGCATTGTGAACCCCTGATGCTATGATGTACATAAAAACAGTTAACAGAGTTGTCTTAAAATGAGTAATGCTTATCAGCTTCTGTTTTAGATTTAGAAAATATATGGATAAATTACATTACATTTAGTTTTTTCAGGTTGATCACTATTTAGAGAATAGTCTTTTGGTATTTTGTCAGGTAGTGATCACAAATAAGATTCTTACGGCTAGATTTAGAGTTCTGCGGCCAAAGGGGTGCGTTAGCTACGCATGCTTTTTTTTCCCCGCACCTTTTAAATACCGCTGGTATTTAGAGTTCACAGAAGGGCTGTGTTAGGCTCCAAAAAAGGGAGCGTAGAGCATATTTACCGCCACTGCAACTCTCGATACCAGCGGTGCTTACGACGCGGCCAGCTTCAAAAACGTGCTCGTGCACGATTCCCCCATAGGAAACAATGGGGCAGTTTGAGCTGGAAAAAAAACTAACACCTGCAAAAAAGCAATCGGAATTCGAGGGACGCCATCTTGGATGACGTCCCTTAAAGGAACCTTCATTCGTCGTCTAGTCGTCGGAAGAAAAGGATGGATCCGCGCTGGAGGTCTTCAAGATGGAGCCGGTCGTCATCGGATGGAAGAACATAGAAGATGCGGCTTGGGTGAAGATGTTTGCCGGTCCGGATGTCCTCTTCTGCCCGCTTGGATCAAGACTTCAGCCGGAGGATGGATGTCTTCAGCCCCCCGCTTGGGCTTGGATCAAGACATCGGAGCCAGGACGGATCGGTGTGATACCCGGTGTGGTGAAGATAAGGTAGGAAGATCTTCAGGGGCTTAGGTTTATTTAAGGGGGGTTTAGGTTAGATTAGGGGTATGTGGGTGGTGGGTTGTAATGTGTGTGGGGGGGTATTGTATGTTTTTTTTCTCCAGGCAAAAGAGCTGAATTCTTTGGGGCATGCCCCGCAAATGGCCCTTTTAAGGGCTGGTAAGGTAAAATAGCTTTTCTATTTTAATTTTAGAATAGGGTAGGGCATTTTTTTTATTTTGGGGGGCTTTGTTATTTTATTAGGGGGCTTAGAGTAGGTGTAATTAGTTTAAAATTGTTGTAATATTTTTCTAATGTTTGTAAATATTTTTTTATTTTTTGTAACTTAGTTCTTTTTTATTTTTTGTACTTTAGTTAGTTTATTTAATTGTATTTATTTGTAGGTATTTAATTTAATTTATTTATTGATAGTGTAGTGTTAGGTTTAATTGTAGATAATTGTAGGTATTTTATTTAATTAATTTATTGCTAGTGTAGTGTTAGGTTTAATTGTAACTTAGGTTAGGATTTATTTTACAGGTAATTTTGTAATTATTTTAACTAGGTAGCTATTAAATAGTTCTTAACTATTTAATAGCTATTGTACCTGGTTAAAATAAATACAAAGTTGCCTGTAAAATAAATATTAATCCTAAAATAGCTACAATATAATTATAATTTATATTGTAGCTATATTAGGATTTATTTTACAGGTAAGTATTTAGCTTTAAATAGGAATAATTTATTTAATAAGAGTTAATTTATTTAATTGGATTTAAATTATATTTAACTTAGGGGGGGTGTTAGTGTTAGGGTTAGACTTAGATTTAGGGGTTAATACATTTATTAGAGTAGTGGTGTGGTCCGGTCGGCAGATTCGGGGTTAATAAGTGTAGGTAGGTGTCAGCGACGTTGAGGGGGGCAGATTAGGGGTTAATAAATATAATATAGGGGTCGGCGGTGTTAGGGGCAGCAGATTAGGGGTACATAAGTATAACGTAGGTGGCGGCGGTGTGCGGTCGGCAGATTAGGGGTTAAAAATTTTTATTATAGTGGCGGCGATGTGGGGGGACCTCGGTTTAGGGGTACATAGGTAGTTTATGGGTGTTAGTGTACTTTAGAGCACAGTAGTTAAGAGCTTTATGAATCGGCGTTAGCCCAAAAAGCTCCTAACTCATGTTTTTTTTCTGCGGCTGGAGTTTTGTCGTTAGATTTCTAACGCTCACTTCAGCCAAGACTCTAAATACCGGCGTTAGAAAGATCCCATTGAAAAGATAGGATACGCAATTGGCGTAGGGGGATCTGCGGTATGGAAAAGTCGCGGCTGCAAAGTGAGCGCTGGACCCTTTAATGACTGACTCCAAATACCAGCGGACGGTAAAAACCAGCGTTAGGACCCCCTAACGCTGGTTTTGATGGCTACCGCCAAACTCTAAATCTAGCTATAAATCTAGCCGTTAGTTTGCATACCACTTACGTATACCTATAATGTGATATAGAGAGTCTTTGTTTAATCACATTTCAATTTACACTAAAATACTAACTACTAAATATTACTCTTAGAAAAATTAAAAAAAAAGACTATGGAGATGCCAGAAAACTTAGACTTAATATGTATTTCTTTAATATACAGAAGCACTTAAAGGGACACTGAACCCAATTTTTTTTCTTTCGTGACTCAGATAGAGCATGCAATTTTAAGCAACTTTCTAATTTACTTCTATTATAAATTTTTCTTCGTTCATTTGCTATCTTTATCTGAAAAATAAGGCATCTAAGCTTTTTTTTGTTCAGAACTGTGGACAGCACTTTTTTATTGGTGGATGAATGTATCCACCAATGAGCAAGGACAACCCAGGTTGTTTACCAAAAATGGGCCGACATCTAACTTACATTCTTGCATTTTAAATAAAGATACCAAGAGTATGAAGAAAATTTGATAATAGGAGTAAATTAGAAAGTTGCTTAAAATGTCATGCTCTATCTGAATCACGAAAGAAAAAAATTTGGGTTCAGTGTCCCTTTAAGGTTAATAGTAAAATGTAAGTAAATGGATACACATTTTTTGGTTGCTAAAACTGGCAACTCTTATAATTTGACCATTGATTAATATGGGCAAGTTTGAGTTGTTAGGTGTCTGGTATTGAATTTTACGGGAATATGCCACACCCAGAATACCAGATAGTGAAATTTGATCCATCACTTCAGAAAACATGTTTCTAGTTCTCCAGTACAGCTGCTTGGCCATAAAAACTCATCTAATGAATCTCCAGACGCATAGTTCTTCTGCTGATATTGCTTCCAGAGGACCTTTGGAACTCTGTAGTGAGTGATGCAGTAGATGATAAGCAATTTAACGTGCTATGTGCTTCAGAACTCAAAGAGTTTGCATGGTCTACAATTTGGTGACTAGTCTATTGTTGCTTCTACATGCTTCCATTATACAATAATAGCTTTTAGATTTGACTGGGGCAGACCAAGTAGGGCAGAAATTTCACAAACTAGCTTGTAGCATCCTATGACAGTGCAACATTTAAAGTCACTGAACACCTCAGTATAACACACTGTAATGGGTTTGTCTATGAAGATTTCATAGCTATGTGCTGGATTTTATTCACTTGTTAGCACAGGGTGTGGTAGTGGGGGTGTTCATATACTCTAGTATTCAAATGTTTTGGGTAAAATATCCTAGTTTTCGAAAGAAAAGAAAATTTTTCCATTAAAATAACATAAAAATGACTATTGTAGCTGGAAATGGCTGATTTTTTAATATGCATAAGCGTACAGAGACCCATTATCAGCAACCATCTGTTCTTATTGAGCTTGCTAAGTTAAATTTATCATTTAAAAAGGCTATTTGATAATTAGAAAATCCTTTTGCAATTATGTTAGCACAGCTCAAAACTGTTGTGTTGATTAAGGGCCAGAATACAAGTGGAGCTCTATAGTTTGCTCGCAAGCGATATTGGGTTCCCATGATTGTTTGCATGCAAGTTAAATTGCGTTCAGATTACAAGTTGAAAATAAATGTGAACACGTAAGCCCAATCCCAATTTACGCTAGAATGATTACCGCAACCTCAGAGTTCTGGTTAAATGTTTTGCAAAATATATAAAAAATACATTATACGAAACAGTTACACTCATGATAACAATGTTACATGTCTAAAAATGTATATGTATATGTCTCTATATGTGTTCATATGTATTTTTGTGTTTATATGTGAATATATGTATATTCACAGATATATATATTATATATATATATATATATATATATATATATATATATATATATATATATATATATATATATATATATATATATATATATACAGTATATAAATATATATATATATATATATATATGTACACACACATATATACCCTTTGCTGTCAAGTAGATAAAAACATGTAAAAGCATATGTATGCAATATTTATTTTTAATAAACATTTTAACTATGTATTTACTGTAAATATAATTATACTATATATAATCATGTATATGTATAGTTATAGATATATTTTGTACCAAATTAGCATCAGATATATTTAGAAATATGTATTTATGAATAAATAGAACATATTCTTCTATTTGAAGAACATTGCAATGTGAAATATTCCTATTTTTCTATCAGGCGCGAGTAGGGTGTTAGGTTTTTTCCACTTTTTTCTCCATTTACTTCTGTGGAGAAAATAAGTTATGGAAAAAGTTATCGCAAGCACAATATTCTAACTTCATTTTTTTGGTGCATAGGGTTAGCATTCAAGCGATACCTTTATACTTTTAACTTGTAATATAAACGCAACTTGACGCCCACAAAATGTTTACTTCTAGCCCAGTAATCGCGTGATTGAAAGCACTAAATATCGTAATCTGTCCCTAAAGAAGCAATAAAACTGGCCTTCATTTAGACTAATTCAGTATCTGGAGCATCAGCAATTGTGGGTTCGATTACATTCTCAAATGGTCAGAAGCAAAGAATTTTCTTCTGAAACTCGTCATTCTATTCTTGTTCTGAGAAATGAAGGCTATTCCATGGAAGAAATTGTCAAAAATTGAAGATATCGGACAACGCTGTGTACTACTCCCTTCACAAAACAATGAATCTGGCTTAAACCAGACTAGAAAGAGGAGTGGGAGACCTGTTGCTCAATTGAGCAGGAGGACAAATAAATTAGATTGTCTAATTTGAGAAACAAATGCCTCACAGGTCCTCAACCAGCAGCTTCATTAAATAGCACCCACAAAACACCAGTCTCAGGGGCCCATTTATCAAGCTCCGAATGGAGCTTGAGGGCCTTTGTTTCTGGCGATCCTGCAGGCTCGCCAGAAACAGCAGTTATGAAGCAGCGGTATAAAAACCGCTGCTCCATAACCCTGTCTGCCTGCTCTGTGCAGGCGGACACACATCTCCGAAAATCAACCCGATCGAGTACGATCGGGTTGATTAACACCTCCCTACTGGCGGTGATTGGCCGCGAATCTGCAGAGGGCGGCGTTGCACCAGCAGCTCACAAGAGCTGCATGTGCAATACTGAATACGGAGAGCGCTGTCGGATCAGGTCCACCAGACCTTTGATAAATATCCCCCTCAATGTCAACAGTTAAGATTTTGGAGCCAATTTCCTCCTACAACAGGCCAATGACCCAATGCACAGCTCCAAAATATGCTAGAACTATTTAGGAAATGAGCAGTCAGCTGGTATTCTGTCTTTAATAAAGTGGCCAGTACTGTCAGCAGATCTCAACCCTATTTAGCTGTTGTGGGAGCAGCTTGACCGTATGGTACATAAGAAGTCCACATCAAGCCAATCCAACTTGTGGGAGGGGCATCAGAGAGCATGAGGTGAAATCTCTCCTGATTACCTCAATAAATTGACAACTAGAATGCCAAAGTTCTGCAAGACTGTAATTGCTGCACGTGGATAAATCTTTGACAAAAGCAAAATTTGAAGGACACAATTATTTTTTCATTTAAAATATATTATTTCTAGCCTTGTCAATGACTTTATTTCCAATTCAAACTCAATTAATTAATTTGTTCGTGGAAAATAAGGAAATCTCTAAGTGACCCCAAACTTTTGAATGTCAGTGTACATATTGTTTCACTTATTTATAAAAGGTGTCACAATTGGCCATAGGAATGTATTGATAGGGCCATAGGCTGTGTATTTACCATTTGTGATAATACAGTACAGCTCACATAACATATGTTATTTCAGTTTTATCAATCCTGGCTTGTTTTTATTGCCACTTGATAGCAAAACCTGCTGTATGCATGTGTTTCACACTAGTTTCAGTCCCCAGAGACATTTTTTAAAGATGTAATTAAGCTGAAAGGTAATTATTACTCCCAGCCATGGCTGCAACAGACATAAATGCTTTGTATAGTCAATTGTGCAGCTGCTAATGACTCAGATACATTTATAAAGGTATTGTGCAAGGTATAAGAAAATGAATGCTTCAATACAAGGCCATGGAATTTAGCAAGCTATCAGGAATATGTGGAAGTAGATATTGTGGAAGTCTATCTTGTTAGAAATAGTAGAAAAAAAATACATGGACAAAGGCAAAAGGGACAATGATTTCTTAACTTTCTTAGTAGTAAAATCTGCATAATATCTGTCGATCTACCTTTCATGTAATTTCATTCTGATCCTATTCAATAAGACAAACCAGTCCCAAAATATGATTCAAATTATTTCTTAAAAACGACAGTGGTCAAAACATGAATTATAGCTTCCTGTCAACATTTAAAGTATCTTTATCTGCATAATGCTTCCAGTGCAGATGACAACCAAGTTATCATCCTTGGGGGTGGGAGCATTTTTGGAGCTGATCATGGCCCCCTGCAGTTGCCACTGCATATGAGGTGCCCGGGGAAGTCCTGGAATGTTAGTGACTTTACCACTCACAGAAACCCAGAAGTTCCAGATAGCTGCAGAGAGCTTAAAGGGACACTCAATCAAAATTAAACTTTCATTATTCAGATAGTGCATGCAATTTTAAACAACTTTCTAATTTACTTCCATTACCAAAATGTGCACAGGCTTTTATATTTAAACTTTTTGAGTCACCAGCTCCTACTGAGCATGTTCAAGAATAAGTGTGTTTGCATTTGTGAATAGCTGATTGCTGTCACATGGTACGTGTATGCATTTGTGATTGGCTGATGGCTGTCACATGGTACGGGGAGTGGAAAAAGACATAACTTAAAAAATTGTCAGAAAAAAATCTACTACTCATTTGAAGTTCAGACTAAGTTCTATTGCATTGTCTTGTTATCTTGCATTTGTTGATTATGCAAAGCTACAGTGTTGACTGGTCCTTTAAAAGCACTAAGATTCAACATTTGAAAGACACTTACCTACTGTTTTAAACAGTGTGTGTATTGGGGGCATAAAGTTAAGCATAATTTTTATTAAACATTAAATAAAAAACACACATTTTGTGAAAAGGAGATTTATTATTATTCTTATTTTTATTGCTATTATTATCGGATACTTTTAGAGCACCAACAGATTCTGCAGTGCTAAAAACATGGTCTTATATGCAAGGTATCAATTATGGGAGACCAAGGGATAGAGGGACCTGCCAAAAGTTGCACTGTTGTAAATCAGCTCTCACGCAGCTGGACATGCTAAGGGGGCTCAAGGGGATGACAAAGGAGGAGAAGAAATAAGAAAAGCAAAGTGTATATTGTATGCATCCCTGTATTATTTTGAAATTTAAAATAAAGTGTTTATGTATTGAAGAAATAAGGGTACCATTTAAGACTTTATAAAGTAATAGCCACTGCCATGTTCTAACTTACAAATGTGGTTGGAAGTATTGGTACCCTTGCATTATAAAGTATTGGTACCCTTGCATTATAAAGTATTAGCACCTTTGCATTAAAAAGTATTGGTACCCTTGCATTATAAAATATTGGTACCCTTGCATTATAAAGTATTGTTACCCTTGCATTATAAAGTATTGGCACCTTTGCATTATAAAATATTGGTACCCTTGCATTATAAAGTATTGGTACCCTTGCATTATAAAGTATTGGCACCGTTGCATTATAAAGTATTGGTACCCTTGCATTATAAAGTATTGGCACCGTTGCATTATAAAGTATTGGCACCTTTGCATTATAAAATATTGGTACCCTTGCATTATAAAGTATTGGTACCCTTGCATTATAAAGTATTGGTACCCTTGCATTATAAAGTATTGGCACCTTTGCATTATAAAGTATTGGCACCTTTGCATTTTAAGAGAAAAACAACAAACATCCAGACTGGAGTTTGCCAACATGCATGTTGACAAGCCCAGTCCTTCTGGAACAATGCCCTTTGGACAGACGAAACAAAAGTAGAGCGTTTTGGCATATCAAAACAACTCCATCTTTACAGACAGAAAAGAGAAGCTTTCCAAGAAACGAACACAATCCCTACCATGAAACATAGAGGAGGCTCACTGAGGTTTTGGGGTGGTTTTTCAGCCTCTGGCACTGGGTGCCTAGAATCTGTGCAGGGCACAATGCAATCAGAAGACTATTAAGGCATTCTGGAGCAAAACTTACTTCCCAGTAGGTAGGTCCCTACAACTACTGAAAAGTTGTGCTGGAGGGGGCTCTGCTCTTCAGAAAAAAATATGCAATCTTGGAGGCGGTCCACTACACTACAGAAAAAATATTTATTACATATAAAATAAAATAACTAAAAAAAAAATACATATATAATTTGTTACTGGCAGACTAGCTGCCAAGAGTAGTGTGAGGGGGGAGGGTTAGAGAGCTGCTTGGGGGGGATACTGTACAGAAAAAAATGCCTAAACTGCATAGGGACAGACTGGCTGCTGGTACCTAAGATGTTGATGACCAGTGGTGAGGTGAGGGTGGGAAGAGAGCTGTTTGGGAGGGATTAGGGGATGGGAAGTGTCAGGTGGGAGGTTAATCTCTATACTACAGCTAAAATTAACCTTACAAGTTACCTGATTAACCTCCCACTGCCGGGAATTTCAGAAGTGTGGTGCGCAGCTGCAATTAGCAGCCTTCTACTTGCCAAAAACAATAACAAAAACCATATACTGTATGTCTGCTGTTTCTGAATAAAGGGAACCCCAGAGAAGCTTTAATAACCTTTTGTCATATGACTGCAGTAGTTGTGTGTAAATATTTTCAGTGAGAAACCCAAAGTTTTTGAAAAAGTTAATGATTTGTTTTAATATGATCGTATTTAGCGGCGAAACAATTGCATGTAATATACCAAAACAGCCCTAGATCAATACCTTGGGATGTCTAATATATATACAGTTTTGGTAGGCAAATTAAAAAAAAGCAAAAAAAAAACAAAAAACAAGGCTCTATTTCTGCTTAAAGGGACATTAAACCCAAAATTTTTCTTTCAAAATTCAGACAGATAATACAATTTTAAACAACATTCCAATTTACTTCTATTATCTAATTTGCTTCATTCTTTAGATATCCTTTGTTAAAGAAATAGCAATGCACACGGCCGAGCCAATCACAGGAGGCATCTATGTGCAGCCACCAATCAGAAGCTACTGAGCCTATCTAGATATACTTTTCAGGAAAGAATATCAAGAGAATGAAGCAAATTAGATAATAGAAGTAAATTAGAAAGTTGTTTAAAATGGTATTCTCTATCTGAATCATGAAAGAAAAAAAATTGGGTTTAATGTCCCTTTAAATGGAATGATAGCAAAAATGCTAAAAAGTCTCTGGTTCTTTGGACAAGTTTTTCTCTGAAATGCATGGTATTGAAGGGGTAAAGGGACAAGAAGCCCAACATTTTCCTTTCATGATTCAGATAGAGCATACAATTTCCAATTTACCTTTATTATCTAATCTGCTTTATTCTTTTGGTGTCTTTTGTTAAATAGCGTACCTGCAGTAGGTAGGCTTATGAACAGCAATGCACTACTGAGAAATGGTGGTTGCACATATGTGATTGGCTCACTGATGTGTTCAGCTAGCTCCCAGTGGTGCATTGCTGCACCTTCATCAAAGGATGCCGAGAGAAAGAAGCACATTTGATAATAGCAGTAAACTAGAAAGTAGTTTGCTACAATAAACAGGATGGAGTTTTATTTACATTTTCAAAAATAAAAATGGAAAAGTCTGTGGTTCCAGATAAGTATATATATATCTACTAGATGCACCATAAGCTGATATATTTAATCAATCACTGTTGTCAGGATCTGTTCTGGATGAAAGGACAACTTCTAATGTAATAATTCTTCATAAAAAGTGCAGGAGGGAAGAGTTGTCGGTTTCATTTTAGCAATAAGAAAATTAATGGAAACTCTTTTCTTCCATAAAGACAAACAACCAACCAAGGGGATCTCATACAACCCTCTTTTTCTGCAGGAAGATCATGTTAAATTAGTCTAGCTGATTTCTTTCAGTACATAACTAAAGTGATAGACAAGATGGTTCAGTAAATTTAGCTTATCTAGATTTTAGTAAAGCACTTGATTCTGTACCGCTAAGCAATTTATTTAAAGGGATATGATACCCAATTTCTTTCTTTCATGATTCAGATAGAGCTTGCAATTTCAAACAACTTTCTAATTTACTCCTATTATTATTTTTACTTTGTTCTCTTGGTATCTTTATTTGAAAAAGCAAGAATGTAAGCTTAGGTTACTTTTTGGATCAGCACCCTGGGTACAGCTTGCTGATTGGTGGCATGATTTAGACTTTGGTCTTGATTTATCAAGTGTCGAGCAGTCATGATTCACTATAGCGAATCATGTCCACTGGATATCGCTAAATGTGGATAGTAAATGCTGTTCACATTTATCATTGCACAAGCATTTCACCAGAAAGGCTTGTGCAAAGCTGCCCCCTGCTCACTGACAGCCAATCGGCCGCTAACAAGGGCTGTCAATCATACCAATCGGATCAGATCGGCATGAATTCAAGCCAACTTTTAAAGGACCAGTCAACACTGTAGATTTGCATAATCAACAAATGCAAGATAACAAGACAATGCAATAGCACTTAGTCTGAACTTCAAATGAGTAGTAGATTTTTTTTCTGACAATTTTAAAAGTTATGTCTTTTTCCACTCCCCCTGTACCATGTGACAGCCATCAGCCAATCACAAATGCATACACGTACCATGTGACAGCAATCAGCCATTCACAAATGCATACACACTTATTCTTGCACATGCTCAGTAGGAGCTGGTGACTCAAAAAGTTTAAATATAAAAAGGCTGTGCACATTTTGTTAATGGAAGTAAATTGGAAAGTTGTTTAAAATTGCATGCTCTATCTGAATAATGAAAGTTTAATTTTGATTGAGTGTCCCTTTAAGAGGCAGGGAGGTTAAGGGGCAGCGGTCTTATGACCGCTGCTTCTTAACTTTAGTTTCAGGCAAGCCTGAAATGATGGGCCTCCAAACCAGCATCTGCTGTTTGATAAATGGAGCCAATTTGTGTCTATAATAGTTGCAACTCCTCTGAAAGTCTTTCCAAAAAATGTTGGATTGTTTCTATGGGAATTTGTGCCCATTCAGCCAAAAGAGAACTAGTGAGGTCAGGCTCTGATTTTGGACAAGAAGGTCTGGTTCACAGTCACTGTTCTAATTCATCCCAAAGGTGTTCAGTTGGGTTCAGGTCAGGGCTCTGTGTAGGCCCCTCAAGTTCCTCAACACCAAACTTGCCAAATTAGTTCAAATTCAGCCACAGACTATCCCTCCTCCACCAAACTTTATGGTAGGCACTATAGTGATGTTCGTTTGGCATCTGCAACACCTATTCTTACATCAGACTGCCAGGTAATGAAGTGTGATTCATCACTCCAGAGAACACATTCTGCTGTTCTATGGTCTAGTGGACAATGCTTTAAACTTTCCAGGCAATGCTTGGCATTGATGTGAGGCTTGAATACAGCTGCTTGGCCATGGAAACCCATTTCATGAAGTTCTTGTGCTGATTTTGCTTTCAGAGGCAGTTTGGAACTTTGAAGTAAGTGATACAACACAACTACACGTTATGCTCTTTAGCACATTAGTATTGGTCTTCACATACTTAATGTAATAAAAGTATGGCTAAAAAGTATTTTCACAGAAAAGCAACTCCAAAACAATGGCTCCTTATCTTTAGTTGGAGGGTTGTGTGTTCTGGAGTAATTTGCAGAAGCACCTCTTTACAGAAAGGGTGGAATAGACTTCTGATGATGATGAGGCCAAATAATGTATTAAACATCAAGAATGGCTGGGATATGCATAAGACTATATCAAGAATTAATAGAAGCAAAAAGAAATATTAACTGACTCAATCAGCCTTTGGTTCTTATATACAATCAGGATCTCTGGAGTTGATCACAATCTATGATTTATTATTATTATTGGCATGTTAGCAGCGGCCAATGAGCTGTTATTTATCGGGGAAAACACTGTTTTCATTATTGTTTTGTTAAAAATATAATCCTATGCTTAAAGGGACAGTCTAGTCCAAAGTCCACAAACTTTCATTATTCAGATAGGGCAATTCATTTTAAACAATTTTCCAGTTTACTTCTATCACCAATTTTGCTTTGTTCTCTTGGTATCCTTAGTTGAAAGCTAAATCTAGGAGGTTCATATGCTAATTTCTAAGCCATTGAAGGCCACCTCTTAGCTCAGGGCATTTTGACAGTTTTTTACCACTAGAGGGTGTTAGTTCATGTGTTTCATATAGATAACACTGTGCTCATGCACGTGGAGTTCCTAGGACTCAGCACTGATTGACTAAAATGCAAGTCAAAAGAACTGAAATAAGGGGCAGTTTGCAGAGGCTTAGATACAAGATAGTCACAGAGGTAAAAAGTATATTCAAATCAGCCAATAGGAATGATAGTTGCTTAAATCCTATTGTCTGATTTGAACAGCCAATAGGATTTTAGCAGCCCTAATTCCTATTGGCTGGTTTAAATTTTTCAACCAATAGGAATGCAATGGTACCCCTTATATAAAAGGGGTACCTTGCATTTGAATCCTCAGTGTGCAGTATACAATCGCATGAAGAGGATCTCCACGTTGAATCGATGGACCTCCGCCTGGACCTTCGTCTTGGGCCTCCGCCTGAACCTCCGCTTCCGCGCATCGACCGCTCTGCCTCCGCAGGGATGAAGAAGATGCTGGTCCCGCGATGGATGAAGATGGATCTGCCTGGATGAAGATGGAGCCACTGGAATGAAGATCGTTCAAGCCAGACTTCAGCAACTGTGAGTACCTAAAGAGGGGTTAGTGTTAGGTTTTTTTAAGTTTTTTTTTAGTGTTGTTTTTTTTATTATTAGATTAGGGTTTGGGCTTGTCTTAAATGAGCTGAATGCCCTTTTAAGGGCAATGCCCATACAAATGCCATTTTCCGGGCAATGGGTAGCTTAGGTTAGGTTTTTTATTTTGGGGGGTTGGTTGGGTGGTGGGTTTTACTGTTTTGTCTTTTTTTGTATTTTTTTTACAGGGAAAAGAGCTGATTTCTTTAGGGCTTTAGGTTTTTTTTTTATTGTGTGAGGGGGGCTTTTTATTTGTATAGGGCTATTAGATTAGGTGTAATTGTTTTTATTTTGGATAATTTTGTTTGTTATTTTTTGTAATTTAGTATTTTTTAATTTTTTGTAATTTAGTATTTTTTTATTTTTTGTAATTTAGTATTTATTTTTTAACTGTAGTTTTTTTTTTTTTAGTAGGGTTAGGTTTTTTTTAATGTGTAAGTTAATTAATTTAATTTGTAGTTATTTTAATTTTAATATAATGGTAGTGTTAGTTTAATTTATAGTTTAAACTTAGTTTTTATTTATTTTAAGATAGGGATCTTGTAATTTCAATTTAAAGTTAGGGGTTTGTTAGATTTAGGGGTTAATAGTTTAATTTAGTTTTTGGAGATGTGGGGGGCTGGCGGTTTAGGGGTTTATAGGTTTATTTAGTTGTAGTGATGTGGGAGGCCAGAGGTTTAGGGGTTAATAACTTTATTTAGTGGCGGCGATGTCAGGGAGAGGCGGAATAGGGGTTAATAACTTTAGTATAGTGGTGACGATGTCGGGGAGCAGCAAAATAGGGGTTAATACATTTTATTAGTGATGGCAATGTCAGGAGCGGCAGATTAGGGGTTAATTTAGTTTTTGCGATGCGGGAGGGCCTCGGTTTAGGGGGTTATATGGTAGTTAATGGGTGTTAGTGTATTTTGAAACAGTTTAGTTATGAGTTTTATGTAACAGTTTTGCTACTACTGCTCTCAGATGGCATAACGGATCTTGTTGTTATAGGGTGTAACGCAAGTTTTTTAGCCTCACCGTAAAACTTGTAATGGCAGCGCATTGGGAATCCCATGAAAAAAACGTAATTTTTTTTTGAGTGCGGGACTAACGTTGCGTTACAGGCTAAAAGGCTTGCGGTACAGCTATACCGACAAGGCTCGTAATGGCTGCGTTGCTGTTTTAATGCTGAAATGACCATTTTTTCAGCGTTAAAACATGAACGCACAACTCGTAATCTACCTGATAGTTCAGTCATTTACCACACTGTATTTCATCAGGTACTGGCTTTTTGGAGTTATGTGTCTGCTCTGTGTCTGTTACTAGCAAAATGTGGGATAAATCTGTGCTTTCTGAGTGCAATAAAGTGGTTTAATCTCTGTGCTGCTTTTTACTGGAAGTATGGGGGTTAAATATGTGTGCTGGCTGGGTGAATGAACCAATGCAGGTTATTCACTGTGCTCTAAGTGTATTACAGATATAAATCAGTTAATAATAATAATTGTTCAGTTGAATGAAATTTAAATTAGGCAAATAAATACAATTGTCATAGTTAAGGGAGTGGCGGATTTCTGTGTGCCTAGGGCAGCATGAAACCTAAATACACTGGTTCAGAATATTTATCAAATTGTGTAGCCGTAGAGAGAAATCTATATTTGTTTATATGCGTGTATGTTTCTTTCCTGTTTAACCTTTATTCATATTAAAGGTCACATACATAGATAAGAAAAATCAGTCATGAGCCACTAGACTGTGAACAGGTTAAATGCCCTGTAAAAAAATAAAATTCAAATCAATAGTGCATTTAATCTATGCCACTTTAAAAGTCACCTTTGTAGCAGAATGTGTACATAATCATTGATCTAATTACAAGCTATTGAAAAATCTCTTGATGTCATAGGTTCTCAATGACAATAAAATGCCACCAAAGTCGATCACTCTTACAGATATTCAATTTTCAGTGCAGGTTCACTGAATTATGATAAACCAACTCATTTAAGTATACATCTACAATAATAATTACTATATTGTTAAAGAGATACTATAATAATTAAAGGAATATTAAACCCAAAACTGAATTCCCCATAAAACATTTAATTATGCCCAATTAAAAAAAAAAAAAACTGTTTAATTATTTATTTTGTTTTCTTTTCCTGTAATCTGTAAAGTCTGGAGTGCATTCTATGAATGCAAAACCATGACACTCCTACATGCTCAAGTGTGAAATTTTGGATTGTTGGTTAAGCAGGTAGTTACTTAAAATCTGAAGAAAATCTATCCTGGATTCTGGTTTTGTCCCCCTTTTTCGCACAGTCAGGAAATCCCAGAGGATAGGACTTTATCCTGTCCCAATTAGATCCATGTTTGTTTTAGTACATAGACTATTATACAACTCAATTTGAATACAGTTTCTAACTATACTGTGTACATTGTGTCCTCTCAGAAAAGTATTTTTAGCCTAATATCTACCCAGAAGGGCAACAAAGACCCAGAACACCAGGGAATTCTCAGCTGAACAAGAGAAACAGCTAACCTCAGGCCTAATTTTTGGCCTCTAGTTTTATCAGTGAGGTGCAGTTAAAGACATCCAGCCAAAGTGATCATAGAGTCCATGAAATAATTTCTCCATCTTTCTTAGGAAGACAATGATATTATCTAAAATGGTTCTCTGAATTATTATTATACTGCGTTACCTGTGTTTGGTGCAGTATAAGCATCGCAGGCATTTTATGTATCTTTATTGTTAGTTCACTATGTGTTATTAAGGTAATATCATCATGCAGTGTCTTTCACCGTTTGTAGATAGAGCAATGTTTTGATGTGAAGATGGGAATGTATTTGATGTCTTGTATCAGTTTGCTAAGATAGAGAGTTGTTTTGCTACATGTAATATGTAGCTTTATTTACCTAATTCTTAGGTTTTTAACAATCAAAAATATTGTCTGTTTGTGGCATTTTCCACACCCTAAAAAAACTCATGCTGGACAAGTATTCAGGTATAGTCGCTTGCCTGTACACACCAACATCTAATCCTGTGCCTTTGATACTGTAGTTAAAGGGATACTAAACCCAATTTTTTTAATTTCATGATTCAGATAGAGCATGCAATTTTAAACAACTTTCTAATTTTCTCCTATTATCAATATTTCTTCGTTCTCTTGCTATCTTTATTTAAAAAGCAGTCATTTAAAGCTTAGGAGCCAACCCATTTTAGGTTCAGCACCCTGGATAGCGCTTGTTAATTGGTGGCTACATTTAGCAAACCAATAAGCAAGAATAACCAAGGTTCTAAACCAAAAATGGGCCGGCTCTTAAGCTTTACAGTCCTGCTTTTTAAATAAAGATTGCAAGAGAACGAAGAAAAATTGATAATAGGAGTAAATTAGAAAGTTGCTTAAAATTGCATGCTCTATCTGAATCATTAAAGAAAAAACTTGGGTTTAGTGCCCCTTTGATATTGGAAGCACACATTTAGAATATAGAGAGAGCAGCCATGGGTGATATTTTAGCTAACTGCAAAGCTGCAAACAAAATAACATGTGTTTTTAGTTATAATCAGGTTAAAATAGGAAATATATTACTATTACATTTCTTATGTGATAAAGATTTCAGATAAATAAGGTTTAAATCATGAAAATAAATTTATGGTGGATAAAAATATATATTTTTTAAATTCTCAAGTACACAACTCTATACTGATATAAAAACATAAACATGGTACTTTTAGATAGTGTGGTCTTTAAATACTTTATTTAACTGCATCTAGAACGAGATTGAAAGATTAAAATACCAAGAAGATATGGGAAGATACAACATTTGTAAAAGAACTTTGATGTGTCAAAAATGTGCACAAAATAAATATAAATCATCCAAAAGTTCAAATATGAGGCATTGAATCTCTTTAGAGCCAAATCATTTTATTTTTATTGGTTCATAAATACTGTCTGTGAATGAAAAAAACCTTATAAATCCTCAAAGACCTATTTAACAAGACCTTGACATTTAAAGTTACAAAGTTCAAAGAACAGATAGTGCGCTTCCTTCAGAACCTGTAACATTGCTGCGTAAATACATTCATGTGGTCTGATATTGTAACTAGCGCATTGTGAAAATAAAGCAATTTATTTTGATTCTTTGGCTTCAAAAGAATCAATAGGTTGATGACTGACTCTCTAGGTCACCCTTTTATGTCTTCTTATTCACTTCTCTTTTTCCTTTTTATCTTTAAGAACACAAATGTAACTCAAGGGATATTTGACTGAGGTCACCTAGGAATCCTGGCAAGATGAATGAAGGATATTCCTTTTCTTACGTTTCTAAATATACAGCTTCATGACAGAACTGGCAAAAAGGATTAGTGAATGTCCATCAAATTCAAATTTACTGTTTTATTATCGTATGTAGGGCAGTGGCATCTGGTGATGTTTAAAAGGGATATTAAACAGTATAAGATATAATGTATAATTATGTGTAGTTAAATAACTGTAGTTAACGTTTCCCCTAATCTTTCTTCTTTTAAATACTCCCTGAAGACTTTTTTGTTCAGAGAAGCCTACCACCCAACTCAGTAATAAATTAATTCCACTTACCTAATATTTCCCTCATATAATATTCCCTCTGCATTAACTTTTCTCTCACTCTTGCAATCCTCACCTCCTGTTTCTCAACCTCCTACCCTTCTAGATTGTAAGCTCCCATGGGAATAGGGCCCTCAATTCCTTCTGTAAGTGTTCGTTAAATTTTATCCTATTACAATTTTTATATCATTGTTTTATTTAAATGAATTGTACCCATGGACAGCGCTGCGGAATATATTGGCGCTTCATAAATAAAGTATAATATTAATAATAACTGCAATATACGTTCATTGTTTATTAAGCACAAACTAATAAGCGCTAGCTGCCCTTGGGTTGAATAAGCCAACAATCAATGTAAATAAAACCAAAAATAAATATAAATAAAAAATAAAGATAAAATGCGTGAATTGCACAAATATAAAAAAATCTTACAATTACATAAAGATAATTTATCTCATCATCGCTAATAAAACAATTCCAGTTTGAGAACAATATAATAAAAAAATTTGAAAGTTGTTTAGTAAATATATTACCAAACACAGCATCCGGATATAGATTGCACAGTGTCTGATGCAGCTATTTCACCAAATGTATCCTTCACACCAAATGGAGCAGGGTAGAAACTTCACTCTAAAAAGAGAAAAAAGCGCAAACAGACTCAAGTCCTGTAATGAAGATCACAAATACAAGCGCTAAACTATTGCACATACAGTGTAAAACTTTATTTTCAGCAGTTGAAACAATCATATTCAAATTCAAAAGCAAACAAACTTGCTTGCCCACATCACACTTCCTCGTCTCTTTCTCTGAGAAGCTGGCGTTTTTTTTGTACTGGTAACCAGTGTCCAAAGTTCCTTGGCGATATTGTTGGTAAAGTCTTTTTGTGCCGTAAGTGAATTCACTGCTTCCAGGACTACGGGTGCTCATGGGGTTCTATATACCGCTATGTGTGCAGACTTTTTCAAGAGGATGCATGTTTCTGCAATCAGTCAGGTATTATTTATTTATCCACACAGGGCCAATGTGATTGGTGGTTAAGGAATTACCTTGGAGCCGCCTCTTACAGCGGTTATTTATAATGAAAAAATACATATATATTAACATGTTAAAAATGACTGAATATTTATTAGAGGTAGGGAATTAGTTGTTATTTTTTGGTGTATATACTATGTTAGGTAGGAGTTTATATTCATTAATTTATTAGGTTGACATAGAGAGGACTATTTCATGTACTATGGTGCAGTGAATATCCCGTAGAGTAGGGTATGGTTGTTAGCATTCATATATGTATGTCTGTTCTCATGCATGTATATGTTTAATTTTTTAATGAAAACCTGTTTGAATTTAATGTATTTTTGTGCTTGCAAATGAATTATAAACATATTGTTTTTATTTGTAATATGTTTCTCTTAATAAGATTGCGGTTTTTAAATATAATATGTGAAACGTATTTGAAAATTATGCTTTTTAATAGCGTTAGGATTTTTTCATAGGTTAGTTGCATAATCTCCAGGAAATGTTTGATAACAAAGAAGGATCAGAAATTCAGTCATTTGTAACATGTTAATATCTATGTATTTTTTCATTATAAATAACCGCTGTAATAGGCGGCTCCAATGTAATTCCTAAACCACCAATCACATTGGCTCTGTGTGGATAAACAAAGGGAAAAATACCTGACTGAGTACGGACACGTTTAACCTCTTGAAAAATTCTGCACACTAGCGGACGAAACGCGTAGAGGTATACAGAGCCCCACAAGCACCCATAGTCCTGGAAGCGGTGAATTCACTTACGGCACAAAAATACTTTACCAACAATATCGCCAAGGAACTTTGGACACTGGTTACCCAGTAAAAAGGAACGCCGTCCGCTCGGAGAAGGAGACGAGGAAGTGTGATGTGGGCAAGCAAGTTTGCTTGCTTTTAAATTTGAATATGATAGTTTAACTGCTAAAAATAAAGTTTTATACTTTAAGTGCAATATTTTAACGCTTGTGTTTGTGACGTTCATTGTTTATTTTTTCCTGTAATTAAACTCTTAAAATGACTGGTTTTCTAAATTCCACTGAGTTTCTATAAAATAATGGGTACTGACATGTTTCAACTTAAATGATCAGTAAAAACAGTAGATTTGCATAAGCAACAAAAGCATGAAAACAAGACAATACTTGGTATATTTACCAAGCAGCGAATGCTTCTTATTCCGTGTGAACCTTCCGCTGGAAACAGAAGTTAAGAAGCAGTGGTCTTAAGACCGCTGCTCCTAACTCATCCACCACCATTTTTTAGCCTGCAGGCTCGCCAGAAACACGGGCCCTCAAGCTAAATCCGGAGATTGATAAATTGGCCCCTTAAACTCTTTCATATTGATTAATTAGTGTTGCTTCAGACCTGAAAAAGAGAGGAAATCTCTCAAAATCTAGCCTTTTAAATATCATGTTAGTCCAATTAAAAGGGTATCGTTACATACTGCAATACTCTGGTTATATAAATATATATTATTTTCCCCTTCTTATAACGGTATTATGTAAACTATTTCCGCTAAAACTGACACTTAAGTTCACACCAAACATTTTGCACATTCTTAACTGTAGCTGATTATAACTATCAGAAATGAAAGCCCTTTCACCTCATGACTCACTTAATATGTGTGATTGCGAAACCACTGGCAGATATTAATAGCTTTCTGAATTTCTTCTTCTTGAACGTTTACAGTTCATGATTAAAGGTAGATCATGTAGGATACAAACTCCCATTGCTGGTTTATTTTTATTTTTTATCTCTCTGAAGCTAATTTTGATTTACATAATGCAGGTAATTCTATACAGAAGTAGAGATGTACATTAGTTTTTGGACAAAAATGAATAAAGGCACCAATTCAAATAAAGAAAATGAAAAAAAATCTAAAGAATATCGTCAGTATTCATTTAAAAAAAATTAAACGCTTAATACTTACCATAACGTGTTCTCCATGCTCTGGATAGCACAGTAAAGGGACAATAAACACTTTGAGGTGGTAATATAAAATGATAAATCACACATATAAAAAAAGTCTGCCTTATATGTTCATTATTTATTTTGTCCCCCTTTCCTTTAATTTCATTCTGGAATTGTGAGCTTTTCAGTTCCTGTTAAAATGGAAGTGCAGAACACTGTTATATCCCACACAGCTATTGGCTGAACACTCTAGTGACCTATTTATAACTGTCCCTAAGTGGCCACAGTAGAGAAGGTAACCTGAGTTACAACATGGCAGCTTCCATTGTTTTATAAACACTAAAACCTTACACTTATTTTATCAATATTTAAAACAGCTGATGAAACTTTAAAAAAATACATCTACATGTTATTCTCAGAGTGAATTTTTCTTTGAATGCATCATTCTAGCTAGCATTTGTTTAGTGTTTAATGTCCCTTTAAGGTAAGTTTTGTAGCTACAGGTGAATTTTTAACTTGTAGCTTTGAAACATTTACGAATGTTAATGTATAACCAAAATTTGATTTTGATTCTGTTTTAAACAAAACGAAAGCCAAATAGTGCAGCCAATGAATATTCGGGGAAACAAATTTCCATGAATATTCGTAAGTAAAATTTCATCCAAAACAACATTTTCTTCCCTGCAAAGCTTTATATAGAAGTAGAAATATTTTTATTAATATTGTGTAAATGACATATGCAAAATAATATGCTATGCAGGGTTACTGCTGTGAAATGTTTGTACTAAAAGGTTATGTTTTTAATTGTTTAATTCTATTTGATATCTAATTGCATTAGCTGAGAAAGCTGCAAATCATCTAATTGATATATTGTTATGGTAACCAGACACTGCGTCTGTTTTGCCTGCCTTTTGATGTAAAGGATTGGATTGTGTGAGCAACTAACTAAAAGGATAATATAATTTTTTTGAAAAACTGAGAGATTTAAAATGCCTCGAAATGAAAAAAACACCAAAAAAAATAAATCAACAGTATTAAGCTGTGAAGCAGATAGTGTGTACAAGCGAGGAGAATAAAGATCATGCAAATCGCACTCAGTGATAACTCAGTAACCAGGGCAAAGTCAACAAGGTCACATTAGTTCCGTAAGAGAATGTTTGCTTTCAACGCACTTTTTTTAAAATTGTTTTTTTTTTTGTTGCAGAAAACAAGCTCAAATGAACTGCATTAAGGGCTAGATTGCAAGTGGAGCGCTAAATTATTGTGAACCCGCAAATGGGAAAATTTGCCCATTTGCGGACACGCAATAATGAATCAGCTATTACAAAAGGCTGGTTATTGCTAATGCAAGCTAATATGTGCCCCAAATGGCCCCAAAATACAGTCTAGCATCAGGAAGTATTTTAGGGGTAAAGATGGCGGGCGCGGAGTGTTATAAAAAAAAATGGCAAGGAAAAGTGCCTTTACATTGCGGTCTATGAGAACTGTGTTTTAATGTTGAGAGTCGCATGGATTCCACTCAATATCAGCAGATACTTGAGAATAATGTTGAGGAATCAGTCACAAAGTTGAAGTTATGCCGGGGCTGGATATTTCAACAAGACAACGACCCAAACTACTGCTCAAAATCTACTCTGGCATTTATGCAGAGGAACAAGTACAATGTTCTGAAATGGCCATCCCAGTCCCCAGACCTGAATTTCATTGAAAATCTATGAGGTGATTTGAAGCGGGCTGTCCTTGCTCGGCAACCATCAAACCTAACTGAACTGGAGATGTTGTGCAAGGAGGAATGGTCCAAAAAACCTTCATCTAGAATCCAGACACTCATTACAGGCTATAGGAAGCGTCTAGAGGCTGTTATTTCTGCTAAAGGAGGCTCTACTAAATATTGATGCAATATTTCTGTTCGGGTGCCCAAATTTATGCACCTGTCTAATTTTGTTTTGATGCATATTGCACATTTTCTGTTAATCCAATAAACCTCATTTCACTACTGAAATATTACTGTGTTATTTGGTAGATCAAAATGAAATTGCTGATCCAAACACCCAATTATTTATAAATGAAAATCATGGAAATTGTCAGGGGTGCCTAAACTTTTGCATACGATTGTATATATATATATATTTATGTGTTAATATGTGTATATACATATGATTATAAAGACTCATAAATGTGTCTTTATAATCATATGCATATATATTTAAAATTGCTGCCATCGCTGCGCTACTTTCCCCCTTCGTTGCGCTGAAGTTCTGATGCCGTCTCTGATGTTTCCATTGGAGCTTATGGAAGCGCGCTCTCGTGAGTACAATGCTGCCCATCAATGTGAACGTGAGGCTGGTATTACACAGTGGAGCTCAAATATCGCTTTCATGAAAGCGATATTTAGCGCTCCACTTGTAATCTAGCCCTACATAGGAAAAACATTTTTAACATTACAGAGAATCCTTTGATTTTCTTAGAAACAAATTTATTTATAAGTAACAGAAATAATGTTGTCATATGCTATTCTAGGCTCTCTGTTTCAAACCTCCAGCCAAAACCGAAATGCAGGTTTCAGAATGTCATTTTCCTCCTTCACAATGCATAGTAACTCTAATTGCTGTACATTCTTACCTTATGTTATATTCCTAAATATAATACTTTTTATATTAGAATGCACTATCTGCAATGTGCAAACATTTACAAAACTTCTTTTTGTATACATCATATCTATTTGAAAAAGGAGAATCTCATTTTAAAAATCCTTTGAGATTTGGAAAATTGATGGAAACTTTTGTAAAAAAAACCTTCTGACCTGCTTTTTGACTGGAATATTATGTGACACAACAATATACACTCACCGGCCACTTTATTAGGTACACCTGCTCAATTGCTTGGTAACACAAATTGCTAATCCGCCAATCACATGGCAGCAACTCAATGCATTAAGGTATCTAGACATGTTGAAGACGACTTGCTGAAGGTCAAACAGAGCATCAGAATGAGGAAGAAAAGGGATTTAAGTGACTTTGAACGTGGCATGGTTGTTGGTGCCAGAGGGGCTGGTCTGAGTATTTAAAAAACTGCTGATCTACTTGGATTTTCACACAAAACTATATCTAGGGTTTACAGAGAATTGTCCAAAAAGAGAAAATATCCAGTGAGCAGAAGTTGTGTGGACGACAATGCCTTGTTGAGGAGAATGGGTAGACTGGTTTGAGATGATAGAAAGACAGCAGTAACTCAAATAACCACTCATTACAACCAAGGTATGCAGAATACCATCTCTGAATGCACAACACAATGAACCTTGAAGAAGATCGGCTACCTTTGCAGAAGACCACACCGGATGCCACTCCTGTCAGCTAAGAACAGAAACCTGAAGCTACAATTCGTACAGGCTCACCAAAATTGGACAATAGAAAATTGGAAAAACGTTGCTTGGTCTGATTAGTCTCGATTTCAGCTGCGACATTTAGATGGTAGGGTCAGAATTTGGCTTAACAACATGAAAGCATGGATCCATCCTGCCTTGTATCAATGGTTCAGGCTGGTGGTGGTGGTGTAATGGTGTGGGGGATATTTTCTTGCACACTTTGGACCCCTTTGTACCAATTGAGCATTGTTTAAACTCCATGGCCTACCTGAGTATTGTTGCTGACCATGTCCATCCCTTTATGACTACATTTCTGATGTCAGAAATGGCTTGCGACGACCGGGGGAAGCTGGAGTGGCTGTCAAGTTTAAAAGGTAAGTATTTTTTCACGAGTGAAATGTAAATTTTGATGAATTAAAGTGCCCCTATTTTTAATCAAATTTTTAAAAACCACTTTAGAATCAAAATTTACATTCACTTTAATCTAATTAGATAATAGAAGTAAATTTGAAAGTTGTTTAACATTGTATTTTGTAGCTGAATCATGAAAGAAAATATTTGGGTTTCCTGTCCCTTTAAGTAAAAAAATATGCCTACATATACAATTACTCAGAACTATATGAAGTTGCCGATTTCCTACTCCACTATTTTATATTATTGGTTAAGGAGATTTTTTTGAATCACCTTTTTTGTTTAATGAAAAAGATACAAAACAAAAATGGCAACGTGTATGTTTTCTTATAATAGTTCATATGTATTTTTCCTGATACAATGAAAACCTCTTATTTTGTGGTTTATCTTAAAGAAATGTGTCTATATGGAATATAATAAACACCCATGTTTATTTTATGTCTCAATAATAATTTGATTGAACTATAATGTATTAGAATAACATGATCCCTACTACTCCATGATATGTATAAGGTATAGATGATAGAGAACATAAGGAAAATAATATTTGAGGAAGAGGTAATGTCATAAAGGGAATCTGCTGAACACTATTTGGTTCATTATATATGAATTGGAGAGAAAAGAAAATGTATTTGTAGTCATATTCTATATATATATATATATATATATATATATATATATATATATATATATATATATATATATATATATATATATCTTTAAAAGGGGGAGATTATATTATTTACTATAATATGCAATATTTACCATCTTTTACTTTTTTGTTTTTTTACTATGATGTGTAATCTTCTGCATTAATACTTGTTTTTATATTGTTACATATATATATATATATATATATATATATATATATATATATATATATATATATATAAAACATTAGAGTTTATACACAAATGGTCTTAGTCGACGTTTCGGCTCTTTTTTTTAGCCTTCTTCAGGACAAGGTTTATCTTAATACGGCTAAGCAGCCATGCTCCCAAAAGGAAAATAAGCTTATGTCTATTGTTAAAACTAAAAATCCTGTGAGTGCCCCTCTTTGCTTCAAATATCAATACTAGTCCCTTGAGGATTGCACCCAGGTCAGAGCTACACTACAGAGGTTGGAGTGCTGGGCCACCGGCTAATTGACACTAATTTATATATATATATATATATATATTTATTATGGTTTAAGAAAGAGAGAAATGACTAGGAGTGTAATCCTAGTTAAATAAAGACAGGGATTTCAGCACTCTTTTGAGAAAATAAAGCTCATAAGACCAAGATACGTTTTTGAACAGTGAATTTTTTAATTCAATTGTGAACAGGGAAATCCTCCAACTGCATGCACACTACTCCCCAGATGAGAAAGATACAAAACACTGTATAACATTCGTTATAGGGAGTTAAATAGAAAACAAAATCTACTTCTATACATACTAGAGTTTATATTTGAAACCTGACCGGTCAGGGGTGCACATTTTGTACAGAGAAAAGACAGCCAACGCTAAGTAAATTTGATGTATGATACCTTTATATAACCTCTACACCCTGCTGCACACAGAACCCCTTGTGAAGAGGTATATCCTGGGCAGGTATAGAAAAGTGGGATCTAAGAGGTTAACTAGGGGTATCATAGACAGAAGCAAGTCACAACTTATTGTCACAGTTACAATATGGTATACAATTAATAGCGTATTTTTGTATATAATCAAGAAATATAAAGCCTTAATTTTAGACTCACTACACCCAACTGCTCTCAGTACTCCAACCAAGGAGAGTATAATACCGGGCAGTACATAAAATGGTAATTGTTACCAGGATCTAAGTGGTCTCTAAGTTAGGCTTTCTTGAATTAAACAATATGCATGTAGAGCGACATGTTTAGGCAATGATAACAGACAGTATGTGCCCTTATAGTGCTATTTTGTTAGCTCTTCATGCAAAGCTTGCAGTAGGAAAAAGTAAGCAAAGGTAGAGGGTTATAGCATAAAGCACAGTGGATGATATTTCCTCAATATTGCTGAGATCCTGAAATGCTGACAAGTGAGGCTGCATGCAAAGAGAATTGTAGCAAGCAAGAAGAAAA
This sequence comes from Bombina bombina, assembly GCF_027579735.1. Taxonomy (NCBI): domain Eukaryota; kingdom Metazoa; phylum Chordata; class Amphibia; order Anura; family Bombinatoridae; genus Bombina; species Bombina bombina. The sequence continues at coordinate 522,448,465 of NC_069503.1, forward strand.
GCAGGTCACAATGTTGTTACTATGAGGTCAGCGTAGCATATAGGTAACAATGTTGCTATCCTCGGCAAATGTTATAACAGTACCCAGAGCTTTCTTTGTAAATATATTCCTCACGGATCAATTAAACATGCAAGTTTTCACAATTAAATGGCAATTGTATCCATAGTTGTATGTGACCGTGATACAGTCCATATTAGTGAACCATTATGTAACATATACGACCTTGCTAGTTCATTCAGACATATCGCTGTGGCAAGGTACGTCCTTGTTACTTCTTTGATCCTCAGGTTACACTTGTTGCGCTTCTGTGTTTCACCGCAGGTACCATCAACCATGCGGTTTGGAGGCTGTGTTAGTAGCGTGCACCACGTAGGCCGGTCGGCTTAGCCAATGCCGACGCGCGTTTCACCCGCAGGGCTGATAGACAGACCGGGCTTCGTCAGGGCGGTATATTGAAAGGACTCCCTAGTCCTTCTTTATAGCATTTTGTGATAGCGCCCCTGCTGGAGGTGAAAGTATATTGCATACCTATACATAGAATATTCTAATTGAACAAAAAATAAATCATTTTGCAGATGTACTGCACTTTAAAAACAAAGGATAACTCTAGATAGATATTCCTATAACTGAATAGCTTGTCTTGATACACATAAGGTTTTTCTCACCTCTATCATTATTATGTCGTTTTTATTTTTATTTTAAAAAAATGCAATTTATATATATTAATGTCCAGAAAAAGTGTTTTTGAAAGGGGCTTTCATGAAGTTTTTCTGTCCTATAGAAAACAGGCCATGTCAAGTTTGTCATTTAAACCATCCGGCAGTTGAGTCCCCAACTCAAAGATCCACCTGCATTCTTTCTGCAGGAGGACCTTGTCGTTGTCGCCCCCTCTGCCATTGGTAATTCCTCTATCTATACAAATGAATTTTAGAGAGTCAGGATTACAATCGTGTACCAGTTCATAGTGTTTTGCAACATTACTCTTCTGGTTTTTGTTTTTTACATCATCTCGATGTTCTGTGATTCGGTCTTTTATGGCTCTCCTCGTTTTTCCCACATAGAAACGTGGGCAGCTGCAGGAGAGTAGGTAGATTACTCCTTCTGTGTTACAATTAGTAAAGTGTTTTAACTTGTATCTTTTCCCTGTGTGGGTGCCAAAATCTTTTGTTTTGACCATAAATTTACATGCCACGCATCGACCACAAGGGTGGTTACCAGATGACCTATGTCTTGTCAGCCAGTTTGTCTGTTTTTGTTCAGACCTGTATTGGCTTCTTATCAGCTTGTCCTTCAGGTTGCAAGCTCGTCTAGCTGTGATGTTTGGATAATCCCCAACTTCTTTTGATACTCCCACATCACTTACAAGAATTTTCCAATTCTTGGCCAGAATCTCCTTTAAGGCATTCCAATGACAGTTGTAGTCTGTGACCAGCCTTATTTTTGAATCTATTGTTTTTTCTTTTTGTACAAGAAGTGTATTTCTGTTTGTATGTGCAGCATTACTAAATGCCTTTTTTACATTTCGCTTGGAATATCCTCTGTCCAAGAACCTTTTTTGCATCTCTGTGCCATGCTTCAGGAATCTTTCTTTTGTCGAGCAATTTCTACGAAGTCGTAGAAATTGCCCTTTCGGTATACCTCGTATCAAGTGTGTTGGGTGGTGACTTGAAGCTAGAAGGAGGCTGTTAGTAGCAGTACTCTTCCGAAAGTTTTCAGTCACTATCATTCCTTGTTCAATTTTTACATTGACATCTAGAAACGATATTTCCTCCTTACTATATTGCAGGGTTAGAGAAATGTTGCTGTCATTTATGTTGAGGGTACGAACAAATTCTTTAAGAATGTTCTCCGATCCCTCCCAAATTAAAAAGACATCATCCACATATCTTATCCACATGTGGATGTTTTCTTCAAAAAGGGGGCTTTGGAAGACTTCATCCATTTCCCACTTTCCGAGATGTAGGCAAGCATATGTTGGGGCACATGTGGCACCCATTGCAGTGCCTCGTTTCTGCTTGTATATTTTATTATCAAACATGAATATGTTGTTACTGAGCACAAATGTTAGTAATTCCACCACAAAGTCTGTGTGGTTTTGGACATTTGTGCCTCTTGTCATGAGATAGTGTTTACACGCTTCTATTCCCACTTCATGTGGGATGGATGAGTATAAACCCTCAACATCTAGACATACCAACCATGCTTCCTGAGGGACTGATAGTCCATCTACTTTCCTGAGAAAGTCTGCAGTATCCAGAATGAAGGATGGCATGGTATTTAGGAATGGTCTTAAAAAGTGGTCAATATAATTCCCCAGATTTTCTGTAAGGCTGCCTATTCCTGCGATTATTGGGCGGCCTGGAGGATTATTGGAGTTTTTGTGTATCTTGGGGATACAGTAAAAGACCGGCATCACAGGGTGCTCAGGGTATAGATATTTGAATTCTGTTGCAGTGATAATTTTCCTCTCTTTTGCCTTCTTTAGAATATTAAAGAGGGAAAACTGCAGAGAAGAGGTAGGATTGAAGGTTAGGCTTTGGTATTGGCTTTTATCTAGGAGTTGGCGCTTTGCCTCAAGGACATACATATTTTCGTCCCATAGGACTAAATTACCGCCCTTGTCCGCCTGTTTTATGATCAGTCCTTTAGCACTCATCAATTCTCCAAGGGCTTTTCTTTCTGACTTGCTTAGATTATCATTTACTAGTCCAGTGAAGGAAAGGCCAGCCACTTCTCTCTCTACCTGCTTTACAAAGATGTTCACAGCAGGTACCATCGATAGTTGTGGCATGTATTTAGATTTAGCTTTAAAGTTAGTTTGGATCGTTTTACATCCACTGGGATCAATGGCTTGTGAGGGATCATATTGACTCCCTTCATTTTCAGCCAGTAAAGCTTGAAGATCTACAATTGAGGCACTATCTTCCGTGGTAAGAGATACATCTTCCACTAGATGTCTACTCTTTCCTTTCATTATCTGAGACAGGACTACCCGTCTAGCAAACAGATGAAGATCTTTGATGAAATTAAATTTGTCAAGGGTATTTGTAGGGCAAAACGATAAGCCTTTTTTAAGAACCTCAACATGAGATATGCCAAGTTTAAAAGTAGATAGATTGATAATTTGCAAGTCATTTTCTGGTTGGTTTAGAATCCCCTGCGACTGCGAAATCGTCGGGGTCTGCCCTGGGAATAATTCCTCTGGGTTTGATCGTAGCCCTGTTGGCGACGTTGCCTGGAGGGGTACCGTCTCTCTTCTGAGTTTGAACTTGTCCCCCCTCTTCCTTCTCTTCCTGCCGCCTCTCCTCCTTCCCCTAAAAAAGAATTCTTATTTTCAAGGGTAACTCTGGAATGATCTACTTCCACGTCAGAGCTGTCTGTACCCGAGTCATAAGCTCCTTTCGCTGATTGATAACTATAAACTTTGTTGTTTTTGTAGTCATCATTGTCTCTGGAAAATTTTCTTCCTTTTCTTAGTTTTATGTCGGTTTGTAGTCTTGCTATCTGTTCTTTTATTTCATCATTTAGTTTGGCAAAATTTGAATTTGTTTCAAACATATTAACTACTTTTAGAGACTCTTCAGCTTGATTTATAGTTTTTTCTAGTCTTTCTTTATTTCGTTTCACCATTTTATTCATGAGGATGATGGAACAGTCTGAAAGACTGGTATTCCAATCCTCCATAAACTCCTCCCCACCTTCATCTTCTCTCAAATTTGTCCCAGGGTCTAGCCTAAGGCGTAGACCTCTGGGTATGATCTTTGTTTTTATATAGTTCTCAAGACTAGATGTCTCAGCTCTGAGTTTTACTTGTTTTACCAGTAATTTCTTATAGTTTTTAAAAGCACCATAAATATTTACTGGTGTGTTGTTTTTATCCTGACTCTCTTCTAGGTTTGATATAGAGATGCTGTAAGTTCAGCTTCCCAGTTTTCATCAGACAGCATGAAAGCCATGTTGTAACCTTAGTCTCTGGGCAGCTTTGCACAAACAGGTCAAAGAAATCCCTAGTTGTTCACAATTGAAATGGTCAGAAAAAACCAGCTAAAGGGGTTCTCCACTCTGGAAACCTTATAAAGTTTATGGGCCTAGGCCCAAGTATACCAGGTATACAATACAAATAGACAAAAAATTATCAGAGGGAACGCAATTGCTGTTTGAGAGCTATTATATAAAGTTCCAAGCTGACAGTAACTCTCCTAGTTCTGTCAGTATAGTAATTATTATGCAGTTGGAGGATTTCCCTGTTCACAATTGAATTAAAAAATTCACTGTTCAAAACGTATCTTGGTCTTATGAGCTTTATTTTCTCAAAAGAGTGCTGAAATCCCTGTCTTTATTTAACTAGGATTACACTCCTAGTCATTTCTCTCTTTCTTAAACCATAATAAATCATTTTTAAGGGTCTGCACCACCATAATTACTATACTCTCTAAAAGTAGTTAATATGTTTGAAACAAATTCAAATTTTGCCAAACTAAATGATGAAATAAAAGAACAGATAGCAAGACTACAAACCGACATAAAACTAAGAAAAGGAAGAAAATTTTCCAGAGACAACGATGACTACAAAAACAACAAAGTTTATAGTTATCAATCAGCGAAAGGAGCTTATGACTCGGGTACAGACAGCTCTGACGTGGAAGTAGATCATTCCAGAGTTACCCTTGAAAATAAGAATTCTTTTTTAGGGGAAGGAGGAGAGGCGGCAGGAAGAGAAGGAAGAGGGGGGACAAGTTCAAACTCAGAAGAGAGACAGTACCCCTCCAGGCAACGTCGCCAACAGGGCTACGATCAAACCCAGAGGAATTATTCCCAGGGCAGACCCTGACGATTTCGCAGTCGCAGGGGATTCTAAACCAACCAGAAAATGACTTGCAAATTATCAATCTATCTACTTTTAAACTTGGCATATCTCATGTTGAGGTTCTTAAAAAAGGCTTATCGTTTTGCCCTACAAATACCCTTGACAAATTTAATTTCATCAAAGATCTTCATCTGTTTGCTAGACGGGTAGTCCTGTCTCAGATAATGAAAGGAAAGAGTAGACATCTAGTGGAAGATGTATCTCTTACCACGGAAGATAGTGCCTCAATTGTAGATCTTCAAGCTTTACTGGCTGAAAATGAAGGGAGTCAATAAGATCCCTCACAAGCCATTGATCCCAGTGGATGTAAAACGATCCAAACTAACTTTAAAGCTAAATCTAAATACATGCCACAACTATCGATGGTACCTGCTGTGAACATCTTTGTAAAGCAGGTAGAGAGAGAAGTGGCTGGCCTTTCCTTCACTGGACTAGTAAATGATAATCTAAGCAAGTCAGAAAGAAAAGCCCTTGGAGAATTGATGAGTGCTAAAGGACTGATCATAAAACAGGCGGACAAGGGCGGTAATTTAGTCCTATGGGACGAAAATATGTATGTCCTTGAGGCAAAGCGCCAACTCCTAGATAAAAGCCAATACCAAAGCCTAACCTTCAATCCTACCTCTTCTCTGCAGTTTTCCCTCTTTAATATTCTAAAGAAGGCAAAAGAGAGGAAAATTATCACTGCAACAGAATTCAAATATCTATACCCTGAGCACCCTGTGATGCCGGTCTTTTACTGTATCCCCAAGATACACAAAAACTCCAATAATCCTCCAGGCCGCCCAATAATCGCAGGAATAGGCAGCCTTACAGAAAATCTGGGGAATTATATTGACCACTTTTTAAGACCATTCCTAAATACCATGCCATCCTTCATTCTGGATACTGCAGACTTCCTCAGGAAAGTAGATGGACTATCAGTCCCTCAGGAAGCATGGTTGGTATGTCTAGATGTTGAGGGTTTATACTCATCCATCCCACATGAAGTGGGAATAGAAGCGTGTAAACACTATCTCATGACAAGAGGCACAAATGTCCAAAACCACACAGACTTTGTGGTGGAATTACTAACATTTGTGCTCAGTAACAACATATTCATGTTTGATAATAAAATATACAAGCAGAAACGAGGCACTGCAATGGGTGCCACATGTGCCCCAACATATGCTTGCCTACATCTCGGAAAGTGGGAAATGGATGAAGTCTTCCAAAGCCCCCTTTTTGAAGAAAACATCCACATGTGGATAAGATATGTGGATGATGTCTTTTTAATTTGGGAGGGATCGGAGAACATTCTTAAAGAATTTGTTCGTACCCTCAACATAAATGACAGCAACATTTCTCTAACCCTGCAATATAGTAAGGAGGAAATATCGTTTCTAGATGTCAATGTAAAAATTGAACAAGGAATGATAGTGACTGAAAACTTTCGGAAGAGTACTGCTACTAACAGCCTCCTTCTAGCTTCAAGTCACCACCCAACACACTTGATACGAGGTATACCGAAAGGGCAATTTCTACGACTTCGTAGAAATTGCTCGACAAAAGAAAGATTCCTGAAGCATGGCACAGAGATGCAAAAAAGGTTCTTGGACAGAGGATATTCCAAGCGAAATGTAAAAAAGGCATTTAGTAATGCTGCACATACAAACAGAAATACACTTCTTGTACAAAAAGAAAAAACAATAGATTCAAAAATAAGGCTGGTCACAGACTACAACTGTCATTGGAATGCCTTAAAGGAGATTCTGGCCAAGAATTGGAAAATTCTTGTAAGTGATGTGGGAGTATCAAAAGAAGTTGGGGATTATCCAAACATCACAGCTAGATGAGCTTGCAACCTGAAGGACAAGCTGGTAAGAAGCCAATACAGGTCTGAACAAAAACAGACAAACTGGCTGACAAGACATAGGTCATCTGGTAACCACCCTTGTGGTCGATGCGTGGCATGTAAATTTATGGTCAAAACAAAAGATTTTGGCACCCACACAGGGAAAAGATACAAGTTAAAACACTTTACTAATTGTAACACAGAAGGAGTAATCTACCTACTCTCCTGCAGCTGCCCACGTTTCTATGTGGGAAAAACGAGGAGAGCCATAAAAGACCGAATCACAGAACATCGAGATGATGTAAAAAACAAAAACCAGAAGAGTAATGTTGCAAAACACTATGAACTGGTACACGATTGTAATCCTGACTCTCTAAAATTCATTTGTATAGATAGAGGAATTACCAATGGCAGAGGGGGCGACAACGACAAGGTCCTCCTGCAGAAAGAATGCAGGTGGATCTTTGAGTTGGGGACTCAACTGCCGGATGGTTTAAATGACAAACTTGACATGGCCTGTTTTCTATAGGACAGAAAAACTTCATGAAATCCCCTTTCAAAAACACTTTTTCTGGACATTAATATATATGAATTGCATTTTTTTAAAATCAAAATAAAAACGACATAATAATGATAGAGGTGAGAAAAACCTTATGTGTATCAAGACAAGCTATTCAGTTATAGGAATATCTATCTAGAGTTATCCTTTGTTTTTAAAGTGCAGTACATCTGCAAAATGATTTATTTTTCTGTTTTTGTTCAATTAGAATATTCTATGTATAGGTATGCAATATACTTTCACCTCCAGCAGGGGCGCTATCACAAAATGCTATAAAGAAGGACTAGGGAGTCCTTTCAATATACCGCCCTGACGAAGCCCGGTCTGTCTATCAGCCCTGCGGGTGAAACGCGCATCGGCATTGGCTAAGCCGACCGGCCTACGTGGTGCACGATACTAACACAGCCTCCAAACCGCATGGTTGATGGTACCTGCGGTGAAACACAGAAGCGCAACAAGTGTAACCTGAGGATCAGAGAAGTAACAAGGACGTACCTTGCCACAGGGATATGTCTGAATGAACTAGCAAGGTCGTATATGTTACATAATGGTTCACTAATATGGACTGTATCACGGTCACATACAACTATGGATACAATTGCCATTTAATTGTGAAAACTTGCATGTTTAATTGATCCGTGAGGAATATATTTACAAAGAAAGCTCTGGGTACTGTTATAACATTTGCCGAGGATAGCAACATTGTTACCTATATGCTACGCTGACCTCATAGTAACAACATTGTGACCTGCTTTTCTTCTTGCTTGCTACAATTCTCTTTGCATGCAGCCTCACTTGTCAGCATTTCAGGATCTCAGCAATATTGAGGAAATATCATCCACTGTGCTTTATGCTATAACCCTCTACCTTTGCTTACTTTTTCCTACTGCAAGCTTTGCATGAAGAGCTAACAAAATAGCACTATAAGGGCACATACTGTCTGTTATCATTGCCTAAACATGTCGCTCTACATGCATATTGTTTAATTCAAGAAAGCCTAACTTAGAGACCACTTAGATCCTGGTAACAATTACCATTTTATGTACTGCCCGGTATTATACTCTCCTTGGTTGGAGTACTGAGAGCAGTTGGGTGTAGTGAGTCTAAAATTAAGGCTTTATATTTCTTGATTATATACAAAAATACGCTATTCATTGTATACCATATTGTAACTGTGACAATAAGTTGTGACTTGCTTCTGTCTATGATACCCCTAGTTAACCTCTTAGATCCCACTTTTCTATACCTGCCCAGGATATACCTCTTCACAAGGGGTTCTGTGTGCAGCAGGGTGTAGAGGTTATATAAAGGTATCATACATCAAATTTACTTAGCGTTGGCTGTCTTTTCTCTGTACAAAATGTGCACCCCTGACCGGTCAGGTTTCAAATATAAACTCTAGTATGTATAGAAGTAGATTTTGTTTTCTATTTAACTCCCTATAACGAATGTTATACAGTGTTTTGTATCTTTCTCATCTGGGGAGTAGTGTGCATGCAGTTGGAGGATTTCCCTGTTCACAATTGAATTAAAAAATTCACTGTTCAAAAACGTATCTTGGTCTTATGAGCTTTATTTTCTCAAAAGAGTGCTGAAATCCCTGTCTTTATTTAACTAGGATTACACTCCTAGTCATTTCTCTCTTTCTTAAACCATAATAAATAATTTTTAAGGGTCTGCACCACCATAATTACTATACTGACAGAACTAGGAGAGTTACTGTCAGCTTGGAACTTTATATAATAGCTCTCAAACAGCAATTGCGTTCCCTCTGATAATTTTTTGTCTCTCTCTATATATATATATATATATATATATATATATATATATATATATATATATATATATATATATATATATATATATGTGTATATAAATATAAACACATGATAATGGTAAATTAAACTGTTTATTGGGAATTTCAAAGTAATAGTAAGTACATGTAAATACATAAATACATAACTGGTATGTGGCACAGAAGATAATTAATTTAAAAGAAGACTCCCACAGCTTTTGGCCACATTACAAGTGGTTGCACTTGTATGATGAGTTCACATATTCCCTCATAGAAGATGACATCCATTTACCAAGATCCAGAGGCAAGTAGAAGCTGTCTTTAGACCTAAAGGGTAGATCAAGCGATTTTGAACAACTTTAATTTTCTTCTATTGTGACATTTTCTTCAGTCTCTTGGTATCTTTTGTTAAAACATAGGGATGTATGCTCAATAGCACGCACATGTCTATATGAGCACTATAAAGCAGCAGTTTTGCAAGAACATTATTAATTTGCAAGAGCACTAGATGTCGCACTATTTTTTTACCATGTAGCGTTCCAGACACCTACCTAGGATTTACTTCCGCTTTGGGTTTCTGTTGTGCTGGAGACGCTGAGGACCATTCCCTGACTATCTCTTCAACAAAGAATACCATGGGAACAAAGCAAACTTGATAATGATATGCTCTGTCTGAATCCCAAGATAAACAGTTTCGTATCCCTTTATCCAGGACTTGTGTGTCCAAGGTAATGGACAAGCCATGTTCACACACAAATGATTGTGGGAGAGCAGGGGACGGGACTGCATAAATGTTTGCTTGCACAATCTTAAAGTGATACTAAACCTAAATTTTTTTCTTGCATGATTCTGATAGAGCATGCAATTTTAAGCAACTTTCTAATTTACTTCTATTATCAATTTATCTTTGTTCTCTTGCTATGTTTATTTGAAAAGCAGGAATGTCAAGCTTAGGCCCATTTTAGGTTCAGCACCCTGGATAGCGCTTGTTTATTGGTGGATATATTTAGTCACTAATCAGCAAGCGCTACCCGGGTGCTAATAGGGGACGATTTATGTATACAATTTACTTTGGAAGTATTTTTAACAATTTAAAAAATGTGTTATAACTACAATTAGTTGTTTTAATTGGTCAAATTTAAATGATTTGTTATTATGAGAAAAAAAAATCTATGCTGCTGCAGAGATTTTCTACTTAGTATTATGATGTTGTTGTTTTTTTATTTAAAGGGCCATAATACCCAAATGTTTAAACACTTGAAAGTGCTGCAGCATAGCTGTAAAAGGCTGACTAGAAAATATCACCTGAACATCTCTATGTAAAAAAAAAAAGATATTTTACCTCAAAAGTTTCTCAGTAGCCACATCCCATTGTAAAGGACTTCTAAGCAACAAATCAGTATGTCTCTCCCGGGACAGCGGAAGGAGCGAGCTTTCGTGCACACTCATCTTATTTCCCTATTCAGTGTAAGGAAGTTTACTATGAAATCTCATGAGAGTTAAGTCAAATCTCATGAGATCACAGTAAAAGAGTTCATGACCTCAGCACTGTTGATGCTGATTGGCTGCTGTTCATGTCTTATTTTCTGAGTATAACTTTTTACACAGAACTTACTCTGCTGAGCTGAGGAAATTGTGAGGTAAAATATCTTCCTTTTTTACATAGAGATGCTCAGGTGATATTTTCCTGTCAGCTTTTTACAGTTATACTGCATCAGTTTCAAGTGATTTAGCATATGAGTATTATGTCCCTTTAAGTATGGAATGTTTCATTGTTTTTATTAGGTAAGTACTATTGATTTTTTTTTTTTGCTTTTGCTGGAGCTAATTTTCTAAAATTGCTTATATGACATAGATGCTAAATTAACAGCCAATGTGGATGACATTGTAACCATATGCAGATAATATTTTCTAAATGCTTTGATTTTATTTATTAAGATTTCTATATTGATCAGCAAATATTATGTTAATTATTGAATTGCCCTACAACCAATATATAGTAGTTTTGAGCATAAAACATGAATTTACAAGCAATATTTTTTTTTTAAATTTATTTAATTAATCATTAACAAATTTCCATTATTTACATTATGCATTTAAACAAAAGTGATAATATATGCTAGTTTTTTTCCCCATGGAGAAATATTTTTCAGCATTGTATATTATTTGTCTTTTCTAATGCTGTGACACCTCTAGATCCACATAAATGAGTCATAGATAACACATTTACAGGTTGAGCACAATCTATTTATACTTGATAATCATCGTCATGTCAATGACTGCTGATGAGCCCTTTTCAATGTCTATGTAATCAGTAATAGCCATTTTCATTGTTTACTTTTTTTTTTCAATGAAATCTGGCCCTGTGCGTAACTTGTTCTTAATATTGAATGACACATTTACTGAACCATTTTTCACTTATCGAATTCCACAGCTACTTGAAAAACCAAGACAACACTTTTTCACTTTTTAGGTACCCCAAAAGTTTTCAAATGTTACCACACTGACAATGCTGAGTGAACACATCTATTGAGACAACGACAAGAGGCATATATGTGCAGCCACCAATCACCAGCTTGAGTAGCAAGATAATTAAGTAAATAGGATGATTGAAGTATATTGGAATGTGGTTTAAAATTGCATTTCATTTTGTATTTACTGCTCATTTAATGCAGATTTTTGTTTTATAAATATTTTAAATAGACAATATTTAAAGTTTATTTTTTAAAACATTGCACCATTATATTATATCATTGTGCTACTAAAAGAAAATTTGGTGCCTACCTAGTAATACATAATTGTACCTATCTTACACATATTATTATGAAAAAATATACAATGAGAATAAAAAGTATCTCAATCAGAGAGAAAGTGTCTAGAGGATGCATATAAAGCAGGGGTATCAAGCTTAATGTATCTGGGGGGCTCTGGAAAAGTGTTATTCTATTTCTCATGTGGAGCCCACTTAAACAGAGTGAGTGTATACTAGGAACTGGACGTGACATTTTACCCAAGTAACAGCGCAAGGTGGGATTTGTATCCCACAATAGACGTATAGGGGCCGATTTATCAAAGCTTCAACTGATAAAACGATGGAATCCGCTTGAATCTCATACTAATACTAGTAGAATATTCGAACTCCTAAACAACCTACAAACTAGATTTTCCACCACTTTTGATTGGGAAATGCATAATTGAATGATTTATGACATCAGCCAATCTGATGTAACCCCTTAGTGACCAGACCACTTTTCCATTTGTTGACCATGAAATGGACTTTTTTAAAATACCATTATTTTCCTCATATCATATAATTTACTATAAAAAATATATAAAATATAATGAAAAAATGGAAAAAGCACACTTTTTCTAACTTTGACCCCCAAAATCTGTTACACATCTCCAACCACCAAAAAAACTCCTATGCTAAATAGTTTCTAAATTTTGTCCTGAGTTTAGAAATACTCAATGTTTACATGTTCTTTGCTTTTTTTGTAAGTTATAGGGCAATAAATACAAGTAGCACTTTGCTATTTCCAAACCATTTTTTTTTTCAAAATTATCGATAGTTACATTGGAACACTTATATCTGTCAGGAATCCCTGAATATCCCTTGACATGTATATATTTTTTTAGTAGACAACCCAAAGTATTGATCTAGGCCCATTTTGGTTTATTTCATGCCACCATTTCACAGCCAAATGCGATCAAATAAAAAAAAAGTTCACTTTTTCACAAATTTTTTCACAAACTTTAGGTTTCTCGCTGAAATTATTTACAAACAGCTTGTGCAATCATAGCATAAATGGTTGTAAATGCTTCTCTGGGATCCCCATTGTTCGTAAATAGCAGACATATATGGCTTTGGTGTTGCTTTTTGGTAATTAGAAGGCCGCTAAATGCCACTGTGCACCACACGTGTATTATGCCCAGCAGAAAAGGGGTTAATTAGGGGGCTTGTAGGGTTAATTTTAGCTTTAGTGTAGTGTAGTAGACAACCCAAAGTATTGATCTAGGCCCATTTTGGTATATTTCATGCCACCATTTAACCGCCAAATGCGACCAAATAAAAAAAAAAAGTTTACTTTTTCACAAACTTTTTCACAATTTTAGGTTTCTCGCTTAAATTATTTACAAACAGCTTGTGCAATTATGGCACATATGGTTGTAAATGCTTCTCTGGGATCCCCTTTGTTCAGAAATAGCAGACATATATGACTTGGTTTTGCGTTTTTTTAAAAAAAAATTTTTAATTAGAAGGCCGATAAATGCCGCTGCGCACCACACTTGTATTATGCCCAGCAGTGACAGGGTTAATTAGGTCGCTTGTAGGGACCTTGAAGGGTTAATTTTAGCTTTAGTGTAGAGATAAGCCTCCCACCTGACACATCCCACCCCTTGATCTCTCCCAAACAGCTCTCACCCCCCCCCCCCACTCCACAATTGTCCCCACCATCTTAAGTACTGGCAGAAAGTCTACCAGTACTAAAATAAAAGGTTTTTTTTTTTTTAAAAATATTTTTTTTTAAATAACATATATATTCTGCTGTGTAGGATCCCCCTTAGCCCCCAATCTCATTGACCCTCTTTGCATTTAAATGTGGTTTTTCTAAAATAAACCACTATTTTTCTGTAGTATAGCTGCCACCCTCCAAACCCTACTCCCTCCCCCTCTCAGACCTATTTTAAAAAAATATTTCCCCCCTCCTCTCTTACCCACAACCACCACCCTCTCCCACCATTTCAAAATTTAAAACTGAACGATCGCGGGTGCGCGCATCCAACAATCATTTCTGACTGCTGGCTGGAAGATTGCCAGTGATGGGCCGCCTCCCTGCAGCTGCTCCCACCCACCCACCAATGATTGGCACCATTGCTTGCCGATACAGATGGGCCACAGAGTTTGCCAAAAAAGCTATATCAATCAATATTGAGGCATCACTGCAATACCTTAAAACCTGCTGGAAGTGACCAGGATCGCTTCCAGAGCTTCCAGGCACGTCCTTGGTCATTAAGGGGTTAAATATACATTTTATACTATCACTAATGAATCAAATTGCTCTATACTTGTGTCATTGATCACTCATCAGAACTTGTAAGTGCCATTTGTTACATTATGTATTATACTTTGAAAGTATGTATATGTGAAATTAGTATTACAGTTATACATTACAGTATTACAGTTATGACATTAGGACACACAGTGTAATATTTTTGACAATGATTTTAAAAATTGAATGATGGTTGATTCAATATAATCTTAAGCTGATAGCTCAAAGCGATAGTCCACCTAACATTAAACTGTCATGAATCAGATACAGCAGAAATTAAAATCACCTCTTTACTGTCATGATATTTTCAGTGTTTTTCTTCCTTCTCTTGAATTTCATTTTCATTAAGAAATGTCATCTTATATGCCAGCCCATTTTATAACACCTGTGTAAGGGTGGTGTTTAAAACTACACATTTTAATCAGGAAGGGTTACACAGGTGCAGAGAGAAAACTGGCCCAGCTCTTTAAATATTCATTGTTTGCAAATAAATACCTATGATACCCTGATTACATGTTATATTCACAATTATTCTTCCTCAGAATAATAATATATTTACACTATATACATATAGTGGTATAAATAAACACAGAGATGTGAAAGACAACATTGTTTAGAACAAAATAAAATTTAGAGACATGTAAATATGTTTGGAAAATATTTCTGACATAACACACACACATATACAGTATATATATATATATATATATATATATATATATATATATATATATAGATAGATAGATAGATAGATAGATAGATAGATAGATAGATAGATACTGTATATATACATTTTGTTTTCTTCCCTCCACCTAAAATATTTCAGTTTGTTTTTCAATTGAGTTGTACGGTTTATAGGTCACATTAAAGGTGGAAAAAGTTCTGAAATTATTTATCTCTGTCTCATTTTTTTACATCACAGAAAACTGACATTTTAACAGGGATGTGTAGACTTTTTATATCCACTGTATATATACATACACAAGTATGTGCAAAGATATATGTACAAATTCTAGCATTAGTAATCATTTAAAAAAAAGAAAAAAACATGAGATAGTCATATCATGATTTCTAGAAATACAAATACACATTATTTATTTATTATATCATATATCAGATTTTTTGTATAACAAATAAATAAAACAAAAAAATAACTCTCTATGAGATATTATTGTTTGTTGAGGTATAAATCTAGATATTTCTTTGACATTAACAGATGAAAAATGAAAGATTAGCTTTAGAGAAATGTGCTTGTTCATGGACAGTAATGATATGGTATAAATAAAGTTGGAAAAAACAGAATATCCGCAACATCGCTCCGTACTTGACATGCGTGTTTTTGACAGACTTTTTAATAAATAAGGGTGTCTTATGTGGATTCACAGAAGCGATATCTGGTGAGCGTATTGACTCCAGCAAATGCACAGAGATTGATGCTTTGATAAATTGGCCCCATAAAGTCATCTATATCTTGTGAATGCCATGTAAAGTGATCATAAAACAGCATAACAAGGATATTTATCCAAGCAGTGCATGGTGGGAGTCTACACTGGACAATGCATGCTTGTCTTTATAGTAATCTTGTGAGTGCCTTATAGAACATCAACTAGTTACTCCTCTCAGAACCCTTTAAAAAAATGTACGGGCCCTACATTTACCTGATAAACAAGGGAAGACCAGATTAAACTATCTTGAGGAATGCATATGGCCCTGGGACCGGTACTTTGAGACCACTGATATAAAGTAATACTGCATTAGAAGAGGGGTTAGCATGGAATATTTACAGATTTACAGTACCTTCTCTGTTATACCTAGGCCATTTCTCTCAAATGATTGGGAATTTAATATAGTCTCTAGATTTCCATACTGTTTGTGATATCATCCATTCATGCTTGCATTTTCATCTGTACCTTTTCTGCCACTTCTTATTGGCTGTCACCCTAAGATCATGATCTTGTTTAACTTTCCATAAATGTTGCCCAGGCTAGGAGGCTGAATGGAAGAGGACAAATTCCCTACGGTCATGACCCTTACTGTCTTTCCATGAATCTTATCCAGACTAGGGTGAAAGAGGAGAGATTGCCTTGAAGAAACCACTCAATAGTATTATTATTATTATTATAATACTGAAAATGTATAAATCTTTTTTTCTATTTGAATAGAAAGGTATATATATATATATATATATATATATATATATATATATATATATATATATATATATATATATATATATATATACAGTAAATATATACACACCCTTGTGAAAATGGTAGGTTTCTGTGATGTAAAAAAATGAGACAAAGATAAATCATTTCAGAACTTTTTCCACCTTTAATGTGACCTATAAACTATGCAACTCAATTGAAAAACAAACTGAAATCTTTTAGGTGAAGGGAAGTAAAAATAAAAAAATTAAAATAATATGGTTGCATAAGTGTGCACTAATACTTTGTTGAAGCTACTTTTGATTTTATGACAGCACTCAGTCTTTTGGGGTATGAGTCTATCAGCATGGCACATCTTGACTTGGCAAGATTTGCCCACTCTTCTTTGCAAAAACACTCCAAATCTGTCAGATTGCGAGGGCATCTCCTGTTCACAGCCCTCTTCAGATCACCCCTCAGATTTTCAATTGGATTCAGGTCTGGGCTCTGGCTGGGCCATTCCAAAACTTTAATCTTCTTCTGGTAAAGCCATTCCTTTGTTGATTTGGATATATGCTTTGGGTCGTTGTCATGCTGAAAGATGAAGTTCCTCTTCATGTTCAGCTACCTAGCAGAAGCCTGAAGGTTTTGTGCCAATATTAACTGGTATTTGGAACATAATTTGTTCATAATTCCCTCTACCTTGAATAAGGCCCCAGTTCCAGCTGAAGAAAAGCAGCCCCAAAGCATGATGCTGCCATCACCATGTTTCACTGTGGGTATGGTGTTCTTTTGGTGATATGCAGTTTTGTTTTTGCGCCAAACATATCTTTTGGAATTATTGCCAAAAAGTTCAACCTTGGTTTCATCAGACCATAACACCTTTTCTCACATGCTTTTAGGACACTTCAGATGTGTTTTTGCTAAATTTAGCTGGGCTTGGATGTTTTTCTTCATAAGAAAAAGCTTCCTTATTGGTCTCTGGACAAAGAGGGGGGTGGGACTGGTGCTGCGGAGGCCTTCCTGCTGTCTCTTGACGCAGAGAAGGCCTTCGACCACGTGGAATGGCCCCACTTGACAGATACGATGCAACAGTTCAACTTTGGGGGCCCCTTCCTAAATATCATACGTAAAATGTATAGCTCACCAGTGGCGCGCATCCTGGTCAATGGTCTATTTTCTTTAGACTTCCAGCTACAACGGGGTACTAGACAGGGGTGTCCCCTGTCGCCCCTTCTATTCAATTTGGCTCTAGAACCCCTGGCAATAAAGTTGAGGCAGTCTTTCCCAGGTATTGTGCTGGGGGGTCATCCGGTACACATGGCCTTGTAAGCAGATGACATGTTGCTATTTGTGGACTCACCCTCTAGACACATACCGCGCATACTGAATGCTATTTTCGAGTTTGGAGACTTCTCGGGCTATAGGATTAACACATCCAAATCGGAGATTCTGTGGCTTAACAAACACCCCAATTCCAGGCATGCCTTCCCATTTGTGGAGGTGCCGAGCGTACTGACTTACCTTGGTATCAAGGTGCATAGAGATCCTCATAAAATGTACACGCTGAATATATCTGAAAAATGTAGCAGCATTGCCGCTCAACTTCATAGTTGGATCGCTCTTCCAGTCTGGTCAGTCTGGTCAAGATGACCCTGCTGCCTAAGATAATGTATCCCCTGCTCATGTTGCCCTTCCTTATGACTAAAGGCGACTTGACCATTTTGAACCAAGCACTGTCCGCCTTCATTTGGAGAGGTAAAAAACCTTGCATAGCTTTGGAGAAGCTACAGCTCCCCTTCCCCAGTGGGGGGCTGGGCTTTCCAAGTCTGAAGTTATATAATTGGGCGACCCTGGCTAGGCTGGTAACAGATTGGCATTTGGGCACCTCTCACTTTTGTATTGCCCCACTGGAGGAGGCAACTCTGGCTCCTCTTGCATTAGCATATCTCCCTTATGCCTCACAAAAGGATATCCCACATTCAGTGGCAAATAGTGTCTTATATAAAGACCCCCTGAGAGCGTGGCGACTAATCAATAGATATATGGGACTCAGTCATCCCCCTCCTTGTGGGTAATCCTGAATTTCCGGCGGGGAACGAGCACAATCCGTTCCGTATTTGGAAAACTCTGGGCCTTAGCACAGTGGGTGATGTGATTGACCCATTGTTGCATACTGTTAGATCTTTTCAGGAACTTAAAGCAAAATTTCACATTCCTAACACACATTTTTAAGCATATTTACAGGTGCGACACTATGTTTCGAGCCTTTTACAATCTGACCCTGGGTTCTGGTAGAAATCCCCCTTTGCTGTCTCCCAGACAATGTTTCAGTTGGGCTGCTTCTCAATGTCAGACTTTTATAAGCAATTATTAAAGCAAAAAGAAACCATCATACAAGCCCAGACCCTAGCTAAACTGCACAGAGATATTTCACCGACATTGACAATACAAAACGTGACGAGCAGCATAGAGGCTGCTAGATCGGCAACTTTAGCAATGTCACTTAGGGAGGCTCAGTTCATATTATTGCATAAAGATTATATCACTCCTCACAGGCTATCGAAATGGAAACCTGGGCACCCAGACAAATGTGTTAAGTGTAGTGGTGAGTCCCCCTCGCTTCAGCATTATTTTTTCCTTTGCCCACAGGTTAGACGGTTTTGGGGACAATTCCAATACTGGTTGAGGATCACATTTAAGATACAGATTGAGATAGAGCTGAGTAATATATATGTGTTTGGATGGGAAGCTAGATACAAACAACTACATAAATTGCTCACCCTGTGCACATTATTGTCAAGAAGCTGTATTCTGGATAGGTGAATCTCTAGACAATCACCCACGATAGCTCAATTTAAGCTCCGGTTAATTAAACAACTTTTCATAGAACAACACGACATCAAGCTGAATACTACACTTAGACTTCAACCATAGCTGTAAAAAGCTGACTAGAAAATATCACCTGAATATCTCTATGTAAAACAGGAAGATACTTTACCTTATAATGTCCTTAATAGCCACATCCCATTGTAGAAGGGACATTAAGCATCCAATCAGGATGCTAGTCAAGGACTTTCAAGTGAGTATGGATCTGGCATGTACAGGCACAGTCATGTTATTTCCCTCCTCTGGTTAAGGAAGCTTACTATGAAATATCATGAGATTTCTGTGAAATCTCATATCACAGTAAAGAGTCATATCAGCACTGATGAAGCTGATTGGCTGATTTTTCTTTCATCATACAGCTGACAGTAGCTGAAGAATACATGTACACAGAGTGATTACTAATGTGAGCTGAAGACATTTTGAGGTAAAATATATTTTTATTCTTTTTTACATAGAGATGTTCAGGCGATATTTTCTTGTCAGTTGTGCTGCATATTTCATGTATATATAAATATATATTTTATGTACATGTAAATAAATGTATATATATATATATATATATATATATATATATATATATATATATATATATATATATATAAATTATTGGGGTAAGGATTCACCAAGATAAAAAGTGAATCTTGCGTACTTATTGGCTGACAGAGTTATCAATCTGTTGACTAGGACATTGCTTTTATGTTTTTAAACAAATACAAAGAATATAACAACATTAGTGATTGTTTTGCATTCATCCAGATCCAAATGTACACATCTAGTATATATTATTTTATTATGTGCTATTTAAAATATGAAGTGTAAACTGCAGCAAGTATCATGTTTCTAAGTAATTGTTTGAATATCTATTGATGCTTTACGCTGATTAAACCTTAAATAATATTCAATATCATTAGTCACTGCTAATATTTTGATCAGAAGATTATGACAGGGTCAAGGCACTCAGTTTAATTTAGAATTTTCCATTAAGTGATCAGATCAACCTCCTGTTTTACTTTTAACCTGACTGTAGTCATTTTAGTTTTCAATCTTGTAATGAGACATGAAACATAATATTAGAACTGGCTAGACAAGAAATAAAGTCACTTGTTTAGTGAACATAGGCCTAGATTTAGAGTTCGGCGGTAAAAGGGCTGTTAACGCTCCGCGGGTTTTTTTCTGGCCGCACCATAAATTTAACTCTGGTATCGAGAGTTCAAACAAATGCTGCGTTAGGCTCCAAAAAAGGAGCGTAGAGCATTTTTACCGCAAATGCAACTCTCGATACCAGAGTTGCTTACGGACGCGGCCGGCCTCAAAAACGTGCTCGTGCACGATTCTCCCATAGGAAACAATGGGGCTGTTTGAGCTGAAAAAAAACCTAACACCTGCAAAAAAGCAGCGTTCAGCTCCTAACGCAGCCCCATTGTTTCCTATGGGGAAACACTTCCTACGTCTGCACCTAACACCCTAACATGTACCCCGAGTCTAAACACCCCTAGCATTACACTTATTAACCCCTATTCTGCCGCCCCCGCTATCGCTGACCCCTGCATTACACTTTTAACCCCTAATCTGCCGCTCCGTAAACCGCCGCCACCTACGTTATCCTTATGTACCCCTAATCTGCTGCCCTAACATCGCCGACCCCTATGTTATATTTATTAACCCCTAATCTGCCCCCCACAACGTCGCCGACACCTACCTACACTTATTAACCCCTAATCTGCCGACCGGACCTGAGCGCTACTATAATAAAGTTATTAACCCCTAATCCGCCTCACTAACCCTATCATAAATAGTATTAACCCCTAATCTGCCCTCCCTAACATCGCCGACACCTACCTTCAATTATTAACCCCTAATCTGCCGACCGGAGCTCACCGCTATTCTAATAAATGTATTAACCCCTAAAGCTAAGTCTAACCCTAACACTAACACCCCCCTAAGTTAAATATAATTTTTATCTAACGAAATAAATTAACTCTTATTAAATAAATGATTCCTATTTAAAGCTAAATACTTACCTGTAAAATAAATCCTAATATAGCTACAATATAAATTACATTTATATTATAGCTATTTTAGGATTAATATTTATTTTACAGGTAACTTTGTATTTATTTTAACCAGGTACAATAGCTATTAAATAGTTAAGAACTATTTAATAGTTACCTAGTTAAAATAATTACAAATTTACCTGTAAAATAAATCCTAACCTAAGATATAATTAAACCTAACACTACCCTATCAATAAAATAATTAAATAAACTACCTACAATTACCTACAATTAACCTAACACTACACTATCAATAAATTAATTAAACACAATTGCTACAAATAAATACAATTAAATAAACTATCTAAAGTACAAAAAATAAAAAAGAACTAAGTTACAGAAAATAAAAAAATATTTACAAACATAAGAAAAATATTACAACAATTTTAAACTAATTACACCTACTCTAAGCCCCCTAATAAAATAACAAAGACCCCCAAAATAAAAAATTCCTTACCCTATTCTAAATTTAAAAAGTTACAAGCTCTTTTACCTTACCAGCCCTGAACAGGGCCCTTTGCGGGGCATGCCCCAAGAATTTCAGCTCTTTTGCCTGTAAAAAAAAACATACAATACCCCCCCCCCAACATTACAACCCACCACCCACATACCCCTAATCTAACCCAAACCCCCCTTAAATAAACCTAACACTAAGCCCCTGATGATCTTCCTACCTTGTCTTCACCATGCCAGGTTCACCGATCCGTCCTGGCTCCAAGATCTTCATCCAACCCAAGCAGGGGCTAGACATCCACTGAAGAAGTCCAGAAGAGGGTCCAAAGTCTTCCTCCTATCCGGCAAGAAGAGGACATCCGGACCGGCAAACATCTTCTCCAAGCGGCATCTTCTATGTTCTTCCATCCGATGACGACCGGCTCCATCTTGAAGACCTCCAGCGCGGATCCATCCTCTTCTTCCGACGACTAGACGACGAATGACGGTTCCTTTAAGGGACGTCATCCAAGATGGCGTCCCTCGAATTCCGATTGGCTGATAGGATTCTATCAGCCAATCGGAATTAAGGTAGGAATTTTCTGATTGGCTGATGGAATCAGCCAATCAGAATCAAGATCAATCCGATTGGCTGATCCAATCAGCCAATCAGATTGAGCTCGCATTCTATTGGCTGATCGGAACAGCCAATAGAATGCGAGCTCAATCTGATTGGCTGATTGGATCAGCCAATCGGATTGAACTTGATTCTGATTGGCTGATTCCATCAGCCAATCAGAAAATTCCTACCTTAATTCCGATTGGCTGATAGAATCCTATCAGCCAATCGGAATTCGAGGGACGCCATCTTGGATGACGTCCCTTAAAGGAACCGTCATTCGTCGTCTAGTCGTCGGAAGAAGAGGATGGATCCGCGCTGGAGGTCTTCAAGATGGAGCCGGTCGTCATCGGATGGAAGAACATAGAAGATGCCGCTTGGAGAAGATGTTTGCCGGTCCGGATGTCCTCTTCTTGCCGGATAGGAGGAAGACTTTGGACCCTCTTCTGGACTTCTTCAGTGGATGTCTAGCCCCTGCTTGGGTTGGATGAAGATCTTGGAGCCAGGACGGATCGGTGAACCTGGCATGGTGAAGACAAGGTAGGAAGATCATCAGGGGCTTAGTGTTAGGTTTATTTAAGGGGGGTTTGGGTTAGATTAGGGGTATGTGGGTGGTGGGTTGTAATGTTGGGGGGGGGGTATTGTATGTTTTTTTTTACAGGCAAAAGAGCTGAAATTCTTGGGGCATGCCCCGCAAAGGGCCCTGTTCAGGGCTGGTAAGGTAAAAGAGCTTGTAACTTTTTAAATTTAGAATAGGGTAAGGAATTTTTTATTTTGGGGGTCTTTGTTATTTTATTAGGGGGCTTAGAGTAGGTGTAATTAGTTTAAAATTGTTGTAATATTTTTCTTATGTTTGTAAATATTTTTTTATTTTCTGTAACTTAGTTCTTTTTTATTTTTTGTACTTTAGATAGTTTATTTAATTGTATTTATTTGTAGCAATTGTGTTTAATTAATTTATTGATAGTGTAGTGTTAGGTTAATTGTAGGTAATTGTAGGTAGTTTATTTAATTATTTTATTGATAGGGTAGTGTTAGGTTTAATTATATCTTAGGTTAGGATTTATTTTACAGGTAAATTTGTAATTATTTTAACTAGGTAACTATTAAATAGTTCTTAACTATTTAATAGCTATTGTACCTGGTTAAAATAAATACAAAGTTACCTGTAAAATAAATATTAATCCTAAAATAGCTATAATATAAATGTAATTTATATTGTAGCTATATTAGGATTTATTTTACAGGTAAGTATTTAGCTTTAAATAGGAATCATTTATTTAATAAGAGTTAATTTATTTCGTTAGATAAAAATTATATTTAACTTAGGGGGGTGTTAGTGTTAGGGTTAGACTTAGCTTTAGGGGTTAATACATTTATTAGAATAGCGGTGAGCTCCGGTCGGCAGATTAGGGGTTAATAATTGAAGGTAGGTGTCGGCGATGTTAGGGAGGGCAGATTAGGGGTTAATACTATTTATGATAGGGTTAGTGAGGCGGATTAGGGGTTAATAACTTTATTATAGTAGCGCTCAGGTCCGCTCGGCAGATTAGGGGTTAATAAGTGTAGGCAGGTGTCGGCGACGTTGTGGGGGGCAGATTAGGGGTTAATAAATATAACATAGGGGTCGGCGATGTTAGGGGCAGAAGATTAGGGGTACATAGGGATAACGTAGGTGGCGGCGATTTGCGGTCGGAAGATTAGGGGTTAATTATTTTAAGTAGCTTGCGGCGACGTTGTGTGGGGCAAGTTAGGGGTTAATAAATATAATATAGGGGTCGGCGGGGTTAGGGGCAGCAGATTAGGGGTACATAAGTATAACGTAGGTGGCGGTCGGCAGATTAGGGGTTAAAAATTTTAATCGAGTGGCGGCGATGTGGGGGGACCTCGGTTTAGGGGTACATAGGTAGTTTATGGGTGTTAGTGTAGTTTAGGGTACAGTAGTTAAGAGCTTTATAAACCGGCGTTAGCCAGAAAGCTCTTAACTCCTGCTTTTTTCAGGCGGCTGGAATCTTGTCGTTAGAGCTCTAACGCTCACTGCAGAAACGACTCTAAATACCAGCGTTAGAAAGATCCCATTGAAAAGATAGGCTACGCAAATGGCGTAGGGGGATCTGCGGTATGGAAAAGTCGCGGCTGTAAAGTGAGCGTTAGACCCTTTAATCACTGACTCCAAATACCAGCGGGCGGCCAAAACCAGCGTTAGGAGCCTCTAACGCTGGTTTTGACGGCTACCGCCGAACTCTAAATCTAGGCCATAGATTGCAAAGCGCAGTGACAGCATCAACTTGAAAGTAGCTATAAAAGACAGTTGTTTATCGCTTACAAAGGGAATGCGTGTGCTTCTCTAAGGATCATTTACAGCATCATAGTAGCTGTCAACAACATCTCACCCTCTGAGAGGACAACAATGTTCACTATTACAGCAGCAAGTGAGAAGATATAAGTGTGGATTTAAAGGGACATAATACCCAAATGATGAGTAACTTAAAACTGATGCAGCTTATCTGTATAAAGATGACAAGTACCTATCACATAAACATCTCTAACAAAAAAAAGAGAGAAGAGGTTACAGATCTTCATTTTTTACATACAGATATTTGTGATATTTTCTAGTGATCAATTTACAGATATACTATAGGTAACCTGTCCTGATTGGATGCTTAAAGTCCCTTCTACAATGGGATGTGGCTATTAATGACATTATAAGGTAAAGTATCTTCCTGTTTTACATAGAGCTATTCAGGTGATATTTTCTAGTCAGCTTTTTACAGCTATGCTGCATCACTTTCAAGTGCTTCAACATTTGGCTACCATGTCCCTTTAAATTTAAAGGGACACTGTACCCAAATTTTTTCTTTTGTGATTCAGATACAGCATGCAATTTTAAGCAACTTTCTAATTTACTCCTATTATCAATTTTTCTTCGTTCTCTTGCTATCTTTATATGAAAAAGAAGGCATGTAAGCTTTTTTCTAGGTTCAGAACTCTGGACAGCAGTTTTTGATTGGTGGATGCATTTATCCACCAATCAGCAAGGACAACCTAGGTTGTTCACCAAAAATGGGCCGCCATCTAAACTTACATTCTTGCATTTCAAATAAAGATACCAAGAGAATAAAGAACATTTGAAAATAGGAGTAAATTAGAAAGTTGCTTAAAATTGCATGCTCTATCTGAAGCACAAAATAAAATATTTGGGTACAGTGTCCCTTTAAGCTGCTGTCCAGCTGAAGACGATCCCTATAGGAAATAAGGGGTTAAAAAATTATGTTAACAAACTATTAATGTTGTCAAAATGTAACCAAATTGAATGACCCCCACCAGCAATTTTTGGACAAATTAAAATAAACATGTTTTCATGACAAATGATTGATCCTAGCAAGATTTCCTATGTGCATGTCTAATTTATACAATATTTTAAAGAGGTTTCTAAAGGGAACAACCACAACTACAAAAGAACAGTGGGAAAAAGGAGACACTTGGCGCCTCTGTGTCTATTTTTTCCCAGATTCATCATCACCAGGGACTGACCATCCTTTTGACAGAGTGCTGCCTCCCATTGGATGTTGGATTATAAGGACTTTTTTTTTCTCATTTTTATTGTGTTTGTTTTACTTATTTTTAGCTCCTGCTGTAACTCGCATATGTGTCATATGTATTATATTTAATATTTGGGTCTAGTTGTTTTTTTGTTTGTTTTTTATTTATTTATTTTAGTTTTTAGTTTTGGGTATTAGGAAGCGCCCCCTATGGGATTAATGCCATCTTTATTTCCCATTTTTATCTTACAAAAGAACAGTAACTACTCACCATGCATGTATTTCCTCCTGTTCCTGCCGTTCTTTTCAAATCAGTTATCCTGTTTTAACAGCTTAAAAGTGCTAGATACTGAAGCTCCGCCTCTTTATACTGGGCGCCACCATCTTGGAGCACAGGTATTCTCACAGTTGGTGACAGAAGCAGTGCACACTTCCAGATCAATAATATTGCACACTTTTTTTTACAGCTGTATCATTTGCTTGGAGTTAGGGTGCATGATACATTGTGTTACCTTTAGATTTTTGCATTTTTACACAGTTTTACCGTCACACAAAATATGTTTAAAAAAAGTTTAAAAAGTAATATAGAGCAATGCAGTCACTAATAAAATGTACATTTCCTGCTCTGTATCATTAACTCTAACCTTAAGCACATTATACAGTTGTCAGAAAGTTTACAACCTCATTAATATGTAAATGCACGCTGCTTCTGTCACAGCGTGTGAGAATACCTGAGCTCCAAGATGGCAGCCCCCAGTACAAAGAGGCGGAGCTTCACCATCAGACAACATTTCATCAGGGGTTAAAATAGGAACATGGTTTTGAAGACAACCGAGCAACACAAGGAAAAGCAATAGCAAAGTGAAAAGAAATTATTCAAAAGTAGTTGTCCCCAGCAGTTTTATGTCACTTTAACTTGCTTTATTTATTTAATTTGTTCCTATTTTAGGGGGAAAACATTAAAAGTAATTTACTATATAAAAAAGCTTAAAAAAAATAAACAACAAAAAAAGAAAACAACAACTTTTTAATCCAAACAAGAAATAGTACACAAATGTATTTTAAATTAAAACTTGCTGTCACAGTTAAATGAAAATTGGTGAATGCTGTCCCTTTAACCCTATTTCACATGAACCTCAGGAACTACAGGTCTTTGGCAGGGGAAACTGTGTAGTAAACAGGGGATCAGATTACACTGTAGATAGAGCAAAATTTAACATTGAAGTTCTCCTATTTTTGTGCCTAAAAATGTACACGTGATTTAATGCCCCTATTTAATATTTTTAAAACACGCCTAAAAATTGGCTAGTTCGACTGATAAATTCTCCTACTCTACTTGCGTTTGCCTAGGCGCATAGGGGTGCCAAAAAAGGGTTAAATTCAATTGTTGAAGTGATATTTTCTATTGTACACCCAGTGGTGTCACTGGGGGGGGGTTACACCCTCCAGCCACCACCAAATTTTTTTTTATTGAAATTCAAAGAAATACAATGTAGAGATGCATATATTTTTTAGGGGCCAACATTTGTGAACATTAGTGGGACTGGGGAAGTTATAGACACTTCATATTTTTTGCCCCTCGAGCCAGCACTGCAATTTCCACAAATAGTTTTCCCGGCTGCTTTTGCTTGTTTGTACTTTGCTCCTCCCCTGACCAATTTCACTATAAATGTTGTGGGCGTGCGTGGGGCTTGCGAAGTTGCGCTGTTAGCCTAAAGCTGCCTGCCTATCTGTGCTCACTGCTCAGTGATATGTGGAGCAGTGGAGTCACTCACTGCTGTGCTGTCTCTCAACGGGAACTGGGAAATCATGAGGGGGATGCCTGGTACCTGACCGCATGACTGTATGACACTGTCTCTAAAGTGAAGGAGCCACGTATGATGCCCACCAGACTGGTACAGTTACGGTACACTAAGTGCACACTGAAGAGGTAGGAGGGGAGGGCGGACGGAAGTCTGGGGGTGGGCAGAGAGCAGAAGTGCTTGGCCATAAGAAGCGGTAGGCACGAGGCCCGGGGCTGTGTACTGACAGACTTGGAACAGAGTCAGAGAGCAGAATTTTCATAGTTTGCACACCTTAACCTTTTCTTTAGTGATTTATTTTTAGAGTGCTTTTTTATCTTTCATTTGATGCTCTGCTGAGCCAGGGAGCATCTCTAGGCATGAGCTATAATTAATGCAGTTCAGTTTACATATTTTGTATATGTGTGTGTGTCTGAGTTTTTGTGTGTGTGTGTGTCTGAGTGCTTTTGTGTGTGTGTGTGTGTCTGAGTGTTTTTGTGTGTGTGTGTGTCTGAGTGCTTTTGTGTGTGTGTCTGAGTGTCTCTGTGTGTGTGCCTGCGTGTTTTTGTGCATGTGTGTGTGTCTAAGTGTCTGTGTGTGTGCCTGAGTGTTTTTGTGCGTGTGTGTGTGTCAGAGTGTTTTTGTGTGTGTGTCTGAGTGTTTTTGTGTGTGTCTGAGTGTGTTTCCGAGTGTTTGTGTGTGCATCTGAGTGTGTTTTTAAGTGTGTCTGAGTGTGTCTGAGTGTTTGTATGTGTGTGTGCCTGTGTTTTTGTGTGTGTGTCTGCTTTCTGGGGGGAGGGGGGGTGACACCATAACTTACCGCACCGGGTGACACCAATCCTAGTGACGCCACTGTGTACACCTAGTTAAATCGACTTGTTACTTGTTTTTTTGCACCTAGCGCAAACTTAAAGTTCTCCTTCAAATGTGTGCATTAAAGTTCTCCTTAAGCACTGTGGAGAAAAGCAATAGAAATCATTTAACATATAAGAAAAAAGAAATCTTGGAACTGCTGCACAAAGTGGAAATAAAATTGTGCAGTACCTACTCTGCAGTAACGAATTTAAGACAAAAATGTGCGACTTTATGATTTAATATATATATATATATATATATATATATATTTATATTATCTAATGCTCTGTGAAAAAACAGTATTTTTTATTTAAAAAAGGAAAGTTTGTAAAAAAATTATATTTTATATATGATTATAGTGTCCTTTTTTTATTGAAAAATGTTACACTTTAAAAATAAACATAGTACTTATGGGTATTAGTGAACATGAACAAACAAGAGAATTTGCTTTATATTCAATGATAAATGAAGTGCATATACCAATTCAATAGAAGAAATTTATCATTACATCGTCTGAGCTCGCCTATGAAAAAACACAAAAATACTACAATTTTTTAAATATATTTGAGCGTACAGATGCGCTTCTCTAAAGGTGCGCTGAGGCAAACACATAGGATAATTCTGATTTGCTTTATAAATCTTTCTCTTAGTGACATCCTTTCCTTGTGAGGTCCTATACATATCTGACATATACAAAGCCAGCAGCCACCCTTATTGAGAAAAACCCCCAGGGAACATGGATGAAGTTTTTTCAGTGTATAAATATCTTTAGATATAATAAATTAAAAATGGTGGTTTATTGGCATCAAAAGAATAATGACAGTAGTTACTTATGTTTAGATCTAAGGAGCAAAATTTCATGAGGGATTTTGGCCCCCGTTCCAGATACCCATGCCAGGGTATACCAAAGGAATGAATCCCTTTCCTTTCACTGGGCCCTATTGTCTAAAGATCGCACGCGCAACTTAGGTAAATTTTATTGATAGCTTTCTGTTTTGCTTAGGGGGGTTAACTTGCGTTTTAGTATGCAAAGATGAGACACATATATACAATATAATGCTCAATAAAATAAGCATTTCAAAAGTATATTGAATGTACACTGTAAAAATAGCAATGGAATTACACTTATTTTTACAACTTGTTGAACTTTGTATTAAAAGCAGCAGCAAAAAGCAAATTTACAATAAGCCGTAAAATTCCTTCTTAACTAGTGCAGAAGAAAATATACTTAAGGGGACAGTAAGCGTTACACTTTGTAATATTGAATGATGCAGATTGCATAGCAAATGCGCTTTGGAAGCGTTTCAAATTTTGTTCTCAACTTACCAAATCAGGTCATGAAGCTGGAGCCCCCCCCATTTTCAGTGCTTTTATGAGCTGCTGACAATCAAACTTTGACACACCGCCAATATACAAAGCAGGAGTGCATGTTCTCTATTCCCCTGTGCATGCATAATACATACGGCTTCCCAATATAAGCAGGCTATATATCAGTCAGCTATGACTATTGCGCATGCGCAGGATATAGGGAAACACTTGCTGTCAGATTCTCTGACGACGCACGTTCGCTTTCTGGCTGGCTACAGAGGCCATGATTGAAAAAATAAAAAATAAAAACCTCTGAATTTGTGGGCAACCAGGGGAGCCCTGAGTAGGTAAGTTAAAAACAAAATTTAAAATGCTTTCAAAGCACATCTGCTGTGCATTGTTAGATATTGTAAATGTTGGAAGGGTAAACTCTTATTTTAAAAAAATTGTGTTACATTAAAGGGACAGTCTAGTCCAAAAAAAATAAACTTTCATGATTCATATAGAGAATGTAATTTTAAACAATTTTCCAATTTACTTTTATCACCAATTTTGCTTTGTTCTCTTGGTATTCTTAGTTGAAAGCTAAACCTAGGAGGTTCATATGCAAATTTCTAAGCCCTTGAAGGCCACCTCTGCTCTCAGGGCATTTTGATAGTTTTTCACCACTAGAGGGTGTTAGTTCACGTGTGTCATATAGATAACGCTGGGCTCACGCACGTGGAGTTCCAGTGAGCCAGCTCTAATTGTCAAAAGATCTGAAATAAGGGGGCAGTTTGCAAAGGCTTAGATAGAAGATAATCACAGAGGTAAAACGTATATTTATATAACTGTGTTGGTTATGCAAAACTAGGGAATCGGTAATAAACGGATTATCTATCTTTTTAAACAATAACAATTCTGGTGTAGACTGTCCCTTTAAAGGGACACTAAACCCAATTTTTTTCTTTCATGATTCAGATAGAGCATGCAATTTTAAGCAACTTTCTAATTTACTCCTATTATCTATTTTTCTTAGTTCTCTTGCTATCTTTATTTAATAAGCAGGAATGTAATGCATAGGAGCCGGCCCATTTTTGGTTGAGAACCTAGGTGATGCTTGCTTATTGGTGGGTAAATGTAAGCCTCCAATAAGCAAGCACTATCCATGGTACTGAACCTAAAATGGGCTGGCTGCTAAGCTTTACATTCCTGCTTTTAAAATAAAGATAGCAAGAGAACAAAGAAAAATTGATAATAGGAGTAAATAAGAAAGTTGCTTAAAATTTAATGCTCTATCTGAATCATGAAAGAAAAAAATTGGGTTCAGTGTCCCTTTAAATGCCCCTTTAACCCCTTAACGACTGAGGACGTGCAGGGTACGTCCTCAGAAAAAAGGCAGTTAACGCCTGAGAACGTACCCTGCACGTCCTCAGTGTGGAAAGCAGCTGGAAGCGATCCTGCTCGCTTCCAGCTGCTTTCCGGTTATTGCAGTGATGCCTCGATATGTGCACGGGAGGGTGGGGGCGGGCGCGTGCACGGGGAGGGAGCGGGTGGGAACCGCTACACTACAGAAAATGCTCAAATACATTTTTTTTAAAAAAAATGTAAAAAATGCAAAAAAAAAAAAAACGATCAGCAAGGTGGTGGGGGTTTGTCTGTGTGTGTGGGGGGGGGGGAAGCTACACTACAGAAAAAAACTAACAAACAAAAAAAAGCACTTTTTATTGCAAACTGGGTACTGGCAGACAGCTGCCAGTACCCAAGATGGCCCCCAATAAGGCAGAGGGGAGGGTTAGAGAGCGGTCTTGGGGGGGATCAGGGAGGTTGGGGGCTAAGGGGGGGATCCTACACAGTAGCATATGTAAATATGCTAAAAAAGTTTTTTTTTTTTTAAACCCTTTTATTTTAGTACTGGCAGACTTTCTGCCAGTACTTAAGATGGCGGGGACAATTGTGGGGTGGGGGAGGGAAGGGAGCTGTTTGGGAGGGATCAGGGGGTGGGATGTGTCAGATGGGAGGCTGATCTCTACACTAAAGCTAAAATTAACCCTGCAAGCTCCCTACAAACTCCCTAATTAACCCCTTCACTGCTAGCCATAATACACGTGTGAGGCGCAGCAGGATTTAGCAGCCTTCTAATTACCAGAAAGCAACACCAAAGTCTGCTATTTCTGAACAAAGGGGATCCCAGACAAGCATTTACAACCATTTGTGCCATAATTGCACAAGCTGTTTGTAAATGATTTCAGTGAGAAACCTAAAATTGTGAAAAATTTTACGTTTTTTTTAATTTGATCGCATTTGGCGGTGAAATGGTGGCATGAAATATACCAAAATGTGCCTAGATCAATACTTGGGGTTGTCTACTACACTACACTAAAGCTAAAATTAACCCTACAAGCTCCCTAAAAGCTCCCTAATTAACCCCTTAACTGCTGGGCATAATACACTTGTGGTGCGCAGTGGCATTTAGCGGCCTTCTAATTACCAAAAAGCAACGCCAAAGCCATATATGTCTGCTATTTCTGAACAAAGGGGATCCCAGAGAAGAATTTACAACCATTTATGCCATAATTGCACAAGTTGTTTGTAAATAATTTCAGTGAGAAATCGAAAGTTTGTGAAAAAATTTGTGAAAAAGTGAACAATTTTTTGTATTTGATCGCATTTGGCGGTGAAATGGTGGCATGAAATATACCAAAATTGGCCTAGATCAATACTTTGGGATGTCTACTAAAAAAAAATATATACATGTCAATGGATATTTAGGGATTCCTGAAAGATATTAGTGTTCTAATGTAACTAGCGCTAATTTTGGAAAAAAAATGGTTTGGAAATAGCAAAGTGCTACTTGTATTTATGGCCCTATAACTTGCAAAAAAAGCAAAGAACATGTAAACATTGGGTATTTCTAAACTCAGGACAAAATTTAGAAACTATTAAGCATGGGTGTTTTTTGGTGGTTTTAGATATGTAACAGATTTTGGGGGTCAAAGTTAGAAAAAGTGTGTTTTTTTCCATTTTTCCTCATATTTTATCATTTTTTTATAGTAAATTATAAGATATGATGAAAATAATGGTATCTTTAGAAAGTCCATTTAATGGCGAGAAAAACGGTATATAATATGTGTGGGTACAGTAAATGAGTAAGAAGAAAATTACAGCTAAACACAAACACCACAAAAATGTAAAAATAGCCTTGGTCCCAAACGGACAGAAAATGGAAAAGTGCTGTGGTCATTAAGGGGTTAATATAAATGGTAAAACTCCTATTTAATGTACTATGTAATTTCTGAAAACAACGTTGAAATTACAAGCAAATGGTCTGTGAGTGGGCTGACACGGCAGTTTGCTAGATATTTATAAGGTTTTCTTGCATTTGTCATTGGAATTCTTTAATATATGTTATACCTGCAGGTTTGCTGTCCTGTCTCACCGAATGGAAGCTGGAGACTTTCTTTAAAAGTATGTGATGTGCTTATTAAACTGAAGTACACTGAAAATAATCCAATTACATGTGAATGTGTTTAAAAAAAAAAAATTGCAGCAAGTGCCAGGTGCTCTTCTGCAAGATTTTCTATTCAAGAGAGCCTAAAGTTATATGGAACCCAAACATTTTCTTTTGTGATTTAGGCAATTTTAAAAAAGGTTTAAAATTTTCTTTTATTATCACCATGGTATTCTTTGTTGAGGAAATACCCAGGTAGGCATCTGCAACACTAAATGTCATTAAATATTGCTGCCATCTAGTGCTCTTGCATGGATAACATTCTTGCAAAACCGCTGCCATATATTGCTCCAGAAATGTGCATGCTCCAGATCTTATGTTCCTGCTTTTCAACAAAGGATATCAAGAAAATGAAGAAAAAATGATAATAGAAGTAAATTAGAAAGTTGTTTAAAACGACATGCTCTATCTGAATCACAAAATAACATTTTTGGGTTTCATGTTGGTTTAAATTATTTCTATGAAAGTCAGCCCACAGCTTGCCTCTACTTCTAGTTTCAGCTTTTCTTATAGAATCAAATGAGAGCTGCCCATGTGAGGGTAAAAGTGATATTTTGCACCTTGCTGGCAGAGATTAGATAATCTGGCCCTCTGTCTCAACAATCTAGTTTGTTTCTCTCTGACTGTCAGATTCTCTGCAGCTATCTGATTACTTTTCAACAAAAATATATCATTTGTTTCCTTACTAAAAAAAGTCATACTTTACTAATTTGAGGTCTTGAAAAACGAATATGACTTCAGATTTTTTTTATTAGCTCTAGTTTTTGAGATTAACTACTTGCGCTTAAGTAATACAGTTATTGGGGTATATTTTTCAATCAATTTATACAATGTAGCGTATCATGTCCGCTGCACATCGATAAATGCCGACAGTAGTCAGTAGTTATGAGTTTTATGTTACAAAGCTGTACCATAAAACTCATAACTAAAGTGTTAAAAAGTACACTAACATTTTAGTGTTTGCGATGTGGGAGGGCCTCAGTTTAGGGGTTAATAGGTAGTTTAAACTGAGGCCCTCCCACATCGCAAACACTAAAATAAAATTATTAACCCCTAATCTGCCGCTCCGGACATCTCTGCCACTAAAAAAAATTATTACCCCTATTTCGCCACTCCCCGACATTGTCGCCACTATATTAAACCTATTAACACCTGAACAGCCGCCCTCCCACATCGCAAACACTATTTAAAGATTATTAACCGCAAGCCCCCCACAACGAAATATACTAAAATAAATAATTAACCCCTAAACCTCTGACCTCCCACATCACTAACTCTACATAAATATATTAACCCCTAACCCTAAGTCTAAACCTAACGTAACCCTAAGCCTAACACCCCCTAACTTAAATATAATTAAAATAATGCTAAATAAACCTTACAATTATTAACTAAATAATTCCTATTTAAAATTAAATACAAACTTACCTGTAATAATAATAGTTATATTGTAGCTATCTTAGGTTTTATTTTTATTTCACAGGTAAGTTTGTATTTATTTTAACTAGGTAGACTAGTTAGTAAATAATTATTAACTATTTACTAGCTACCTATTTAAAATAAATACAAAGTTACCTGTGAAATAAAACCTAACATGCCTTACACTAAAAACTAACATTACAATAAAATAAAATAAATTAAATTATTAAAATACAATATTCTAAATTACAAAAAAAAATAAACACTAAATTACAAAAAATAAAAAAATAAATGATCAAAAATAAAAATGAATTACTCCTAATCTAATAGCCCTATCAAAATAAAAAAGCCCCCCCAAAATAAAAAAAACTGATTAGAACAGCCAATAGAATGAAAGCTCAATCCTATTGGCTGATTGCAACAGCCAATAAGATTTTTTTCTCCTTTAATTCCTATTGGCTGATATAAATCTTTCAGCCAATAGGAATGTAAGGGACGCCATCTTTGATGACATCACTTAAAGGGAACCTTCATTTTCCAGCGATGACCGTAAGAAGAGGATGCTCCGCGCCAGATGTCTTGAAGATGGACCTGCTCCGTGCCAGATGGATGAAGATGCCGTCTGGATGAAGACTTCTTCTCGCTTGGATGAGGACTTTGCCAGATGGATGAAGATCGAAGAGACCTCCTGGATGAAGACCTCTTTCCGCTTGGATGAGGACTTCGCTGGCTAGAGGAGGATGGATGTCCGGACTTCGATAACTGTAAGTGGATCGTCGGGGGTTAGTGTTAGGTTTTTTTAAAGATTTTTTGGGTGTGTTTTTTTAGCTTAGGGTTTGGGCAATGTAAAAGAGCTAAATGCCCTTTTAAGGGCAATGCCCATCCAAATTCCCTTTTCAGGGCAATGGTTAGTTTAGGTTTATTTAGATAAGTTTTTATTTGGTGGGGGTTGGTTGGTTGGGTGGTGGGTTTTACTGTTGGGGGGTGTTTGTATTTTTTTTACAGGTAAAAGAGCTGATTTATTTGGGGCAATGCCCCCAAAAAAGGTCCTTTTAAGGTCCATTGGCAGTTTAGTGTAGGCTAGGGTTTTTTTATTTTGGGGGGCTTTTTTTATAGGGCTATTAGATTAGGAGTAATTCATTTTTATTTTTAATAATTTCATTTATTTTATTTTATTGTAATGTTAGTTTTTAGTGTAAGGCAGGTTAGGTTTTATTTTATAGGTATTTTAACTAGGTAGTTAGTAAATAGTTAATAACTATTTACTAACTAGTCTACCTAGTTATAATAAATACAAACTTACCTGTGAAATAAAAGCTACAATATATAGCTTAGGTTTTATTTTACAGGTAAGTATGTATTTAGTTTTAAATATGAATTATTTAGGTAATAATTGTAAGGTTTATTTAGATTTATTTTAATTATATTTAAGATAGGGGGTGTTAGGGTTAGGGTTAGATTTATGCTTAGGGTTACGTTAGGTTTATGTTTAGGGTTAGGGTTACGTTAGGGTTAGGTTTAGGGATTAATATATTTATTTAGTGTTAGTGATGTTGGAGGCCAGAGGTTTAGGTGTTAATAACTTTAGTATAGTGGCGGCGACATTGGGGCAGCAGATTAGGGGTTAATAACTGTAATGTTGATGGGGCGATATCGGGAGCGACAGATTAGGGGTTAATAGTTTTATTTAGGTGGCGGCGATGTTAAGGGCAGCAGATTAGTGGTTAATAACATTATATAGGTTGCTGCAATGTCAGGGGCAGCAAATTAGGGGTTAATAACTGTAATTTAGGTGGCGGCGATATCGGGAGCGGCAGATTAGGGGTTAATAGTTTTATTTAGATGGGCCGGCGATGTTAAGGGCGGCAGATTAGGGGTTAATAACATTATGTAGGTTGCAGCAATGTTGGGGGCAGCAGATTAGGGGTTAATAACTGTATGTAGGTGGCATGGATATCGGGAGCGGTAGATTAGGGGTTAATAGTTTTATTTAGGTGGCTGCGATGTTAAGTTCAATCCTATTGGCTGATTAGGGGTTAATAACATTATGTAGGTTGCAGGAATGTCGGGGGCGGCAGATTAGGGGTGTTTAGACGTGGGGTTTATGTTAGGGTGTTCGGTTTAAACGTAACTTTTTCTTTCCCCATAGACATCAATGGGGCTGCGTTACAGAGCTTTTGTTTCCGCAATCGCAAGTGTTAGGCTTTTTTTTGCCGGCTCTCCCCATTGATGTCTATGGGGAAATCGTGCACGAGCACGTCAAAGCAGCGCTTGTATTTGGGTGAGGTATGGAGCTCAACGCCACCATATCGCCCATACAAGCCTGCTTTTTGTAAACTTGTAACAGCAGCGCTATAGGGAGGCGGTCGTTAATTTCAATATAGCGCTGAAAACTCGTAATCTAGTTGTGAGAGATTTAAAGGGATATGAAACACATAATCTTTTTTTTTTTCATGATTCAGATAGAGCATGCAATTTTTAACAACTTTTTAATTTACTTCTATTATCAATAATTATTTGTTCTCTTTGTATCTTTTGTTGAAAAGCAGGGACGTATGCTTAGGAGCCGGCCATTTACTGGAGCACTAAACTGCAGCAGTGTTGCAAGAATGGAGCACTACATGGTAGGAAACAGTGCTGCCATCTAGTGCTCTTGCAAATGGATATCATTCTTGCAAAACCGCTGCCATTTAGTGCCTACCCAGGTATCTCTTCAACAAAGAATATTTTGGAAACAAAGCAAATTTGATAATAGAAGTAAATTGGAAACTATTTTAAAATGTTATGCTCTGTCTGACTCACAACAGAACATTTTTGGGTTTCCTATCTCACTAAGGGCCAGATTACAAGTGGACGCTAATTAACACTCCCTCTTGAGCGTTAATTGCGCTAGAAGTAAGCTTTTGCACTTATCGGGTTGCTATTGTGAGTTGAAAGTATCTGTTTTCGCTCTAGCGGTAACCTAACTAGAGCAAAAATCTGAAGTTAGAATACTGCATGCACGTTCACGTTTTGCTCCCTAGAAGTCAATGGAGAAAAAAATGGAAAACACCCCACTCTTGCGTAAACACAATTGCATATTCACATTTGCACTAACCCAATCGCATATTTTCATATGCGCAAGCCCAATTGCATATTCCAATATGCGCAAGCCCAATTGCATATTTCAATATGTGCAAGCCTGATCGCATATCCTAATATGCGCAAGCCCGACATGAAAATTTGAATATTGCATACATATGCTTTTTCGTGTTCCAATGCACTTATATATACTGTATATATATATATATATATTTCTATATTTGAATACATATGTATTTATGTGTTTAAATGTGTATATATGTCTGTAAATACATATATACACATATAAATACATGAATACATATGTACATATATATATATATTTACATACATATACACCTGTAGACATGTATATGTATATATCCCTATCTTAAGACCCTTTGTCTGCTTTTTTTATCTAACATCTGAGATCTCATATTTTTGAGCCCTTAAAACTTTTGTGCGCAATTTTTTTTAAAATAATTTTTATTAGATGGTGTTATTATGAGTTTAACTGTACTTTGTAATGTATTTTTCATGTGTTTTGTGCAACTGTTTTGTTTCGCAAACAGTCAACCAGAGCTCTGAGGACCATGTAATCAATCAAGCATAAATTGCAATTACCCTCACGCAATCACGTTTACTTTCAACTCATAATACGAGCAAAATTTAACTTGTTGTTGAGCAGTTATTTAAAAAGTATTGTCAGCACTGCAAGATCAGGCAAATAATTAGAAGAATTAGATTGAGAGCTGTTTATCTCACTATGGGGATTTTATATGTGGCTGAGAGACAAGTACTTTAAAATATAATACCTAAAGTTCCAAAAAGTATTTTTGTGTTTCTCTGCATGCTGGCAAGTTTTATGTTTTCTATATTCGGGCCCTAAATCCCTTTGGCTCTCTCTACCATATTTTCCTTGTTCTCTTTATAGATAATCCCTTTATTACCCATTCCCCAGTTTTGCTTAACCAAGACTGTTATAGAAATTCACTTTTTTACCTATGTGATTACCATGTATCTAAGCCTCTGCAAACTGCCCCCTTGTTTCAGTTGTTTGGACAGACTTGCATTTTAGCCAATTAGTGCTCACTCCAGGATAACTTCATATGCATGAGCTCAAATGTTATCTATATGAAACACATGAACTAATGCCCTCTAGTGGTCAAAATGCATTCAGATTAGAGGCCGTCTTCACGGTCGAAGAAATTAGCATATAATCCTCCTAGGTTTAGCTTTTAACTAAGGATACCAAAAGAACAAAGCAAAATTGGTGATAAAATTAAATTGGAAAGTTGTTTAAAATTACATTCCCTATTTAAATCATAAAAGGTTTTTTTTGGACTTGACTGTCCCTTTAAATATTTTACTGTGGAATACAAAAAATGTATATGTATTTTTTAGTAATTTAAAGAGATATGAGACCCCCCCAAAAAATATTTTGTGATTCAGGCAGGGCATACAATTTATTTTAATTATCAAATTTGCTTCTTTCCCATGGTATTCTTTGTTGAAGAGATATCTAGGTAGAGGTCTGGAGCACTACATAGGAGGATGCTGCCATCTAGTGCTCTTGCAAATGGATAACATCCGAGCAAAACTGCTACCCTCTAGTGCCTAGACACCTGCACGTTCCTGTGCTTATGTCCCTGATTTTCAACAAAAGATACCAAGAGAACAAAGCAAACGAGATAATAGAAGTAAATTAGAAAGTTGTTTAAAATTACATGCTCAATGTTCAATGTCCCTTTAAACACCAAAATATTCTGATAACAGTCAAATTGATTACAAAATAAATCAGCATATTTAGTGAGTTTCTTCCAGTTAATCAAGTAATTAATCAAACATAACATTTTGGCTTGATTTTATAAGTTAATGAGAAATGAAAACACCTGTATAGATTTATGCCTGTGCTCAGATGTTTTAACCAATTATTGTAACTTAGTTTATATTTCCACGCACAGATAAATAACAACACTGTCACATATTGGGGCAGATTTTGAGTGGTGCATAAAGAGTTGCGTGTGAGCGAATTTTTTGCCTGCCTTTTTTTCCCTAACACCCAAGATCTCATATCTTTGAGCCCTGATAACTTTTGTTAAAATAATTTTTATTAGATAGTGTTATGAGTGTAACTGTACTTTGTAATATATTTCTGATGTATTTTGTGCAACTTGTTAGCTTCGCATAACAGTTAACCAGAGCTCTGAAGTCACAGTAATCGTTCTAGTGTAAATCACGATTGCGCTCAGTCAGTTGCGTTTACTTTCAACTCGTAACACGAGCTGTAAGCCCAAAGAGTGCAGAAACCTGAGATAAACCCCTTATCGCTCGGGCGCAAAATGTTGTACTCCACTTGTAATCTGACCCAATATGTTAATTATTCATCACACTGGATATCTGCCTTGCGGTTAAAAAATATGAGTCGGATTACAAGTGGTAAGCTAATGCAAGGGCGGAATGCGATGAGCAGTATCTGTGCACCGTGCTAATATTAGCACGCAACTTGATATTAAAAATCTATGGAAATTCACATAGCGCTGGTATTACAAGTTGAAAGTTATGGGTTATGTGTATAGGTTAAAAAAAATCTTCACAAGACACATGCAAAAAACATGACAATAAAGTATTAAACTCATTCATACCCATTTTTTTATAATTAAAAAAAACAGCATTTATATTGATAAAATGTTTTAACCCCGTCATTACTGGGAATTTTAGAGAAAAACTTGCCCAAAGTACTAGAGAATTTTTAGCATTTTGCTATCACTCTGTTTAAACAAAAATAGATTGTTTGATTTACCTATCAAAACTATATATGTTTTTAACGTAGACAACCCAAGGTATTGATCTAGGCCCATTTTGCTATATTTGATTACACTATTTGGCTGCCAGATACGATCGTATGAAAAAAAAATTGTTATCTTTTTCACAAACTCTGGGTTTTCACTAAAGTTATTTACACACAACCACTGCAGTTATAAGACAAATGGTTATAAAAGCTTCTGTGTGATCCTCTTTGCTCAAGAATAACAGACCTGCATGGCTTTGCCATTGGTTTTTGGCAATTAGAATGCTGCTAATTGCAGCTGCAAATCTTACTTAAAATTCCGGGCAGTTAATGGGATAATTAATTAGCTTGTAAGTAGAGATTACCTCCCATTTCCTGATTTCTACGTGATCCCTTCCAAACACCTTCTTTTCCTACCTCACCCTACACTGGCCACCACCATCTTAAGTACTGGCAGAAAGTCTGCCAGTATGCAGTTAAGGTTTTTTTTTGTTTTTTTTTTATTATTATTATTATGATCACTCCTCAACCCTCCCTAATCTCTGATCCCCCTCCAAAAATATTTTTCATCCTCCCCCTCCTACTAGTGGCGGCCATCCTAGGTACTATTTTTAGAATTTGACTCACTCTCTGTAAGAGACATTTGGAGGGAATTAGGCTCACTGTCTGTCAGAGAGACTGGGAGAGAATTTGGCTCACTGTCTGTCAGAGAGACAGGGAGAGAATTTGGCTCAGCCTCACTGTCTGTCAGAGAGACTGGGAAATAAATTGTCTCACTGTCTGTCAGAGAGACAGACAGTGAGCCAAATTCTCTCCCGGACCAGTCTCTCTGAGAGACACTGTGAACCAAATTATCTCCAGTCTTTCAGTCTCTCTGACAGTGAGCCGTATCTAGTAAGTCCAAAATAAAGAGGGACATATGAAAGGATCACAAGGATCATGCACTCTCCTGCTAGACCCCAGACTCTGAGACTACTAGGTAAATTATTATTAAATGGAGGCCATGTGTAGTCACCATGCACCTGCCCCCACAGACACCTCTAGACTGCAAGAAAGCTTATTAGGAATGATGGGACACAAGACCCTCCATTTCAACAAAAATATGGTTTATGTAGGGGCCATGCACTACACCTAGACCCCTCCTGGGTGCAACACCCTTATTAAACTATGAAAAATATGGTAGAAATCTGTGATATGTACATATCTTATTTCTGTTTGTTGACTAATAAAATACCAAGTTCATATGTGAATAAAGTGTATTCCAATCTAAACTGTTGTAGTACTTAAAATATACGGCTAGATTACAAGTGTTGCGTTACGGCTTTTAACGCTGAAAAAATGACCATTCCAGAGTAATGGCCAGGAACGCATATTACGAGTTGTGTCTCTATTGCTATGCTGCAAGCATTTTAGCCTGTAACGCAACGTCCATTCCGCACTCAAATAAATTAAGTTTTTGTGTGGGATTTTCATAGTGCCGGTATTACAGGTTGTGTGGTCCGGCGAAAATGCTTGCGTTACAGCCTATACTGACATGATCCATACCGCCATCTGAAAAACTCATACTAAAGTGTTACAAAGTACACTAACACCCATAAACGGCCTATTAACCCCTAAACCGTCATCCCCAGCATCACAAATACTATTATTATTCTTCTTCTTTATTAATTAAGCGCCAACAGATTCCGCAGCGCTGCCCATGGGTACAAGGATAAAAGTACAACGGAAAAACAATACAATAAAAGACAAAATTTTACAAATACAGGGGGAATTGAGGGCCCTATTCCCCCTTACAATCTAGATGGGTAGGAGGATGGGAAACAGGAGGTGGGGACTGCAAATGTGTGAATTATATTAATGAGGAGATAGATGAGGGCAACTGTTAGGTAAGTAAAGATCATTTGTTAATGAGTCGGGTGATAAGCTTCCCTGAACAAAAAAGGTATTTAGGGAACGTTTAAAGGAGGAGCGGTTAGGTGAAAGTCTGACAGCTTGAGGAAGTGCGTTCTAGAGGGTTGGTGCTGAACTAGAGAAGTCCTGTAGTCTAGCATGAGAGGAGGTGATGGTAGAGGATGCAAGGATCAGGTCATTGTTGGATCTTAGGGGACGGGCTAGAGTATATTTGTTGATGAGTGAGGACAGGTAGGGTGCAGCAGTATTGGTGAGGGCTTTGTAGGTCAGAGTGAGAATTTTGAATTTAACTCTGCTGTGAATGGGGAGCCAGTGAAGGGACTCACAGAGAGGTGCAGCAGAAACAGAGCATCAAGAGAGGTGGATTAGCTTGGCAGATGCTTTTAGGATGGATTGAAGGGGAGAGGGGGAGGCTAGTTAGTAGGTTATTACAGTAGTCAAGTTGGGAAATTACCACGGAGTGGATTAGCTGTTTAGTGGTTTTAGTACTCAGAAACAGACGCATTTTGGAGATATAACATAGGTGGTTGCGGCAGGATGAAGAGAACAATTGGATGTGGGGAATGAAGGACAGATTTAAGTCAAGTGTGACTCCAAGGCAGTGGACTTGGGGTGATGGGGAGATAGTGGT
Organism: Bombina bombina; assembly: GCF_027579735.1. Lineage (NCBI taxonomy): Eukaryota > Metazoa > Chordata > Amphibia > Anura > Bombinatoridae > Bombina > Bombina bombina. Next base: position 522,491,500 of record NC_069503.1, read on the forward strand.
GCCGCCAACAGTGATGTAAAAATTAGAAACTGGAGTAGAGTTAGAGGGGGGATTAGAAGTAGTTTGGGTCTTGGACACATTTATTTTTAGGTGGTGGGAGGCCATCCAGGAGGAAATGCCAGATAAGCAGTAAGAATTGACAGAAGGAGAAAGTGCAGGGTTGGAAAGGTAGATCTGGGTATCATAGCCATAGCTGTTGATAAGTTTACCCAGTGAAGAAGTGTAAATAGAGAAGAGTAGAGGACCCAGGACAGAGCCTTCAGGTACTCCAACAGACAGAGGCAATAGAGAGGAGGAGTCACCAGTAAAAGAGACGTAGAAGGATTGGTTAGAGATAAGAGTGAATCCAGGAGAGGGCAGTGTCACAGAGCCCAAGAGATTTTATTTGAACATCCTATTGGCTGATTTAAACAGCCAATATGGTTTCAGAAGCTCTCATCCTATTGGCTGATTTGAATTTGAAGAATCAAATCAGCCAATAGGAATGCAAGGTACGCCATTTTGAAACAGCTATCTTGTATTCAACTTCAGTGTACAGTGCTGACCGTATGAAGAAGACGCTCTGCGCAGGAAGGGATCCACTTCCAGGATAGCTCCGCACTTCTGGGATGAAGATAGAAGACGTCCCCAAGATGGATGAAGGTGTCGCCGCCTGGATGAAGACTTCTCACTGCCTGGATGAAGATGGATGTCTGGACTTCAGGAACCATGACTGAGTAGATTTTATGGGGTTAGTGTTAGTTTTTTTTTCTTCATTTTTTTTGGGTGGGTTTTTTTTTTAGGTGGGAGTCCGGAGGTTTAGGGGTTAATAACTTATAGTGTCAGCGATGTTGGGGAGCATCGGATTAGGGGTTAATAGCTTTATTATAGTGTTGGCGATGTCGGAAACGGTGGAATAGGATTTAATAACTTTATTTAGTGTCTGCAGTGTCGGGGGGGGGGGAGCAGATTAGGGGTGTTTAGACTTGGGGTTTATGTTAGCGTGTTAAACCTAACTTTTTTTTCTCCCTATAGACATCAATGGGGTTGCGTTACAGATATTGTTCATTTTGCACTTCAGTTGTTAGGTTTTTTCTAACACTCTCTCCCCATTGATGTCTATGGGGGAAAGCGTGCATGAGCACGTCAAATCAGCCCTTGAATTTTGTGCGGTATGAAGCTTAACGCCACCATATCGCACGCACAAGGAGGCTTTTCAGTAACTCATAATGGCAGCGCTATGGAGAGTAAAATAATGCAACTTTTTTGGTGTTAGTTTCGCACCCTGTTTAGCGCAAAACTCGTAATCTATGTGTTTGTTAGCAGGAGAAACACATTAATGTTATGACTATATTTAAAACACATCACCAATAATAAGACCTACACAAATCCTATGGTATAATGTGCAATACAAATTGAGGCTGCTAATGGTCCCAGGACATCTGGTTATCAGTATAAATAAATAAATAAAGTAGAACCTGATTGACTAAGTATTGGTACATCTATTAAAAAAGAACATTGGTGGTGTAATCTGCACTTTGTATTGCACTCTTGTACTGAGAACTACTGTATATACTAGGTGTCATAGGGTAGCACAAACAGGGATTTTGAGTTGTCTCAGGGCAGATCCAAGCAACAGTCTGGTTGTCCTGGGGAGAGTGAGGTATCTATGAGTGGGGTAACTAAATGTAGTAATCATAATCTATTGTGACAGTGACTTACCCCCAGAATCAGATGATCTTCGACAGGAGAGGACTTCTTTACTTTGTTGTTTTTTGCCACTGAGTGCAAGACAGCCAGTGCCTGCTGGTGCTGCTCCTTCCCTCGTTCTCTGTCCTGACTTCTGCACACTGTCACACAGCAGTGGGCTGGCTCCTCCCTCTTCCTTTCCAGTCTCCGGTCATGTTCCTTGTGCTCACTGCTCAGTGTGCTGCTGTAGGAACGTTACATGACCACTGACCTGGCTAGTAGAACTGGTCTGGAGGAGGAGTAAATAGCGCCAGGCTGCAGGCATCATGCAGCAGCATGGGGTATTGGAGTGCCGACTGTGCCGTGGTGCTGCGTGTAGAGCCGGCAAGAGGCACGTGTGGCGGGTGGGGTTTCAGATCCAAATGAACACGTGGAGGCACGTGCCGCTGTGCATAATTAACTCTCTCTCATCTCAGTAAATAAAATAACACTGGCCCAGAGCAGTATAACTGTTTAAGAAAAAAAATCTTTCAGATTCAGACTCAGTTCACTTCACACTTAAAGTTATCAGTACACAGTGTGTTACACTTGACACGATCATGCATTATGCTTTTGCACAGGGGCTGGTGGCCGGGGGGGGGGGGCAAGGCTTAACTTAACTTGCCCCCCTGTAGTGATGCCACTGGACAGATGCCTGCTTCTCAGGAACAGCAGACTTCGGCTGGGCAATGTACCGCATGACGTATATATACATTGTATTTGGTCAAGGGGTATAAAGGGTTAAAAAGAGATATAATATATGGAAAATTGTTTATCTGGGAAGGCCTCCAATGTGTGTGTGTGTATATATATATATATATATATATATATAGGGTCTGATGAAGGGGACAGTTGGCTCCCCGAAACGTCACTGTACATAATAAACTATTGTTTTTTGAAAGTCCAACGAGTGTGGATCTATTACTTGGAATTATATATATATATATATATATATATATATATATATATATATATATATATATATATATATATATATATATATATATTATTGCTATGCACTCACTTCCATTTTCACTGCTTAATCAACAAGTTACTTCCCCAGAAAAACATATAAACAGTCAATTGATTGGAGGGCAATTACAGGACTTAACCAAATAATTTTTTATTATAATTCCATCTTATACAGTGTCAATGTTTTGGCTTTTAAATAAGCCTTTGTCAAGACTTTTAAAGAACAAAGTTCTATAGCATAAACATTGCCATTAGAGTGGTTTATGCTATAGAACTTTGTTCTTTGAAAGTCTTGACAACGGCTGCATTTAACATAAATAGTTAACAATTGTGTGCAAAAGGGGGCTGTCAATCATTCTGACTGAGATGATTGCATTCCACTACCGAAAGTGTCACGGCAAGCTTAAAGGGACACTAAAACCAAAAAAATAATTTCATGATAAAGATAGAGAATAAAATTTTAAACAACATTCCAATTTACTTCTATTAAATTTGCCTTATTCTTTAGATATCTTTTACTGAAGAAATAGCAATGCACAGGGGTGAGCCAATAACACGAGGCATCTATGTGCAGCCACCAATCAGCAGCTACTAAACCTTTCTAGATATGCTTTTCAGCAAAGGATATCAAGAGAATAAGGCAAAATAGATAACAGAAGTAAATTAAAAAGTTTAAAATTGCATTCTTTATCTAAATCATGAATGAAAAAATATGGGGTTTGTGTCCCTTTAAGTAGCAATGGTCTTAAGACTAATGATGCTTAGTCTGAGCGAGCCTGAATCACCGGGGCTCCAAAGCCTCTATTACAGCTTGATAAATGGAGCCCAATGTCCTCTTCATATACTGCTTACTTCTACTCACTGAGACATAAAACTCAAACGTTAGTCATCATAAAATATTTAATTAACAGACATAAAATTACAAAATTAGGACTCAAGCTACACAGCGTTATTTCATTTGAATATAAATCCCATGACAGTCTCTCTATTTACTCGAGTTCTATTGTATATGAGCTATATTTTGTAACTTTTTTCTTGTGTAATTAAATGTTACCTTCAATCAATTCTTAACTTGTTTACATTAGCTTATGGAATTCTCTTCAGAGTTATTCATTTCTGGGGTTTTGTTGTAATATTAAATATCATTTAACATTGAGGTTGGTCAAAATCCATAAAAAATATATGGAGATTTTTGTAAATAAATCATCTGATATGTTTCTCTAAAGGATTGTAATCGACCCCATTGTGTAACCCATTACATTCTAACTAAATAATGCACTTTTCTTTTCCCACACTGCAAATTCAGTTATGAGCTATTGCAAAGGTGTGATGCAGGCAAAATGGCTTCTTTGCCAAAGTGATGTCATTAAATGACTAGTCTACAATGGTTTTAAGGACTTTCTATCATCCAACTCCTTGTTTAAAGGGACAGTCAACACTAAAATTGTTATTGATTAAAAAGATAGATAACACCTTTACTATCCATTCCCCAGCTTTGCACAACCAACATTGTTATATTAATATAATTTATGACATTTAAACCTCTACATTTCTGCCTGTTTTCAAGTCACTATAGACAGCCTCCTATCACATGCTTTTTTATTTGCTTTTAACAACAGGCTCACACCCATGGGTTGTGGAAGACTGCACTAATTGACTAAAATGCAAGTAAATAGATAAGAAATAGTTATGTCAGGGGGCTGTCAAAAGAGTCTTAGATACAAGGTAATCAGACGTTAAAAGTAAATTAATATAACCATGTTGGTTATGCAAAACTGGGGAATGGGCAACAAAGGGATTATATATCTTTTTAAACCAAAATTTTGTTGGAGTTGACTGTCCCTTTAACCCACTACAGTTTGGCTTTTAGCTAAAACTTTCTACTTTAACATTTTATTTTGATAGTCTGAATAAAGTTTACAATCTATATTCTGAGACTTAATATTTGTATGTTGAAATGAACATCGCCAGCAATTCTATATTTCTCTTCCCTATTCTAGCTTAGAAAAGGAGGGGATATTAGCACTTCTGATGTTGTTCAAACATAGAGCTTAATACACTGTGCAACCCAAGTGCTCTAGGATAATCAATGTTTTTTGAACAGCACTCAGTAACGACAAATAAACAAAGGATGATTGTCTTTGAAATTAAATTGAAATGGCAACATTTTCCTCTACTCAATATTTCTTGTATATATGCATTTTAAAACACTTGTTTTTTTTTATTTAAAAAGAAATGTACTTTTTTATCGAACAAGATATTTTTTTCATAGTATATCAGAACAGAACATTCAACTAAAAGTTCTGTGATTATTTTAGTGAAACCATTTTTAGGTCCAGATTACAAGTGGAGCGATATTTAATGCTCCAGCTTGAGCGTTAACTGCGCTAGAAGTAAGCTTTTTGTGCTCATCGTGTTGCACTTGTATTATAAGTTTAAAGTAAACTGTTATCACTTGCGCACTAACCCAGCGAGCGCAAAAAACAAACTTATTGCATGTGCGTTCACTTATTCCCCCATAGAAGTCAAAAGAGCTAAAAAAGTGAAAGAAACCTACATCCTACTCACACGCAAACCCAACATGAACATTTGAATATTTCACATTCCAATGTTCTTCACATAACAAAACATGTTCTATTTATTAATAAATAAATATTTCCACATATATCCGATGGTATTTTGTACAATATTTATCTATACCTATATATATATATACATGATTATATATAGGTACAGTATAGATATATATACAAATATATAGAGGAATATTTATTTATAAATACATAGAACATATTCTGCTATGTGCAAAACATTGGAATGTGAAATATTTACAGTAAATACATAGTTAAAACCTTCATTAAAAATAAATATTGCATATATATGCTGTTACATGTTTTCATCTACTTAACTGCAGAGGGCTCTAACAACTTCTATATATGTCTATAAATGTGTACATGTGTATGTATGTGTTTATATGAGTATATATGTCTGTAAATACATATATACACATATAAATACATATGTACACACACACAAAGACACACACACACACATATATATATATATATATATATATATATATACATTTATCCATCTTTAGACATGTATATGTATGTATGTCTGTGCACCCTTTGTCTGCCTTTTTTTCTTACACCTGAGACCTCATATAACCTTTTTGTGCAATATTTGGTTTGCATATTTTATTAGATGGTGTTATTATGAGTGTAACTGTACTTTGTAATTTATTTTTGTTTAGCTAAACAGTTAACCAGAGTTCTGAGGATGCAGTAATTTTTCTAGCGTTGAAAGAAAACGGGATCGCTTAACGGCAATCACGTTTACTTTCAACTTCTAATACCAGCGGTAAACCCAACGGGCACAAACAAACGCAATAAAGACCTTATTGCTTGCACATAACTGTTAGTGCTCCACTCGTAATCTGGCCCTTAGTGTTTATTTCTCAAAAGTGATCTACAAGGTAAATGTTTAATTCTAAACAAAATATATCAAAATAAAGATGGATACAGACTGGTGCTATACAGCTGTTCATGTGAGCACAAAGTGCAACTAAATACAGTAGAATTTAATAATTGGCAAATACACAATAAAAGGGAATGCAATAGCACTTACTTTGAATTTAAAATGAGCAGTAGAATATTTCTATCAAATTTCAAAGTTAAAATAATTTTGCCTCCCACTGTATCATGTGACAGCCATCAGCTAATCACAAAATGCAGAGGCTTAACTAGAAACCACAGGGCCCAGGTGCAAGAATATAAGAAGGGCCCACCCCCCCCCCCTCAAAAAAGTGAATTTGTGAATATCTATTATTTTTTTTTTACATTTAACACAGAAAAAAAATGTGAATCAGATTACATGTCTGCAAAAGGAGGTACCCTGTGCCCACAGTCTGCGAGATGGTCTGACCCTCTATTAATGTATATAGTGACACTGTTTAACCCACCAGTACTGTATATAGTGAGTTAGTTACACAGTCTGTAATCTGCCGGTGAGATTGCTGGCCCTACCCGTCCCAGTACTTTATAAAGTGACCACAGAAGTCTGTGACATGGTCCAGCCCCCCGTACTGTATATAGTGGTACTGTAAAGTGACACTGTTTACCCCCCGCCCCCCATGCTTTAGAAACAAGGTCTGTAATTTGCTGGTTCCACAAACATACACACACACACACATGCACACAGTCATATACACACACATACATACATGCATAAATACACACACAGTCACATACATACACACACACATAAACATCAATGGGTAATACATAAACACTTAACCCCTGTAGTCAGAGACACTAGTAAAGCATCATGTCACACTCACATGATATCAGTGCAGGCAGAGGCAGGTCAACGTTTTTTATTGTAAATGGTTTTTTTCTTCTTTTGTTGAAGCTGGGCCCCCACCCTTGGGGACCCAGTCGCAATTGCAACCTCTGCACCCCCTGTAGTTTTGCCCCTGACAAAATTTATATACATATATACTGCACACTTTTGCACATGCTCAGTAGGATCTGGAGACTCAAAAAGTTTGTATATAAAATTAGATATGTGCATGATGGGAAAATTTGTTTCGGTTCGGATCGATTCAGAGTTTTTCAAATTTCGTTTTGAATCGATTCAAATTCGGAAAACTTTGAATTAATTCGTTTTGGATTCATTCGGATTCGAAAAAATTCGGCTGGATTTGGTTTGATTCGGTTTGGAAATTAGGAATTAGGGATGTGTGCTGTGTATTAGACTAGTATTATGTACTGTATATTAGGTGTAACCCATAGCAGAGTGATATAACCTTATATACTGTACAATACTAGTGTAATCCATGGCCATCCGAATTTACCAAATAAATCCAAACTAATTTGGATTTATTCGGTAAATTCTGCAGTATTTTAATTCGGAAATTTGGTTCGATCCGAATCTCCGAATTTGCTGAATTTTCCGAATTTCCAAATCGATCCAAAACGAATTGCACATATCTATATAAAATGAATGTGCATGTTTTGATAATGGAAGTACAGTATATTGAAAACTTTATTTAAATTGCATGCTTTATCTGAATTATGAAACTTTAAGTTTGACTTTAGTGTCCATTTAACCCTTTTGCTGCTAAGCCTTTTTTACCCCCAAGTGCTGAGGGATTCTAAAGCACAGAATTCTCATCTCTAGGAACAGGGTTTCTCTTGGCAAAAGCTTCAGTGTGATTAGGAATTAAGTATTCACCATTCAGTCTAGTTGGTTTAAAGTGAATGTAAACTTTAATGAATTAAAGGGCAGTATTAAATAATACTCTAAAAAATAGGGTCACTTTAATTCATTAAAGTTTACAACGATGCTTATTTTTTAAAATACTTACCTTTGCATTATGGTAAACATAACGCTGATCCTCCGCCTGCAGCTCCTTTTTTTTATTAGCATATAGATGACGAATCAAGCTTCCTCCAATCATTGCGTTGCCCCACAAGCTGGACGCCAAAGGGGGCCCACAATGATTGGAGGAAGCTAGATTTGTCCTCGTCCTGCTACAAAAATCAGGCGCTGCGGGCGGAGGATCAACGTTATGGTTAAGGTAAGTATTTTAAAAAATAAGCATCTTTGAAAACTTTAATGAATTAAAGTGCCCCTTTTTTAAGAGTATTATTTAATACTGGGCTTTAATTCTTTAAAGTTTACATTCACTTGAAATAACTATCTTCTTACAGTTATAGAAATGCAGCAAAGAGAAACCACATTCGGTAAAGTAAGATTTTGAAATCTCAGTTTGTACAGTGGGTTTTTGAAAACAAGCTCTGTACATTGTGCTTCAGCAAAAAAAAAATGTTTTAATCTTTGTCACTAAGCAGTTTCATGATTTACAGTTTGAGAACTGTTTTAGAAGATGAGATTTAGTTGAGACCACGTTCTTCTTGTTTGTTAAAGGAACAGTAAAAACCTTTAGATTTTTATATGTGATGATTAGTTATGTATAATGAACAGTGACATATTTTGGTTTTGTGCTTCCCTAGGCACCCACAATTCTGCTGCCCCCCAGGTTTTAGTTTTTTTTTTGCCATAATATTTTTGGTGAGGGTGTAACGTGCCTTTTTTTCCCAGGGCATTTACAAAGTAAATGTTCATGTGAAAATTAATGTGTGTGTGTGTGTTCTGTGTGTATATGGTAAGTGTGTGTAGTGCAGTGTGTGTGCTCTATGTTATTTATTTACCATTATCTGTGAGTCACTAATGTGCCTGCTTTGTGCTGTCATATACTTCCCTGTATACACCAGGTGCTTCTATTGCTTCCTCTACCTGATTGCACCTATTTTTCTGCCTCTTACAAATGATTCCCGTCTTCTACCTATTTGGATTTTGTCCCTAATGCTCCCGTCTCTGCCTTCTTTCACTGTCACTGGAAACTCTGCTCTCTGCTGCCCCTTGTGGCCTTCGCCTAGCACTGCACACCGTCTGCTCCCAGAGAATCACAATGCACTCACTTCCCGAGTGATCGGATCACGGGGCCGCCATAGGTTGCGAGGATCGGGATGTTAGTGAGGAGGACACTGAGGTGGCTGGCGAGGAAGATCGATGCAGGGTTTCCTTGCAGGAGAGTTTTACAGTTCTGGAGATGTGCTGGGATGGACACAAGCAGCCCGGAGACAGTGAGGGGAACACGCGACTCTCAGGGGCCATGAAGGAACCAGGGGACACCCCGTTCACCTCTGAATGTCCCCAAACAGCTGCCACCAGAAACGCAGTTCCTGCTCTTACCTGCCCTGTGCCTACTGACAGGTGACAGTGACCTCAGCTGTAAGCCGCCCGCAGCTCCCCACAAATTTTTTTTTTTTATATCCACAGTCAGTCCTTGCAGTGACCGGAGGCAAGTGCCGCCCCCCAAAATTTGCCACCCTAGGCACGGGCCTTGTTGGCCTAGGCCTTAATATGCCCCTGATAATGAAACAACTTTGTAATATTTATTTATTGTGTCCCCTTTTCATGTACTTTAGCTCTGAAAATAGAGCAAATTCTAAATCTTAGATCTTTAAATGTACCCTACTGACGTATCAAGGCTAACCCTGTTACATATATGTCCTAAATAGGACATATATGTAACATATATACACTAACTTTAGAACATTGGCTAGCTTTGTTGTCTGTAGACTAAAGCTCAGATTGGCTCCTTCAAATAAGGTAAATGGTGGGTGGAGTTTGGCTGTTGAAAAACATTTGCAGTAAAATAGATGTTAAATTGTTTTAAAAAACTTTAAGACATAGCTGATATGTTATTCTATAACAAAACAACAGAAATGTCTTATAATTAAAATGTGTTTACTGTCTCTTTAAAGGGACAGTTCACCCCCCCCCCCCCAAAAAAAAATCTCTCATTTAAATTGTTCCCAATGATCCATTTTAACTGCTGGAGTGTAATAAATTGTTTACAAGTAGCTCCTTTACCCCTATTTTGGCCTTTAAATGAGCTGATTTAGCTTGTGCTATCCCAACCTATACTGAAAGTTTTGATACTGGAGTCTCAGCTATTGAATAGCCTAAGTAAACACAGCCAGCAGAAGAAATTAAACTCACAGTGGAGTGCAGGATAGTTAAGTAATAAAATAATAATCAACAATTGTTCTGTATGCATTGAGCTTTAGTTTTCCAGACAAGAATAAGACAAGGAAGCAAGTGTGTGTACACAAAGGGATAACAAATGAGATATGATATTACCTGAAGCTCAACCCATTGTAATAGGCTGTGGTTTAAAAGCACAAAAACAGCTACTTCATATACACAAATAAACCTAAAATGCAATTTCTCATACATTTTATACTCTGCAGCTGGTATAACAAGTCATTGAAAATACATTAATATAAAACATTTTTCCAGTGTACTGTCCCTTTAAGGAAAAAACGCCACTACTAAATAAACCTAGTAACCCCTTAAGCGTCAGCCCCCCACATCGCCACTAATAAATTAAACTATTAGCCCCTAAACCTTTCACCGCCTAACTTTAAATTAAAATTACAATATCCCTATCTTAAAATAAATAAAAAATATGTTGCTGGCATCGTTTGTTTGCTTACAGCTGGTTTGTTGTTTTGTGTGGCGTTTTTTAATCGTGCTGTTATACTCTTCCACTTGGACACATACACTTGGGGTTGTTTTGGAGAACCTAATTCCATCTGGAAATCGGAAGAAACACTTTGGAACACAGTGTGTGCATGTTTATACACCAGACTTCTGAGATCCTTTGCCATTGCGGAACTCTGATGGAGATCGTTTGAGAGACCTATATGGTTTTCAGGTTCCCTTAACATACCTCATTTTGTTTGAGGTCACATCTTGTGAGTTTTTAATTTTGACTGTAAATAAATATATTGTTTATATTACAATACTGAACTTAGAGGGGTTGCGCCCTGTCTCTTCTTTATGTTTTTTATTTAACTTTTATCCGGTTTCCAGTACCGTGATACTCTAACTTTTATCCGGTTTCCAGTACCGTGAAACTCATGAGGCAGCAACCCTGAATCTTTGAATCAGCTTTACCATTTGGAAACAGCATATCCTTTTGGTTTTATTATACACATATACACATTTCTTGTTGTGGGGCGCTCTACTCTCTGTATTAATATATGTTAAAAAGGGCATTTGTATGGGCATTGCCCTTAAAAGGGCATTCAGCTATTTTACATTGCCCTGAAAAGGGCATTCAGCTCTTTTACATATAGCCCAAACACTAATCTAAAAAAAAAACACCCAAGATTTTAAAAAAACCTAACACTAACCCCCAAAGATCCACCCACAGTTTCTAAAGTCCGGACATCCAGGCGGCGATGTCTTCATCCACGCGGCAAGGTCTTCATCCAGGCGATGAGGTCTTCTTCCATCCAGGCGGCATCTTCTATCTTCATCCAGGCGGCGTCTTCTATCTTCATCCCAGCGGCGCAGAGCGGGTCCATCCTTGAAGACATCCGACACAGAGCGTCAATGCAAGGGTGCTTTATCAAAATGGCGTCCCTTGCATTCCTATTGGCTAATTTGATTTTTGAAATTCAAATCGCCACCTGGATGCCCCTACTTCACACCTGGATGCCCCTACTTCAGAAACTGTGAGTGGATCTTCGGGGGTTAGTGTTAGTTTTTTTTTAAATCTTTTTGGGTGGATTTTTTTTTTAGATTATGGGTTTGGGCTTTATGTAACAGAGCTGAATGCCCTTTTCAGGGCAATGTAAAAGAGCTGAATGCCCTTTTAAGGGAAATGCCCATACAAATGCCCTTTTTAGGGCAATGGGTAGCTTAGGTTTTTGTTAGAGTTAGGTTTTTTTATTTTGGGGGGTTGGTTGGGTGGTGAGTTTTACTGTTGGGGGGTCCGTATTTTTTTACAGGTAAAAGAGCTGATTTCCTTAGGGCAATGCCCTACAAAAGTCCCTTTTAAGGGCTATTGGTAGATTATTGTAGGCTAGAGGTTTTTTTTTTATTTTGAGGGGGGGGCTTTTAGGTGTAATTGTTTTTATTTTTGATAATTTTGCTTGTTATTTTTCATAATTTAGTGTTTGTTATTTTTCGTAATTTAGTATTTTTTATTTTTTTTATTTTTTTAGTAGTGTTAGGTTTTTTTTAATGTGTAATTTAGTTTTTTTTAATTGGTAGTTAACTTAATTTTAGTATAATAGTTTAGTATAGTAGTTATGTTATGTTAATTGTTAGTTCAAACTTGTTTTTTTTTTATTTCACAGGTATGTTTTATTTCTTTTAAGATAGGGATATTGTAATTTTAATATAAAGTTAAGGGGTTGTTAGGTTTAGGGGTAAATAGTTTAATTTGCGGTGTGGGGGCTGGCGGTTTAGGTGTTGAGGTTTATTTAGTGGTGGTTATGTGGCGGCAAGAGGTTTAGGGGTTAATAACTTTATTTAGTGACGGCGACGTCAGGGAGCGACGGAATAGGGGTTAATTACTTTATTATAGTGTCGGCGATGTTGGGGTGTGGGGGAATAGGGGTTAATAACTTTATAACTTTATTATAGTGGTGGCGATGTCGGGGAGCGGTGGATTAGGGGTTAATAACTTTTATTAGTGGTGGTGATGTCGGGAGTGGCAGCTTAGGGGTTAATAACTTTATTTAGTTTACACTTGGGGTTTATGTTAGGGTGTTAGGTTTAAACGTAAAAAAAAATTCCCCATAGACATCAATGGGGTTGCGTTACGCAGCTTTTCATTCCGCGCTTCTGTTTTTTTTTTCTAACACTCTCTCCCTATTGATGTCTATGGGGAAAGTGTGAACAAGCACAAATTCTCAGCCCTTGGACTTTGTGTGGTATGAGCTTATCGCCACCATATCGCACGCACAAGGAGGCTTTTCAGAAACTTGTAATGGCAGCACTATGAGGGGTGAAATAACACAACTTTTGTTGCATTTGTTTTGCACCCTCTATAGCGCAAAACACGTAATCTAGGCGATAGAGAATACAGTTTTAAAAAAAGTTTCCAATTTAATTCTATTATCAAATTTGCTTCAATTTCTTGTTGTTCTTTGTTGAAGAGATATCTAGATAGGTAGCGTGCACGTTTGGAGCACTACATGACAGGAAATAGTACTGCAATCTTGTGATCTTACTAATGTATAACATTCTTACAAAACTGTTATCATATGGTGCTGTAGACACGTGCATGTTCCTAAACTTATCTTCCTGCATTTCAACAAAGGATAACAAGAAATCAAAGAAAAATTGTTATTAAAAGTAAATTGGAAAAATGTTTATGTTCTATCTGATTCCTAAAATATTTTTTTTTAGTTGTATGTCCCTTTAACATTTGATCAGTCAATGTATCTCTTAGTTTCGAAAAAAGAAAAAAAAAATCTTCATTATATCATTTCATATTAGCTGAGTAATGAGTTCTCATTTTTAAAGAATGTAGAGAATTTTCAGCCTCAATTGTCCACACAATATGATAAGAAAGAAGCCAAGAGTCCTTGTGGCTACTTAAAATGTTATTAGAGCACATATTTCTGTCTCTTATCTGTGTTAGGCTAATCATATACATACTTCATGGCAGAAAGGAAAATCAGGAACAAAATAAAAAAAAAAAAAATGAAAATGATGCTGTCATATATTAATCTCAGACTCTGATAAGTGACCTTTATACTCTATCCAAATCTTACAAATATTAAAATAGTCTTTTAGATTTGGAGTAAGTTACACTTAAAGGGACACAACTCTGTTGGGCACAGCTATAATAGAATGGTTACTACTCATATTCTAATATTATTCCTTGTGTGCCTGCAGGTCTCTTCAAAGTTGTTCTTTTATTTTAACCCATTAGTAGCTTGATTACAAGTGGTGTGCTAATTTAACTTGTGCCATAAACTAAAACATAAACAAATTTGCCCAATTACGGGCACACGTTAAATAACTGGCCATTACAAGAGGCTAGTTAATGCATCCGCAAGCTTACGGTAGCACTTTGCATTAATTGAAAAATGTCTCCCAATTGCCCCCCCATATAAAGTGGACAGTTCCTTTATTGAAGGGATAGAAACGTCAAAATTAAACTTGCATGATTCATATAGAGCATGTCATTTTAAGACACTTTTAAATTAACTTCTCTTTTCAAATGTGCTTTGTTCTCTTGGTATCCCTTGTTGAAAAAGAATACACACCTAACCTACACTAGTGGTAGCTAGTCTTTGATTGGTGCCTGCACATAGTTTTGTGTTGTGATTGGCTAACTTGATGTGTTCACTGTTCATCTAGCTGCCAGTAGTGCAATACTGTTCCTTCAGCAAAGGATATCAAAATAATGAAAATTTAACTGCTAGATTACGAGTCTTGCATTAGGGTTAAAAAGCAGCGTTGAGAGGTCCCAATGCTGCTTTTTAACGCCCACTGGTATTACGAGTCTGGCAGGTACAGGTGCACCGCTCACTTTTTTTCCGTGACTCGAGCATACCGCAAATCCCCTTACGTCAATTGCATGTCCTATCTTTTCCATGGGATTTGCCTAACGCCGGTATTACGAGTCTTGGAAAAAGTGAGCGGTAGTCCCTCTCCTGTCAAGACTTCCACCGCATTTAAAAATCAGTAGTTAAGAGTTTTATGGGCTAACGCTGTAGCATAAAACTCTTAACTAAAGTGCTAAAAAGTACACTAACACCCATAAACTACCTATTAACCCCTAAACCGAGGCCCCCCAGCACATCACAAACAGTTAAATAAAATTTTTAACCCCTAATCTGCCGACCGGACATCGCTGCCACTGTAATAAATATATTAAACACTAAACCACCGCACTCCCGTATTGCAAACACTAGTTTAATTTTATTAACCCCTAATCTGTCGTCCCTAACATTGCCGACACCTACATACATTTATTAACCCCTAATCTGCCAACCCCAATGTCGCTGCCACTATATTAAATGTATTAACCCCTAAACCTAAGTCTAACCCTAACCCTAACCCCCCTAAAGTAAATATAATTTAAAAAAATCGAAAAAAATATTACAATTAAATAAATTATTCCTATTTAAAACTAAATACTTACCTATAAAATAAACCCAAAGATAGCTACAAAATAACTAATAATTACATTGTAGCTATCTCAGGGTTTATTTTTATTTTACAGGCAACTTTGTATTTATTTTAACTTGGTACAATAGTTATTAAATAGTTATTAACTATTTAATAACTTCCTAGTTAAAATAAGTACAAATTTACCTGTAAAATAAACCCTAACCTAAGTTACAATTACACCTAACACTACACTATAATTAAATTAATTACCTAAACTAACTACAATTAATTACAATTAAATTAAATAAACTAAAGTACGAAAGAAAACAAAAACTAAATTACAGAAAATAATAAAATAATTACAAGAATTTTAAACTAATTACACCTAATCTAATCCCCCTAATAAAATAAAAAGCCCCCCAAAGTAATAAAAATCCCTACCCTAAACTAAATTACAAATAGCCATTAAAAGGGCTTTTTGCGGGGCATTGCCCCAAAGTATTCAGCTCTTTTACCTGTAAATAAAAAATACAATACCCCTTCCCAACATTAAAACCCACCACCCACACACCCAACCCTACTCTAAAACCCACCCAATCCCCCCTTAATAAAACCTAACACTACCCCCTTGAAGATCACCCTACCTTGAGACGTCTTCACCCAACCGGGCAGAAGTGGTCCTCCAGACGGGCAGAAGTCTTCATCCGATCCGGGCAGAAGAGGAACTCCAGACGGCCAGAAGTCTTCATCCAGACGGCATCTTCTATCTTCATCCATCCGGAGCAGAGCGGGCCCATCTTCAAGCCATCCGTCACGGAGCATCCTCTTCCATCCGATGACTAACACTAAATGACGGTACCTTTAAGTGATGTCATCCAAGATGGCGTCCCTTCAATTCCAATTGGCTGATAGAATTCTATCAGCCAATCGGAATTAAGGTAGAACAAATCCTATTGGCTGATGCAATCAGCCAATAGGATTGAAGTTCAATCCTATTGGCTGATCCAATAAGCCAATAGGATTGAGCTTGTATTCTATTGGCTGATTGGAACAGCCAATAGAATGCAAGCTCAATCCTATTGGCTGATTGGATCAGCCAATAGGATTTTTTTATAGAGGATGCTACGCGTCGGATGGCTTGAAGATGGACCCGCTCCACTCCGGATGGATGAAGATAGAAGATGCCGCCTGGATGAAGACTTCTGCCCGTTTGGAGGACCTCTTCTGCCTGGATCGGATGAAGACTTCTGCCCGTCTGGAGGACCACTTCTGCCCGGTTGGGTGAAGACGTCTCAAGGTAGGGTGATCTTCAAGGGGGTAGTGTTAGGTTGTATTAAGGGGGATTGGGTGGGTTTTAGAGTAGGGTTGGGTGTGTGGGTGGTGGGTTTTAATGTTGGGGGGGTATTGTATTTATTTTACAGGTAAAAGAGCTGATTACTTTGGGGCAATTGTCAGGGTGCCAGGAATCAGACTGAGACAAGAAGTGCAAAAATAATCACACCTTTATTCATAGCAAAAAATAATAAAAAGTCCACAAGTCAAATAACAAGCCAGGAGTCAAAACCAGAGCTGGTAGTCAAACGAGCCGAGTCAGGAGCCAAAGCGAATAGTCAGATGAGCCAGAATCAGGAACAAGGAAAACAGCAAAGTCAAGAACAAGCCAGGGATCAGGAACCAGGAAGGACGTCAGGCAGCCAGGTAATACACAGGAACTCTCACAAACAGGTCTGAGACAACGCAAAGGCAAAGCATACTGAAAAGAGGCCCTTTAAATAATAAGTGATGACATCACAATTCTGAGACTGCATCCTGTCTCACATGGATGATGCACACCAGTCTGGCCATAAAAGGAAGTGTAGGAAATGAGCAGCATCCCCCACAATGCACCATAGTCAGGAAGAGAGGTGAGTAAAATGGCTGCCAGCAGCACATGGCAAACAACAGGGAAAAAACCCTGACAGCAATGCCCCGCAAAAAGCCCTTTTAAGGGCTATTTGTAATTTAGTGTAGGGTAGGAATTTTTATTATTTTGGGGGGCTTTTTTATTTTATTAGGGGGATTAGATTAGGTGTAATTAGTTTAAAATTCTTGTAATTATTTTATTATTTTCTGTAATTTAGTGTTTGGTTTTTTTCGTACTTAAGTTTATTTAATTTAATTGTAATTAATTGTAGTTAGTTTAGGTAATTTATTTAATGATAGTGTAGTGTTAGGTGTAATTGTAACTTAGGTTAGGATTTATTTTACAGGTATATTTGTATTTATTTTAACTAGGAAGTTATTAAATAGTTAATAACTATTTAATAACTATTGTAGCTAGTTAAAATAAATACAAAGTTGCCTGTAAAATAAAAATAAACCCTGAGATAGCTACAATGTAATTATTAGTTATATTGCAGCTATCTTAGGGTTTATTTTCTAGGTAAGTATTTAGTTTTAAATAGGAATAATTTAGATAATAATAGTAATTTTATTTAGATATATTTAAATTATATTTAAGTTAGAAGGGTGTTAGGGTTAGACTTAGATTTAGGGGTTAATATATTTATTATAGTGGCAGCGACGTTGGCAGTGGCAGATTAGGGGTTAATAAGTGTAGTTAGGTGGTGGCGACATTGGGGGCAGCAGAGTAGAGGTTAATAAATAAAAAGTAGGTGTCGGCGATGTTGGGGGCAGCAGATTAGGGGTTCATAGGGATAATGTAGGTGGCGGTGGTGTCCGGAGCGGCAGATTAGGGGTTAATAATATAATGCAGGTGTCGGCGATGTCGGGTGCGGCAGATTAGGGGTTAATAAGTGTAAGATTAGGGGTGTTTAGACTCGGGGTTCATGTTAGGGTGTTAGGTGTAGATATAAAATGTATTTCCCCATAGGAATCAATGGGGCTGCGATAGAAGCTGAACGCTGCTTTTTTGCAGGTGTTAGACTTTTTTTCAGCCGGCTCTCCCCCATTGATTCCTATGGGGAAATCGTGCACGAGCACGTTTAGCCAGCTCACCGCTACCATAAGCAGCGCTGGTATTACAGAGAGATGTGGAGCAAAATTTTGCTCTCCGCTCACTTTTCTGAGGCTAACGCCGGGTTTGTAATAACCTGTAATACCATCGGTGTCTTAAGTGAGCGGTGAGAAAAAAATGCTCGTTAGCCCCGCACACCATTACCGACAAAAACTCGTAATCTAGGCGTATGTTATTTAAAATTGTATGTTTCCTGTCCTTTTGAAATAAAAAATATGAGCATTTTTTACATATATATTTACATTTGCTGCTCAATGGTCTGTGACTTACTCCCTGCTCTGCTCTAAGTTCTGTGCAAATCTGCATGCAAATGTTCGCTGAAATGACAAGGTCGCTCTCGCATTGTGCTTAACTTGTAATACCAGCACACTTTTGCGCGTTCTGGTATTACTGAGAAGAGCGCAAATGTCGTGCTTGGGAAATTTTACACATAACACACACACACACACACACACACACACACATATATATATATATATATATATATATATATATAAATCTCAGTGTTCATTATTGATATAGAGCTATAGAACGAAGGAATGTGCATTCTCTCTCTTTCACAATGTTTGTTAGAATTGTACACCATGATCGAGCTACATACATTGTCAATTGCAATTGGGAAAATGCATATTTTAAGTCAAAGGTCCATTTATTTCAAATATATTTTACTGGAAAGCCAGTTGAAATAACAGGCAGCCCAATTAAATACTAGACAAATGGCAACCATATATCAATAGCTTGGCGGATTTAAATCATCCTGATCCGATTGGAATGATTGAGAGCCCCTGCTAGTGACTGTTTGGCTGCCAGTGAGCAGGGGGCGCCATTGCACAAGCATTTAACCAGAAATGCTTGTGCAATGATAAATGCAATGCAATCATTATTATGCTTTTTATGGGATTTGTGATATCTCGCAGCTATTTTCACTCTTTACAATTACTACTGATGATAATTTATATCTGTGATTTTTAGTTTACTGAAATGGCAATTCTACTCCAGGATTTTTATTGCTTAGAAAAATAGATAATCCCTTTATTACCAATTTACCAGTTTTGCATAACCAACACTGTTATATTAATACACTTTTTACCTCATTACCTTGTATATAAGCCCCTGCCGACTGCCCCTTATAACAGTTCTTTTGACAGATTAGCATTTTAGCAAATCAGTGCTGACTCATAAATAACTCCACTGGAGTGAACACAGTGTTATCTATATGACACACATGAACTAGCACTGTCTAACTGTGAAAAACTGTCAAAATTCATTGGGATAAGAGGCGGTTTCAACGTCTTAAAAATAAGTTTATGAGCCTACCTAGGTCTTGTTTTCAACAAAGAATACCAATAGAACAAAGTAAATGTGATTATAAAAGTAAATTGGAAAGTTGCTTAAAATTGCATGCCTTATCTGAATCATGAAAGTTTAATTTTGATATGACTGTTCCTTTTTAAGTGTCTTCAGTAGAACTATTAAAAAACACTTCTCTCTCTGGGGGGCGGAGCCAACAGCCGAGGCAGACAGCAGCATATCTTTTAAGCTCTTAGGCCTCTAATTAAAAATATACATATTTCCAGAGTTAAACCTATTTAATTCTATTTGTGGATCATCAGTAGTGGTTTGTGGATTGAAGGACTATCGATTACTGAAGAATTATGCAGCTAACTAAACGCTTATTCACATCTCCAGAGGAGAGCAATTGCGCCATAAGTGGCAAGATTGGCGGGCCTTCGGTTGCTACTTCTAACTTGAGGATTTATGAGAAGGATCTTGGAACCAGTCTTAAGCCAGTGTCGGATTATGAATTGCTATATTCGATACTACAAGATTTTGATCAACGGGTGGATCACTATTTCTCTGATCTGTGGGATTCCCTGGCAACAGCACTAGAGGGAAAGACCTACAGTTCTCCGGTCAGCGAAGAATCCAGAGATACACAGACTGAATCACTGCAGGAAAGCCCGCTGCTTAACGTGGTCAGTAAAGTTGTTCTTACCCCATTGCAGGACTACTATGACCCGCCCTTAGTTGATCACACCACATTCGCTGTGAGAGGGGATACATTATCGGAACAGACCATGCAGGGTGCTGGATACTGCAGGCCTTCTGGGTCCCGACCTGGCCCCAAGGAGATCGAGACACATGACCTGTTTTCTAACAACCGCAAACGACCCGACTGGCATGATGGCGACTCAGCTCTTACAGCTCTATCGCTCCCACAGAGGGAGTTATTGAAGCCTATCACTCTTCTCAAGCTGAACTCTGAATACGGGTTCATAGTACAGATTCCTGCTTGTACTCCTTCAGAGTGGGAGTCCTTTTCCCCTCAACTTGCAAGCGCTGGCCATTATAGTCGGGGTAATGGCTGTGAGGCACTTCAGTCATCAGGAGACTTTCTCTTTCATCTACAGGTTAGACACCTGAAGAAAACCGGTATAGGATAAGCTATTGACCTGCCCCTGGATCTATCGGAACAGATTTTGACATCTTTTCCTGAGTTCCACGGCTATCTGTCACCTTTATGCATGCAAACTGTAAGACTATAACCACAAAGCCATGTTATACCAGATGTTGTAACTTCCTTGTAAGCACTTTTATATATGCAGTTATAAGTTCTTTTTTTTTTTTTTTTTTTTTTTTTTTTTTAACTTTATTTTTTTTTATATATTCAATTTTTATTAAATTTTCACATCAACAGAGTGTAAAACAAAATCCAAAAGAAAAAAAAAAAAAAAACAGCGTTACTACAGTATTTCTTTAAGGACAGTTGTGGCGCTTATACGCCTGTAACCGGAAGTTGCAAAGGCCTTCAGCAGGTCAGAATGCAGTCCATGTGCAATTGTCTCTTTTCATCTGAGCTTAAGTCCTTGGCTGTCCCACTTAATGAAAGTTTCTAGAAATGCATACAGTATAGGGTGCCTGTGTTTCTAAGATATAGGACTGCGCTTATTAACAATTGACCTTTTATAACATTGCAAGCTTTATACGCCTCAACTGTGCGCAATAAAATAAGATACAAACAGTTTTTAGCAAAAATACAGGAAAGTAAGGAAATATAACAACAGTAAATAAAAAAAAATAAAAAAAATAAATAATAATAAATGAACCCAGTATGCCCTGACCGAAAACTAAATTCCATTTATACCCTTAATTGTGTCTAAATAGGGGGTTATTCTCAGTTGTGCCCATATTGGAAAGACTCCCATAAGAAGAGCATATCTTCAAAGAAGTCCAAATTACCCACTTGCAAGTAATGAAACCTTTCCAACATCAAATCTTTGTTGACTAATCTTTTCCATTCATTTATACCAGGGATTTTGGAGGACTTCCAGTATCTGGGGATCATCTGTTTTGCTGTATTTATCATAATTTGGAATAACTGCCTACGGATTTTACATGTTATTTGAGGTGTGTGTTGAAGCAAAGTGACCTCCACATTTGGGTTCAATTGTGTGTGTAGTACCTGGTTGACATTGTTAAAAATTTCCACCCAAAAGTTCTTAATGGGTGTGCAGTCCCACCAAATATGTTTCATATGCCCCACCTGCGTACAACCTCTCCAACAGGTGCCTGAATTTGTTTTATATATATGTTTGAGTCTTGCCGGTGTTAAATACCACCTCATACATATTTTTATATTGGTTTCTTTCGCCCCTGAGGAATGTGCAGACCGCGTTAGTCTTTTAAATCTATCAAGCCAATCCTTATGTGAAGTATTTGAGTCCAACTCCCTATCCCACCCCATTGTGTATGAAGGTAGCTTTGGAAATCTATTCTCCAAAACTAGTCTGTATAGTGATGAAACTGATCTAAGGGATTTTGACTCCTTTAAGCATGCTTGCTCAAACTGTGTTGGGGGTCGTAAGAAGTCAGCTTTGCATCTATGTGATAGAATAAAGTGTCTAGCTTGGTGGTAATTAAACCAAGAGGCAAAGAAAGGGATCGACATTGGATCTATTTGCTGTTTTGTTTTTAGCTTGCCATTGTTTAAAAGTGAGTGTATCTGTACGTAAGAAGAAGGCGAGGTGTCTATGTTCCTTACATTTTGAAGGCCTGGGGGAAATTCAGGATTTATTAGTAAATTTGTGAGTGGGGAGCATTTTGTGGATATTTTTGGGAACATTTTAAGGACTAGTAACCAGTCCCTCCATGTTTCATTAGTGATACAGGATTTTGAAATGTTAGGGTTTTTTAAGGCTGTAAGATTCCAGCACTTATTGCCCATGTAATGAGTGTCAGCTAAGTGAGTTTCTATTTGTACCCATCCTTTATGCTGTGCGCCCTCCGGCTTGCACCAATCTATGACTCTTTGAAGGGAAATGGCCAATTTATATGAACTGAGATGTGGCACACCTAGGCCCCCCTGTGCTGGTAACTTGTAAATCGTACTTTTATTAATACGTGGCGGCCTGCGTCGCCATATGTAGTCATTCATGATTTTTTGTAAAATATTAATCTCTGTGGAGATATGTTGGATGGGTACAGTTTGTAAGATATAGAGTGCTTTAGGTAACAATACCATTTTGGCGGCTTGTATTCTGCCCAGCCAGGAAATGTTTTTTAATAACCAGGAGGAGGTCAGAGAGTGAAACTCTGTGATCAGCTCTCCGTAATTATGTTTACGCGTGGAAAATTTATCGGGCGTTAAATAAGTGCCCAAGTATTTAAGATACCTGGGTTGTACTTTTAAAGGGCATAGCGCTGTGATTTCACCTAGTGTCTTCTTCGGGATCCCTATCGGTAAGAATTCGGACTTGGACATGTTGACCGAAAAGTTAGATACCATGCCAAAGTGTTTTAGTTCTGTCATTGCATGGGTAATAGATGTGAGGGGGTCAGTCAGCGTCATTAATAAGTCGTCGGCGTATATGGCTAATTTGTGATGATTGTCTCCTATTTGTATACCTGTAATGCGAGAGTTTGCTCTAAGTTTGATTGCTAGGGGTTCTAATGAAAGGATAAACAATAAAGGGGATAGGGGACATCCCTGTCTGGAGCCATTTTGTATCTCGAACGCTTCTGATAGCGTCCCATTCACTCTCACCTGGGCTGTTGGGTTGGTATATAAGGCCATAATTTTGTGGATAAACTGTGCTGGGAAGTCGAATCGTCTCAGTGTCTCCTGTAAAAAGGTCCAGTCAAGTCTGTCAAAAGCCTTTTCGGCGTCAGTAGAGAGGAACAGTGCGGGGAGCTCAGTCTGAGAAACGTAGTCTATGAGGTTAAGTACTTTTACAGTGTTGTCCTTCGCCTCCCTTGTGGGCACGAAGCCCGCCTGGTCTTGGTGTATTAATTGTGGGAGAAACTTGTTAATTCGGGTCGCTAATATTTTGGCGTATAGCTTCAAGTCAGTATTAAGCAAAGAGATAGGTCTGAAGTTGGCCGGCTTGTCTGGGTCTTTACCCGTTTTTTTTTTTTTTTTTTTTTTTTTTATGAGTTCTGTTTATTCATTTCAATCCCTGTCTGTGTGTTTGTTAAACACTTTCAGGCTCCCATATATTTATTTAGTTGGAATCTAGTGATATGTACCTCATAGATAGAGCCTCTATTCTTACTATGCACATTACTATGCTGCACAGACATTTTTGATGATTTTACAGTCTGAACTTTGGGACTGAGCAGTGTATTACATTAAGCTTTGATCATAGCTTTATTAAACCTTTTATACATCTCTCTAGTATCTAAAAAGAGGTCTCTCACTGGAACAATGACCCTTATTTCTCATTCTGCATTTTCTAATTAACATATAATCTAAAGGTCTGGTGTCATAGACTCTCACTGCTAGCTCATAACACGCATTGCATATAGATTTTGACTGAGAAGCTAGCTATTGCAGAAATCCTGTATTGAATTGTATTGACTTATGTAACCTGTATATATTCTCATGATAGAAATTTACTTTGATCTAAAAGTCACATAACCTTTATTACTCCTTTTTTTTTTTTTTTTTTTTACAACTGTTTCCTATGATGATGCTACTTTAATCTTCATGCCAGAATTTATTACAGTGATTTTGCAGGTGTTTGCTCACTAACAAGAATCACTAAATAATTTTTTTTTTTTAAAGTTATATGTACATCTAATAGGTTTATTGGCTAGTTCCTATACTGAGTCCTGCGGCTCCGGCTTAAGATCTGTAGTACCACCATTAAATGGCACCATATTTTGGGGTCTCACATGCTAACCCTGCATCTGACCTATGTCCCTACCCTAACACTTTAAAACTCAGATTTTAGTGTCTATCACTCATGTGCCCTTTTGGCTTAGCCCATACAAATTTGGCTTTCATGCTTTGTACCCGCATCTCTGTGCTGCTCCCGCGAGATAATTTTGCACTAGTGGGTTGTCGTCCCCTCCAGCTAGTTCATACCAAGCTAGATTGGTTATACACTTTCTGAGAAAGCCTTTCTAAGCTAAATCCTTCTCCTATTTCTTATGGGCTCTAGAGATTATGTAGGAACCTAGTAACTAGGGAACTCATGTTGGAATGTACTGATCCATGGAATTTATATATGTGTTTATGGTTGAATTTTGTTTTGATTAAGGCCATATTAGTGTAGTGGCAATACAATTTTCACAGTTTAAAGTTTATTTCCACCTATTATAATATACACCCAAGTGTTCAATAAATATTTTTGCCCTAATTTACCACCCAATATTACAGTTAACATGTGGCCTGGGCTTTGAAAAATGCTACTCTTCTGGTCGCACTAATGTAGATTATATTTGTAACAGGTTCATCTACATGTCTTAGGCCTAGATTTGGAGTTCGGCGGTAAAAGGGCTGTTAACGCTCCGCAGGTTTTTTTCTGGCCGCACCATAAATTTAACTCTGGTATCGAGAGTTCAAACAAATGCTGCGTTAGGCTCCAAAAAAGGAGCGTAGAGCATATTTACCGCAAATGCAACTCTCGATACCAGAGTTGCTTACGGACGCGGCCGGCATCAAAAACGTGCTCGTGCACGATTCTCCCATAGGAAACAATGGGGCAGTTTGAGCTGAAAAAAAACCTAACACCTGCAAAAAAGCAGCGTTCAGCTCCTAACGCAGCCCCATTGTTTCCTATGGGGAAACACTTCCTACGTCTGCACCTAACACTCTAACATGTACCCCGAGTCTAAACACCCCTAGCCTTACACTTATTAACCCCTAATCTGCCGCCCCCCGCTATCGCTGACCCCTGCATTACACTTTTAACCCCTAATCTGCCGCTCCGTAAACCGCCGCCACCTACGTTATCCCTATGTACCCCTAATCTGCTGCCCTAACATCGCCGACCCCTATGTTATATTTATTAACCCCTAATCTGCCCCCCACAACGTCGCCGACACCTGCCTACACTTATTAACCCCTAATCTGCCGAGCGGACCTGAGCGCTACTATAATAAAGTTATTAACCCCTAATCCGCCTCACTAACCCTATCATAAATAGTATTAACCCCTAATCTGCCCTCCCTAACATCGCCGACACCTACCTTCAATTATTAACCCCTAATCTGCCGACCGGAGCTCACCGCTATTCTAATAAATGGATTAACCCCTAAAGCTAAGTCTAACCCTAACACTAACACCCCCCTAAGTTAAATATAATTTTTATCTAACGAAATAAATTAACTCTTATTAAATAAATGATTCCTATTTAAAGCTAAATACTTACCTGTAAAATAAATCCTAATATAGCTACAATATAAATTATAATTATATTATAGCTATTTTAGGATTAATATTTATTTTACAGGCAACTTTGTAATTATTTTAACCAGGTACAATAGCTATTAAATAGTTAAGAACTATTTAATAGTTACCTAGTTAAAATAATAACAAATTTACCTGTAAAATAAATCCTAACCTAAGATATAATTAAACCTAACACTACCCTATCAATAAAATAATTAAATAAACTACCTACAATTACCTACAATTAACCTAACACTACACTATCAATAAATTAATTAAACACAATTGCTACAAATAAATACAATTAAATAAACTATCTAAAGTACAAAAAATAAAAAAGAACTAAGTTACAGAAAATAATAAAATATTTACAAACATAAGAAAAATATTACAACAATTTTAAACTAATTACACCTACTCTAAGCCCCCTAATAAAATAACAAAGCCCCCCAAAATAAAAAATTCCCTACCCTATTCTAAAATACAAATATTACAAGCTCTTTTACCTTACCAGCCCTGAACAGGGCCCTTTGCGGGGCATGCCCCAAGAATTTCAGCTCTTTTGCCTGTAAAAAAAAACATACAATACCCCCCCCCCCAACATTACAACCCACCACCCACATACCCCTAATCTAACCCAAACCCCCCTTAAATAAACCTAACACTACCCCCCTGATGATCTTCCTACCTTGTCTTCACCATGCCAGGTTCACCGATCCGTCCTGGCTCCAAGATCTTCATCCAACCCAAGCGGGGGCTAGACATCCACTGAAGAAGTCCAGAAGAGGGTCCAAAGTCTTCCTCCTATCCGGCAAGAAGAGGACATCCGGACCGGCAAACATCTTCTCCAAGCGGCATCTTCTATCTTCTTCCATCCGATGACGACCGGCTCCATCTTGAAGACCTCCAGCGCGGATCCATCCTCTTCTTCCGACGACTAGACGACGAATGACGGTTCCTTTAAGGGACGTCATCCAAGATGGCGTCCCTCGAATTCCGATTGGCTGATAGGATTCTATCAGCCAATCGGAATTAAGGTAGGAATTTTCTGATTGGCTGATGGAATCAGCCAATCAGAATATAGTTCAATCCGATTGGCTGATCCAATCAGCCAATCAGATTGAGCTCGCATTCTATTGGCTGTTCCGATCAGCCAATAGAATGCGAGCTCAATCTGATTGGCTGATTGGATCAGCCAATCGGATTGAACTATATTCTGATTGGCTGATTCCATCAGCCAATCAGAAAATTCCTACCTTAATTCCGATTGGCTGATAGAATCCTATCAGCCAATCGGAATTCGAGGGACGCCATCTTGGATGACGTCCCTTAAAGGAACCGTCATTCATCGTCTAGTCGTCGGAAGAAGAGGATGGATCCGCGCTGGAGGTCTTCAAGATGGAGCCGGTCGTCATCGGATGGAAGAAGATAGAAGATGCCGCTTGGAGAAGATGTTTGCCGGTCCGGATGTCCTCTTCTTGCCGGATAGGAGGAAGACTTTGGACCCTCTTCTGGACTTCTTCAGTGGATGTCTAGCCCCCGCTTGGGTTGGATGAAGATCTTGGAGCCAGGACGGATCGGTGAACCTGGCATGGTGAAGACAAGGTAGGAAGATCATCAGGGGGGTAGTGTTAGGTTTATTTAAGGGGGGTTTGGGTTAGATTAGGGGTATGTGGGTGGTGGGTTGTAATGTTGGGGGGGGGGGTATTGTATGTTTTTTTTTACAGGCAAAAGAGCTGAAATTCTTGGGGCATGCCCCGCAAAGGGCCCTGTTCAGGGCTGGTAAGGTAAAAGAGCTTGTAATATTTGTATTTTAGAATAGGGTAGGGAATTTTTTATTTTGGGGGGCTTTGTTATTTTATTAGGGGGCTTAGAGTAGGTGTAATTAGTTTAAAATTGTTGTAATATTTTTCTTATGTTTGTAAATATTTTATTATTTTCTGTAACTTAGTTCTTTTTTATTTTTTGTACTTTAGATAGTTTATTTAATTGTATTTATTTGTAGCAATTGTGTTTAATTAATTTATTGATAGTGTAGTGTTAGGTTAATTGTAGGTAATTGTAGGTAGTTTATTTAATTATTTTATTGATAGGGTAGTGTTAGGTTTAATTATATCTTAGGTTAGGATTTATTTTACAGGTAAATTTGTTATTATTTTAACTAGGTAACTATTAAATAGTTCTTAACTATTTAATAGCTATTGTACCTGGTTAAAATAATTACAAAGTTGCCTGTAAAATAAATATTAATACTAAAATAGCTATAATATAATTATAATTTATATTGTAGCTATATTAGGATGTATTTTACAGGTAAGTATTTAGCTTTAAATAGGAATTATTTATTTAATAAGAGTTAATTTATTTCGTTAGATAAAAATTATATTTAACTTAGGGGGGTGTTAGTGTTAGGGTTAGACTTAGCTTTAGGGGTTAATACATTTATTAGAATAGCGGTGAGCTCCGGTCGGCAGATTAGGGGTTAATAATTGAAGGTAGGTGTCGGCGATGTTAGGGAGGGCAGATTAGGGGTTAATACTATTTATGATAGGGTTAGTGAGGCGGATTAGGGGTTAATAACTTTATTATAGTAGCGCTCAGGTCCGCTCGGCAGATTAGGGGTTAATAAGTGTAGGTAGGTGTCGGCGACGTTGAGGGGGGCAGATTAGGGGTTAATAAATATAACATAGGGGTCGGCGATGTTAGGGGTAGCAGATTAGGGGTACATAGGGATAACGTAGGTGGCGGCGATTTGCGGTCGGAAGATTAGGGGTTAATTATTTTAAGTAGCTTGCGGCGACGTTGTGGGGGGCAAGTTAGGGGTTAATAGATATAATACAGGGGTCGGCGGTGTTAGGGGCAGCAGATTAGGGGTACATAAGTATAACGTAGGTGGCGGTCGGCAGATTAGGGGTTACAAATTTTAATCGAGTGGCGGCGATGTGGGGGGACCTCGGTTTAGGGGTACATAGGTAGTTTATGGGTGTTAGTGTACTTTAGGGTACAGTAGTTAAGAGCTTTATAAACCGGCGTTAGCCAGAAAGCTCTTAACTCCTGCTATTTTCAGGCGGCTGGAATCTTGTCGTTAGAGCTCTAACGCTCACTGCAGAAACGACTCTAAATACCGGCGTTAGGAAGATCCCATTGAAAATATAGGCTACGCAAATGGCGTAGGGGGATCTGCGGTATGGAAAAGTCGCGGCTGAAAAGTGAGCGTTAGACCCTTTAATCACTGACTCCAAATACCAGCGGGCGGCCAAAACCAGCGTTAGGAGCCTCTAACGCTGGTTTTGACGGCTACCGCCGAACTCTAAATCTAGGCCTTAGATTCCAAATGTTCTATTATTCCTGTTTACTGTTTTATGTGTAAGGGGACTCCTTATCATAAGTGGAACTGTTTGTATTATTGTCGATATATTTTAGTGACACCCTATAGATTGTACAGATCATAGTCAAGGTTGCCAAGTTCTGAACATTACACATATGGGAGATGTATACTATGCCTCTATACGTGGTGATGTAACCTTTTACTTACTCCATGATTAGAAGATGTTCATGTGGGGTCTAGATATGATGTTAGTTATTGATTGATGGTATTATTCAATCCTACCGTGCACTATTATAATCCTACGGCTTACTCTCCACTTTATCCCCCTTTAATAATAAAATACCCGTCTTCCCATAGCCCTCTCTCTCAGCTAAATGAAGGAGTTAATACACTATATTTTATTTGTTTACCAATAGCTTATTTAACCTTCATGTTTGCTATTAAATTGCCCTTTTATATACCCCCATTATGCTTGTCCATGGCTAATAATACATAGATAGATAACATGGCGTCATAGCCCATCTACTCTACTACTTGGACAAGAGCCCCCATCAAGCCTTTTAAAATACTTTCATATATATATGGCTTCGCCCTCCACCCTCTCCCTACTTTACATAGCGGTGCTTACCCGCTGAATCTCCCCTCCCCCCCCCTCACTGCACAAGTATTCAAGCTCATATTGAAGTTCTTAAAGAACTAGACTTCTGGCCATCAGATACCTATTATTTACTATATTCTTGGCCCATTGGGCCTAAAACTAAGTTTCTTACAGGCCAGCCATTCATGATATACTATTGAAAAAATGAGGTCTCATTAACCTTTCACCATTGTATTACATAAAGACCGAAATGTTTCGGTTAATTGTGTTTGTATTCTCTTCTTTTGGCAAAAAGGTGTTCTGTGTTTTATGTATATTTTATGCAACAACCTCAATAAAAAACTATTTAAAAAAAAAAAAACACTTCTCTTTTTCTTTCATGTAATTGGCAAGAGTCCATGAGCTAGTGACGTATGGGATATACAATCCTAGGAAGGGCAAAGTTTCCCAAACCTCAAAATGCCTATAAATACACCCCTCACCACACCCACAATTCAGTTTAGTAAGTTTGTGCTAAGATTTCTACGTTGATATGCGCTTCTCAGCATTTTGAAGCCCGATTTCTCTCAGAGTACAGCGAATGTCAGAGGGATGTGAAGGGAGTATCACCTATTGAATGCAATGGTTTTCCTCACGGGAGATCTATTTCATAGGTTCTCTGTTATCGGTCGTAGAGATTCATCTCCTACCTCCCTTTTCAGATCGACGATATACTCTCATATACCATTACCTCTACTGATAACCGTTTCAGTACTGGTTTGGCTGTCTGCTATATGTGGATGGGTGTCTTTCGGTAAGTATGTTTTTATTACTTAAGACACCTCAGCTATGGTTTGGCACTTTATGCATTTATATAAAGTTCTAAATATATGTATTGTACTTATATTTGCCATGAGTCAGGTTCATGTATTTCCTTTTTGCAGACTGTCAGTTTCATATTTGGGGAAAATAAACATATTAAGAAATATTTTTCTTACCTGGGGTTTCAAATTGACTTCATTTTTCTTTGCAAATTGCTGGCAGGATTAGGCCCGCAGGTGCGCCAAATGCTAGACTTTATTGCATCATTCTTGGTGCTAGAATTTTTTGGTGCGCAAGTCCGTCCGTTGACGCAAGTCCATCATTCCCGGCATCATAGTTGATGCTGAGTTCCTTACTCAAGGTTGCGTCGTTAGTGACACGAATGTCCGGACGTTGTTGGCGCCAAAAAATTTTCAGTTACGCTGTGCGTCATACTTGGCGCCAAGTTTTTTTCATTATTTTTTAACCCCATTGCTATTTGCCTCTTGCCTTTTTCAGAGGGCTATGCTATTTGCATTTTTTCCCATTTCTGAAACTGTCATATAAGGAAATTGATAATTTTGCTTTATATGTTGTTTTTTCTTTTACATTTTGCAAGATGTCTCAATCTGATCCTGCCAAAGCTAAGTGCATTTGTTGTAAACTTGTGGAGATTATATCTCCGAATGTCATTTGTAATAGTTGTCATGATAAACTTTTACATGCAGATAATGTGTCCATCAGTAATAGTACATTGCCGGTTGCAGTTCCTTCAACTTCTAATGTACATGATATACCTATGAATTTTAAAGAATTTGTTACTGATTCTATTCAGAAGGCTCTGTCTGCTTTTACACCTTCTAATAAACGTAAAAGGTCTTTTAAAACTTCTCATAAGGTTGATGAAATTTTAAATGACCGACAACATAATGAATTATCCTCCTCTGATGAGGATCTATCTGATTCAGAAGATCCTTCCTCAGATATTGACACTGACAAATCTACTTATTTATTTAAAATGGAGTATATTCGTTCTTTGTTAAAAGAAGTGGTAATTACTTTGGATATTGAGAAAACTAGTCCTCTTGACATTAAAACTACTGTAGTAAACATTTAAATTCTGTTTTTAAACCTCCTGTGGTTACTCCAGAGGTTTTTCCTATTCCTGATGCTATTTCTGATATGATTTCTAAGGAATGGAATAAGCTGGGTACTTCTTTTATTCCTTCTTCAAGGTTTAAAAAATTGTATCCCTTACCAGCAACTTCAATAGAGTTTTGGGAAAAGATCCCCAAAGTTGATGGGGCTATTTCTACTCTTGCTAAATGTACCACTACAGGGAGTGCAGAATTATTAGGCAAATGAGTATTTTGACCACATCATCCTCTTTATGCATGTTGTCTTACTCCAAGCTGTATAGGCTCGAAAGCCTACTACCAATTAAGCATATTAGGTGATGTGCATCTCTGTAATGAGAAGGGGTGTGGTCTAATGACATCAACACCCTATATCAGGTGTGCATAATTATTAGGCAACTTCCTTTCCTTTGGCAAAATGGGTCAAAAGAAGGACTTGACAGGCTCAGAAAAGTCAAAAATAGTGAGATATCTTGCAGAGGGATGCAGCACTCTTAAAATTGCAAAGCTTCTGAAGCGTGATCATCGAACAATCAAGCGTTTCATTCAAAATAGTCAACAGGGTCGCAAGAAGCGTGTGGAAAAACCAAGGTGCAAAATAACTGCCCATGAACTGAGAAAAGTCAAGCGTGCAGCTGCCAAGATGCCACTTGCCACCAGTTTGGCCATATTTCAGAGCTGCAAAATCACTGGAGTGCCCAAAAGCACAAGGTGTGCAATACTCAGAGACATGGCCAAGGTAAGAAAGGCTGAAAGACAACCACCACTGAACAAGACACACAAGCTGAAACGTCAAGACTGGGCCAAGAAATATCTCAAGACTGATTTTTCTAAGGTTTTATGGACTGATGAAATGAGAGTGAGTCTTGATGGGCCAGATGGATGGGCCCGTGGCTGGATTGGTAAAGGGCAGAGAGCTCCAGTCCGACTCAGACACCAGCAAGGTGGAGGTGGAGTACTGGTTTGGGCTGGTATCATCAAAGATGAGCTTGTGGGGCCTTTTCGGGTTGAGGATGGAGTCAAGCTCAACTCCCAGTCCTACTGCCAGTTTCTGGAAGACACCTTCTTCAAGCAGTGGTACAGGAAGAAGTCTGCATCCTTCAAGAAAAACATGATTTTCATGCAGGACAATGCTCCATCACACGCGTCCAAGTACTCTACAGAGTGGCTGGCAAGAAAGGGTATAAAAGAAGAAAATCTAATGACATGGCCTCCTTGTTCACCTGATCAGAACCCCATTGAGAACCTGTGGTCCATCATCAAATGTGAGATTTACAAGGAGGGAAAACAGTACACCTCTCTGAACAGTGTCTGGGAGGCTGTGGTTGCTGCTGCACGCAATGTTGATGGTGAACAGATCAAAACACTGACAGAATCCATGGATGGCAGGCTTTTGAGTGTCCTTGCAAAGAAAGGTGGCTATATTGGTCACTGATTTGCTTTTGTTTTGTTTTTGAATGTCAGAAATGTATATTTGTGAATGTTGAGATGTTATATTGGTTTCACTGGTAAAAATAAATAATTGAAATGGGTATATATTTGTTTTTTGTTAAGTTGCCTAATAATTATGCACAGTAATAGTCACCTGCACACACAGATATCCCCCTAAAATAGCTAAAACTAAAAACAAACTAAAAACTACTTCCAAAAATATTCAGCTTTGATATTAATGAGTTTTTTGGGTTCATTGAGAACATGGTTGTTGTTCAATAATAAAATTAATCCTCAAAAATACAACTTGCACGCAATGTTGATGGTGAACAGATCAAAACACTGACAGAATCCATGGATGGCAGGCTTTTGAGTGTCCTTGCAAAGAAAGGTGGTTATATTGGTCACTGATTTGTTTTTGTTTTGTTTTTGAATGTCAGAAATGTATATTTGTGAATGTTGAGATGTTATATTGGTTTCACTGGTAAAAATAAATAATTGAAATGGGTATATATTTGTTTTTTGTTAAGTTGCCTAATAATTATGCACAGTAATAGTCACCTGCACACACAGATATCCCCCTAAAATAGCTAAAACTAAAAACAAACTAAAAACTACTTCCAAAAATATTCAGCTTTGATATTAATGAGTTTTTTGGGTTCATTGAGAACATGGTTGTTGTTCAATAATAAAATTAATCCTCAAAAATACAACTTGCCTAATAATTCTGCACACCCTCTATTCTTATGGAAGATAGTAATTCTTTTAAAGATCTTTTAGATAGGAAACTTGAATCTTATCTAAGGAAAGCCTATTTATATTCAGGTCATCTTCTCAGGCTTGCAATTTCTTTGGCTGATGTTGCAGCTGCATCAACTTTTTGGTTGGAGAATTTAGCGCAACAAGAATTAGATTCTGACGTATCTAGCATTGTTCGCTTACTGCAACATGCTAATCATTTTATTTGTGATGCCATTTTTGATATTTTCAAAATTGATGTTAGATCCATGTCTTTAGCTATTTTAGCTAGAAGAACTTTGTGGCTTAATTCTTGGAATGCTGATATGACATCTAAGTCTAGATTGCTATCTATATATTTGGTTCTCAGTTGGATTCTATTATTTCAACTGTTACTGGGGGAAGGGAGTTTTTTTGCCTCAGGATAAAAAAAAACTAAGGGTAAATCTAAGGCTTCTAACCGTTTTCGTTCCTTTCATCAACATAAAGAACAAAAACCTAATTCTTCCCCCAAGGAATCTGTTTCCAATTGGAAGCCTTCCTCAAATTGGAATAAATCCAAGCCATTTAAGAAACCAAAGTCAGCCCCTAACTCCGCGTGAAGGTGCGGCCCTCATTCCAGCTCAGCTGGTAAGGGGCAGATTATGGTTTTTCAAAGATGTTTGGATAAATTCTGTCCAAAATCATTGGATTCAGAACATTGTCTATCAGGGGTATTGAATAGGATTCAGAGTAAGACATCCTGTGAGAAGATTTTTTCTCTCACACATCCCAGCAAATCCAGTAAAAGCTTAGGCTTTCCTGAAGTGTGTTTCAGACCTGGAGTTATCTGGGGTAATCCTGCCAGTTCCTTTTCAGGAACAGGGTCTGGGGTTTTATTCAAATCTATTCATTGTCCCAAAGAAGGAAAATTCATTCCGACCAGTTCTGGATCTGAAAATTTTGAATCGTTATGTAAGAGTACCAACTTTCAAAATGGTAACTATAAGGACTATTCTGCCTTTTGTTCAGCAAGGACATTATATGTCCACAATAGACTTGCAGGATGCATACCTTCATATTCCGATTCATCCAGATCATTATCAGTTCCTGAGATTCTCTTTTCTAGACAAGCATTACCAATTTGTTGCTCTTCCGTTTTTCAAAGGTTCTCGGTGCCCTGCTCTCTGTAACCAGAGAGCAGGGTATTGCGGTGTTTCCTTATTTGGACGATATCTTGGTACTAGCTCAGTCTTTACGTTCTGCAGAATCTCACACAAATCAACTAGTGTTGTTTCTTCGGAAACATGGTTGGAGGATCAATTTACCAAAAAGTTTCTTGATTCCTCAGACGAGGGTCACCTTTTTAGGTTTCCAGATAGATTAAGTGTCCATGACTCTATCTCTAACAGACAAGAGACGTTTAAAATTGGTTGCAGCCTGTCGGCACCTTCAGTCTCAGTCATTCCCTTCAGTGGCTATGTGCATGGAAGTTTTAGGTCTCATGACTGCAGCTTCAGACGCGATCCCCTTTGCTCGTTTTCACATGAGATCTCTCCAGCTTTGTATGCTGAATCAATGGTGCAGGGATTATACAAAGATATCACAATTAATATCCTTAAATCCCAATGTTCGACATTCTCTGACGTGGTGGTTAAATCACCAGCATTTAGTTTAAAGGGCTTCTTTTGTTCGGCCAACCTGGACTGTGATCACAACAGATGTGAGTCTTTCAGGTTGGGGAGCTGTTTGGGGATCTCTGACAGCACAAGGGGTTTGGAAATCTCAAGAGGCGAGGTTACCAATCAATATTTTAGAACTCCGTGCAATTCTCAGAGATCTTCAGTTTTGGCCTCTGTTAAAGAGAGAACCGTTCATTTGTTTTCAGACAGACAATATCACAACAGTGGCATATGTCAATCATCAGGGTGGGACTCACAGTCCCCAAGCTATGAAAGAAGTATCTTGGATACTTGTTTGGGTGGAATCCAGCTCCTGTCTAATTTCTGCGGTGCATATCCCAGGTGTAGACAATTGGGAGGTAGATTATCTCAGCCGTCTGACTTTACATCCAGGGGGGTGGTCTCTCCATCCAGATGTGTTTTCTCAGATTGTTCAGATGTGGGGTCTTTCAGAGATAGATCTGATGGCCTCTCATCTAAACTAGAAACTTCCCAGATACCTGTCCACGTCCAGGGATTTTCAGGCGGAAGCAGTGGATGCATTGACACTTCCTTGGTGTTATCAACCAGCTGATATTTTCCCACCTCTAGTTCTTCTTCCAAGAGTGATCTCCAAACTCATCATGGAACAATCGTTTGTGTTGCTGGTGGCTCCAGCATGGCCTCACAGGTTTTGGTATGAGGATCTTGTTTGGATGTCCTGTTGCCAACCTTGGCCACTTCCGTTAAGGCTGGACCTATTGTCTCAAGGTCCGTTTTTTCCATCAGGATCTCAAATTAAATTTGAAGGTGTGGAAATTGAACAGCTAGTGCTAAGTCATAGAGGTTTCTCTGACACAGTGATTAATACTATGTTACAAGCTCATAAATCTGTCTCTAGAAAGATTTATTATCGAGTTTGGAAGACTTACATTTCATGGTGTTCTTCTCATAAATTTTCTTGGCATTCTTTTAGAATTCCTAGAATTTTACAGTTTCTTCAGGATGGTTTGGATAAGGGTTTTTCGGCAAGTTCCTTGAAGGGGCAAATCTCTGCTCTTTCTGTTTTATTTCACAGAAAGATTGCCAAACTTCCTGATATTCACTGTTTTGTACAGGCTTTGTTTCGTATCAAGCCTGTCATTAAATCAATCTCTCCTCCTTGGAGTCTTAATTTGGTTTTGAGGGCTTTACATTCTCCTCCATTTGAGCCTATGCATTCTTTGGACATTAAACTACTTTCTTGGAAAGTGTTGTTCCTTTTAGCCATCTCTTCTGCTATAAGAGTTTATGAGCTATCTGCTCTTTCTTGTGAATCTCCTTTTCTGATTTTTCATCAGGATAAGATGGTTTTGCGGACTTCATTTAAATTTTTACCTAAGGTTGTGAATTCTAACAACATTAGTAGAGAAATTGTTGTCCCTTCCTTGTGTTCTAATCCTAAGAATTCTTTGGAAAGATCCTTACATTCTTTGGATGTGGTGAGAGATTTGAAATATTATGTTGAAGCTACTAAAGATTTCAGGAAGACTTCTAGTCTATTTGTTATATTTTCTGGTTCTAGGAAAGGTCAGAAGGCTTCTGCTATTTCCTTGGCTTCTTGGTTAAAGCTTTTGATTCATCAAGTTTACTTGGAGCTCATTCTACTAGATCAGTCTCCACTTTGTGGGCTTTTAAGAATTAATCTTCAGTTGATCAGATTTGCAAAGCGGCGACTTGGTCCTCTTTGCATACATTTACTAAATTCTACCGTTTTGATGCATTTGCTTCTTCAGAAGCAGTTTTTGGTAGAAAAGTTCTTCAGGCAGCTGTTTCAGTTTGATTCTTCTGCTTATGTTTTAAGTTTTTCTTGTCATTAAAGAATAAACTTATAATTTGGGTTGTGGATTATTTTTCAGCGGAATATGGCTGTTCTTTATTTTTATCCCTCCCTCTCTAGTGACTCTTGCGTGGAGTTCCACATCTTGGGTATTGATATCCCATATGTCACTAGCTCATGGACTCTTGCCAATTACATGAAAGAAAAAATAATTTATGTAAGAATTTACCTGATAAATTCAATTCTTTCATATTGGCAAGAGTCCATGAGGCCCACCCTTTTTATGGTGGTTATGATTTTTTTGTATAAAGCACAATTATTTGCAAATTCCTTTGTTGATGCTTTTTACTCCTTTCTTTATTGCCCCACTACTTGGCTATTTGTTAAACTGAATTGTGGGTGTGGTGAGGGGTGTGTTTATAGGCATTTTGAGGTTTGGGAAACTTTGCCCCTCCTGGTAGGTTTGTATATCCCATATGTCACTAGCTCATGGACTCTTGCCAATATGAAAGAAATTAATTTATCAGGTAAATTCTTACATAAATTATGTTGCTTCATATTGCTTTTCAATTTAGCAGCATAATATAATCCATTTTCTCATCTGCTGTGAGTGATGACCAAATCTAAGTGGCATCTTCTGTTTTTGAATTCTGCTTATTTGAAATAAAAAAACAACAAAAAAACTGTATACTTCAAAGTAATAAGTTTGAAACCTACTAACCTGCCCAAACAATGTAAATATTTTACTCAGTCCTCTGTCTGTGATTGTATAGAAAAAGATGGCTTAAAATGTCAAGTCCTAAACTACTAGCCTGGCTTGTCACTTTTGATCCCACCCATCACCTGGCAAGACCACACCCACTACCTCACTATCTCTTTGCAATAGTCATCGTGAAACACCCTGTGCAGTAATTTTTAATATCTTTAATTTAAACCATAACAAATTAATTCCTTTCAATACATTTATTAGAAATATATACATTTGCTTGACAGGGTAAAGACATAATTTATCTCACTGTCATATGATGCAAAGCTGTGTATACCAGGGCAGATTTTAGCTAAGGCAGCAGGGACATGAAACAAAACTTTTTTTGTGCCCAATTTGCCTTTTTTAATTTTTCATGGGTAGTAACCTAGAGACCTGTGGTCTGACTTTCCTAGACGTCTGTTGCTTGATGACGTCCTTTGCCGCTAATGTCTGCAGTGTATATGTGTCACCATTTTGAAAGTTTCAATAACAATCTTTGTTGGAGCAGTGATCCAATCAGCAGAGGGGAGTTGCTAACATATGGCAACAAATGCATAACACAGCGTGTTAGTCCATCCCATGGAATGACGTCACGAGTCACGGGATCAGTCTACTTTGTGAGAGTTACCTTTCCTAAAGCAGAATGCCTGTGTTTTGTGCTATGTGAGTACCTGACCTAACATGCAGCTTGAGTTGTGGTTAATTCCACTCTGGAACTGATGTTCTGGACTATTTTGGCTCAGGTTATTTAAGTATATTTTTTCACATGCTATGTGTCTATTGAGTCAATTGAGTATTGTATACACTGTAACATAGATTATATATTCTTGTATTTCAATGTATAATAGAGATACAATGTCTAGTGACAGCAGTACCGTTTAGTTCTTACCTTTTTTTTTTTTTTTTTTTTTTTTTAAAACAGCTTTATTGAAGTAAATTTCAAAAATTACATCTTGGCAGTGACATCAAAGCCATCAAATAACAGAAAATAATAATAATAATCCAAGTGTATATACTAATCATTGCTGTTACATTTGTATTATAAACATCAATAAGCAATAACAAAGTAATTTGTCTTGTCAAACTATTATACTTGTCTCTTCTTTAACCCCTTAATGACAACTGACGTACCAGGTACGTCCTGCAAAAACTTGCAGTTAGTGACAATGGACGTACCTGGTACGTCAGTTGTCTAAGAGAGTGCTGGAAGCGATCGCAATCGCTTCCAGCAGCTCTCAGGGTATTGCAGTGATGCCTCGATATTGAGGCATCCTGCAATACCCTTTAAAAAGCATCCAATGCAGAGAGAGCCACTCTGTGGCCCTCTCTGCACCGGTAGCGATGGGGCCGTTCGTTGGTGGGTGGGAGCTTACAGGGAGGAGGGTGGGCGGCCCATCGCTACCCGGCATCCGGTTCCTTCAAGTGCATTGTGCACGCCGGATGCCGGGAGCGTGCGGGGGGGGCTGCGTGCACGCGCGCGTGTGCGTGTGTGTGTGTGCGCGCGCGCGCGCAGCAATCACTAGCACTGCCACCAATGAATTTTGGTAAGAGGGAGGGGGGCAGCAAACAGTAAATTTTTTTTAATAATAATAGGATCTGGTAGGGTTAGGGGGGTGGGGGTACTGGGGGGGGGGGGCAGCTACACTACAGAAAAAATGAAAAAAAAACATTTAAAAATAAAAAAAAAAACCAATTTATTTTTTGGGGAAAACTGGGTACTGGCAGACAGCTGCCAGTACCCAAGATGGTGGCAATTAGGTAGGTGGGGAGGGTTAGAGAGGTGTTTGGGGGGGATCAGGGATTTTGGGGGTTAAGGCAGGGGTCCATCACAGCTGAATAATTAAAAAAAAAAAAAAAAAAACACCTTTTATTTTAGTACTGGCAGACTTTCTGCCAGTACTTAAGATGGCGGGGACAATTGTGGGGTGGGGGAGGGAAGAGAGCTGTCTGGGAGGGATCAGGGGGTGGGATGTGTCAGGTGGGAGGCTAATCTCTACACTAAAGCTAAAATTAACCCTGCAAGCTCTCTACAAGCTACCTAATTAACCCCTTCACTGCTGGGCTTAATACAAGTGTGGTGCGCAGCAGCATTTAGCGGCCTCCTAATTGCCAAAAAGCAACGCCAAAGCCATATATGTCTGCTATTTCTGAACAAAGGAGATCCCAGAGAAGCATTTACAACCATTTGTGCCATAATTGCACAAGCTGTTTGTAAATAATTTAAGTGAGAAACCTAAAATTGTGAAAAATGTCACTTTTTTTTTTATTTGCTCGCATTTGGCGGTGAAATGGTGGCATGAAATATACCA
Source organism: Bombina bombina (assembly GCF_027579735.1). Lineage (NCBI taxonomy): Eukaryota > Metazoa > Chordata > Amphibia > Anura > Bombinatoridae > Bombina > Bombina bombina. The sequence goes on from NC_069503.1 coordinate 522,531,895, forward strand.
AAATGGGCCTAGATCAATACTTTGGGTTGTCTACTACACTACACTAAAGCTAAAATTAACCCTTCAAGGTCCCTACAAGATCCCTAATTAACCCCTTCACTGCTGGGCATAATACACGTGTGGTGCGCAGCTGCATTTAGCGGCCTTCTAATTACCAAAAAGCAACGCCAAAGCCATATATGTCTGCTATTTCTGAACAAAGGGGATCCCAGAGAAGCATTTACAACCATTTGTGCCATAATTGCACAAACTGTTTGTAAATAATTTCAGTGAGAAACCTAAAGTTTGTGACAAAATTTGTGAAAAAGTGAACAATTTTTTTTATTTGCTCGCATTTGGCAGTGAAATGGTGGCATGAAATATACCAAAATGGGCATAAATCAATACTTTGGGTTGTCTTCTAAAAAAAAATATATACATGTCAAGGGATATTCAGGGATTCCGGACAGATATCAGTGTTCCAATGTAACTAGCGCTAATTTTGAAAAAAAGTGGTTTGGAAATAGCAAAGTTCTACTTGTACTTATTGCCCTATAACTTGCAAAAAAAGCAAACAACATGTAACCATTGGGTATTTCTAAACTCAGGACAAAATTTAGAAACTATTTAGCATGGGTGTTTTTTGGTGGTTGTAGATGTGTAACAGATTTTGGAGGTCAAAGTTAGAAAAAGTGTGTTTTTTTCCATTTTTTCCTCATATTTTATATATTTTTTATATTAAATTATAAGATGTGATGAAAAAAATGGTATCTTTAGAAAGTCCATTTAATGGCGAGAAAAACGGTATATAATATGTTTGGGTACAGTAAATGAGTAAGAGGAAAATTACAGCTAAACACAAACACTGCAGAAATTTAAAAATAGCCATTGTCATTAAGGGTAAGAAAACTGAAAAATGGTCCGGTCATTAAGGGGTTAATAAATTACATAAATCGGCTTCAGACATAATGATATAACCATCAAATCTATTGCTTGCCCCTAAATCACTGCGTGCAGACTATGCTGTTGTGTTTTGTTGTTTATATAAGTTTCCCACATTATTTTCATTTGGACATATCTATCTAGCCTTCTATATTTCATGTAGGCATACTCCTCTAAATCTAAAATGCGACTTAGGTTACTTTGCCACTGAGCTATTGTAGGAATTTCTCCGCTCTTCCAATTTTTCGCCACTAAGCTTTTAAAACCATTACTCGCTATGTACAGAAAGTTTCTCTTATAAGTCGGAGTCTTACCACTAACTATATTAAACAACCATATCAATGGGTCAGCGGGTATGTCTATTTCTAACATGGTAGAAACTTCTTTGGAAATCTCCTCCCACCTTTTTTTAAGAGGAGGGCAGGTCCACCATATGTGTGTCATATCTCCCATGGAGGCCCCACACCTCCAACAACCACTATTGCTAGAAGGGAATATCTTGTGTATCCTAGAAGGAGTAAAGTACCACCTCTGTATAATTTTAAGATTCAATTCAACTAATCTGCTAGATGTTGAGGTTTTCGTTATAGTGGCAAACATACACGTCCTATCCTTATGTGAAAGATCTAGACCTAGCTCCCTCTCCCAGCTCTCTATATAGTGTGGTATGTTCAGTGTTGATTGTAGGATAGAATATGTTAGTGAGAGAGTTCTCCTAAGCGGCGAGGCTGCGTTACACATATGCTCGAATGGAGTTAAAGAGCGTAAGAGGTTTTTCCTTTCTTGGTGTTTATATATGTATGAGTGGCACTGTCGTAGTAAATACCAGTCTTTGAAAATAGTAAGCCCGTTTTCTATTAACTCATCTGAGGACTTTAGTCTTTGCTCATTCCCTAGTTGAACTATCATTACTGCTCTTTGACTATTTATGAGGCTCTGGGTTTTCGTAAGTTTATTCCCTTGTATAAAGTTGATGTTATTCGAAAGGGGGGTCAAGGGGGAGAATCTGGAGGATACAAGGGGATATTCTCTCAAAATTTTATCCCATGTCTTAAATGTTTCTGAGATTATTGCGTTATGCGAGATGCCTGCCTGTAATGTCCCCCTCCTCTGCCAACATAGCACCCCCAAGTGGCTTTGCCCAGTTATATCGTGTTCCAACTTGACCCAGGCCTTGGTATCATAATTTGTGAACCAATCTATTAACCTCTGCATGAAAACTGCCTGTCTATATTTTTTAAGATGGGGAACTCCCAGCCCTCCGTTTTTTATAGGCAGATACATTAGATTTCTATTTATTCTGGCCTTGCGTTTGTCCCAAATATAGTCGAATATGTGTTTCTGCAAATTAGATAGATAATTTTGAGGAAGGGGGATGGGCAATGCCTGTAAAAGATAAAGGAGGCGTGGCAGGATATTCATTTTTATGGCATGAATGCGACCCAACCATGTTATATGTTGTGACCTCCAAGATGACATATCCGCAATAAAGGCTTTCTGCATGGGTTTATAGTTAAGTTGAAATATCTCTTGTGAGGTGGGGGCTAGCATAACCCCCAAATATTTTAAACCAGAGGTTTGTACTCTGAATGAACATATCCCTTTTATGCATGTCGTGATTTCATCGTTACATTGTAGAATCAGCATCTCAGATTTCCCCTTATTCACTAAGAAATTAGAAACTAATTGAAAGCTATCTAGTTCCTGTAGTAAATGTGGAATTGTTTCCAATGGATTTGTGAGAAAAAACAGGATATGATCAGCATATAATAAGGTTTCGTGTTCTGTGGGTGTAATTTTAACGCCCGAAATATCCCCATTAGATCTTACTTTTGATGCTAGAACTTCCACCACGCAGGCAAATAACAGAGACGATAAGGGGCAACCCTGTCTTGTTCCATTGGTTATGTGAAATTTATTTGATAGGATACCGTTCACCCTTACCCTGGCTACTGGTAACGTGTAGAGAGCAAACACCTTGAATATAAAAGAGTCAGCCATCCCAAATTTCTGGAGTGTCTGACATAGAAAGGCCCAACCGACGCGGTCGAAGGATTTCTCCCCGTCGGTTGAGACCACCACCATTGGTATCCCATGTGTTTGTATGTGATTGATCAGGTGAAAAGCTCTAACCGTATTATCCTTTGCTTCCCGTGAGTGTATAAAACCCACCTGGTCATTAGATATAATATGTGGTAAAATTAACTTTAATCTGTTTGCAAGTACTTTTGCGTATATTTTTATGTCCACATTCAGGAGGGAAATGGGACGAAAATTTTCGGTTTTGTTTGGGGGTTTGCCTGGTTTTGGTAAGACTGTTATATGAGCCTCCAGTCCTGATGATGTGAAAGGTGCCTCCTCTGTGGTATCGTTAAAGAGGGATAGCATATGGGGTATCAATATATTTTTAAACTTTTTAAAATAATGGTTAGTGAAGCCGTCGGGGCCCGGGGCCTTGTTAGTAGGGAGCTGAGATATGACATTTTTAATTTCGTTATAAGTTATAGGTTCTTCTAGAGTTTGATTCTGCTCTGCTGTTATTTGTGGGAGGGATATGTTCCTTAGGTACTCATTAATGTTTTTGTCTTTGTCTGTCTGCAGTGCTGCCCCCCCTTTTAAATTATAAAGTTGTTCATAATATAACCTGAAGCTTTCCGCTATCTGTTCAGAGGTGTGAATCTCTTTATTCTGTTTGTCAAATAGTGTTAAGATATAGTTCCTATTGATTCTTCTTTTTAGCTTTCTAGCCAATATTGGGCCACTCTTGTTATCCCCCTCATAGTATTTCTGATTTAGCTTATGGGCTTGTTGTTTACATTCCTTACCCATTAAGAAATTGACCGTGTCCTGCAGTCTGCTAGCTTTTGGAGAATATCTGTCTGCGTTGGGTGTTTTGTCAATTGTTCTTCTAGGAGTGCTAGTGAGGTTAGTGCGTCATTTAGGACTATATTATTTTGTTTGGTCTGAAAATTATGAATGCTAATCATTTCTCCTCTTGCAACTGCCTTATGTGCATCCCACAAAGTTCTGTTATCTAATTTGGGGTGTGTGTTTGCATTAAGAGTAAAGTATTCTACCATAATTTTTTCAATGCGCTGGTAGTGTATGGGATCTTCTACTATATTATCTTCCATTCTCCAAACTCTGTGACATCTCGGAATATGAGGCCAATGAAACTCACATCTAACCATTGAGTGGTCTGACCACGAGTTGGGAAGTATCCTCAGCCGTGTGACCATAGCTAAGCTAGTAACATCTACCATAAAATAGTCGATGCGAGAGTGTCTATTGTGCGGATTGGAGTAGAAGGTGTATTCCCTACTCTCTGGGTATGTTATTCTCCACGCATCGTGCAGAGTCAGATATCTCATATATGTTTTGACAGAATTAATCACTTTATGTGGAACAGAGGAGGACTGTGTCGAGTTGTCTAATGTAGGGTTTAATGTCAGATTAAAATCCCCCCCCCCCATAATGATCGATCCTTTTGAGGTCTCCAGGATCAGGTTAGCCAAATGTTTGAAAAATATGTCCTGCTCAGTATTTGGGGCATACACGTTCACAAGAGTAGCCATAGAATTATATATCTTCCCTACTAATATTAGGTAACGTCCATGTCTATCTGAATATTTCTTGATTAGAGTGAATGGGATCATTCTATTTATGAGGATACCCATGCCATTTGTCTTTGTGTGATTGGATGCATAGTACGAGGGACCAAATTTATAAACAAATGTTTTAGGTTCCCGTCCCCTGAGAAAGTGTGTTTCCGGAATGAAAACTATATCCCCCTTTTTCTGTTTAAAATCTTTCATGGCCAGGTTTCGTTTATATTGGTTGTTAAGTCCCTTTGTGTTAGCTGTAAGTAGATTCAGATTACTCATCACTTGTGCCTGCATTTTTCATTTTTTACTGACCTATGTGGTGTGAGAGAAGGAACCCCAATACCTGAGAGTCTGTGGTGGGCGTAGCCCTTGTAGACATGTCTAATTAGTAGAGTATTCCATGAGCTATACTGACTTGACTGTGGGAGAAACCATGGTTGTATCCCTGGGATTGCATCTCTGTGTCTGCACTCCGAATCTAGACTGCAATTATGAAGAGAACAAGACAGAAAACAATAACAACAAAAAAGACATAATAACATAAATGAACATATAACCTCTTGGACAAACCCGCCAATTGAGGTAAACATCATCTTGAGGAGTTTGTACAATACCTATTCCTGTTAAACAAGGATATAATAATCCTGTAAGATAAAGATATAACGTTTTATATACAATTGCAAACAACCTGAGGTAATTTAGCTAACACCTATCGTAATCAATTAACACCACTGTATATCTTGTGAACTTTTCTAAGCAAAATACAGAAGTCAATAGTCCCTTAACCCCTTAACGACTGAGGACGTGCAGGGTACGTCCTCAGAAAAAAGGCAGTTAATGCCTGAGAACGTACCCTGCACGTCCTCAGTGTGGAAAGCAGCTGGAAGCGATCCTGCTCGCTTCCAGCTGCTTTCCGGTTATTGCAGTGATGCCTCGATATGGAGGCATCCTGCAATAACCTTTTTAAGTCATCCGGTGCAGAGAGAGCCACTCTGTGGCCCTCTCTGCACCGGAGATCGGTGGCTACCTGCGTTGGTGGGTGGGAGCCGGACCGGGAGGCGGGTGGCGGCCATCGATGGCCATGTGGATCTGAAGGGGGGCGGGATCGTGGGCGGGGGTGGCTGGGGGCGCGCACGGGCGCGCGCGCGTGCACGGGAGGGTGGGGGCGGGCGCGTGCACGGGGAGGGAGCGGGTGGGAACCGCTACACTGCAGAAAATGGGGATATAAAAAATATAATAACAAATAAAATCCAAACAATCAGCAAGGTGGTGGGGGTTTGTTTGTGGGGGGTGGGGGGTTGGGGGAAGCTACACTACAGAAAAAACAGCTGCCAGTACCCAAGATGGCCCCCAATAAGGCAGAGGGGAGGGTTAGAGAGCGGTTTTGGGGGGGATCAGGGAGGTTGGGGGCTAAGGGGGGGATCCTACACAGTAGCATATGTAAATATGCTAAAAAAAAAATTCATTTTTTTTTTAAAAACCCTTTTATTTTAGTACTGGCAGACTTTCTGCCAGTACTTAAGATGGCGGGGACAATTGTGGGGTGGGGGAGGGAAGGGAGCTGTTTGGGAGGGATCAGGGGGTGGGATGTGTCAGATGGGAGGCTGATCTCTACACTAAAGCTAAAATTAACCCTGCAAGCTCACTACAAACTCCCTAATTAACCCTTTCACTGCTAGCCATAATACACGTGTGAGGCGCAACAGGATTTAGTGGCCTTCTAATTACCAGAAAGCAACGCCAAAGTCATATATGTCTGCTATTTCTGAACAAAGGGGATCCCAGACAAGCATTTACAACCATTTGTGCCATAATTGCACAAGCTGTTTGTAAATGATTTCAGTGAGAAACCTAAAATTGTGAAAAATTTTACATTTTTTTTAATTTGATCGCATTTGGCGGTGAAATGGTGGCATGAAATATACCAAAATGTGCCTAGATCAATACTTGGGGTTGTCTACTACACTACACTAAAGCTAAAATTAACCCTACAAGCTCCCTAAAAGCTCCCTAATTAACCCCTTAACTGCTGGGCATGATACACTTGTGGTGCGCAGTGGCATTTAGCGGCCTTCTAATTACCAAAAAGCAACGCCAAAGCCATATATGTGTGCTATTTCTGAACAAAGGGGATCCCAGAGAGGAATTTACAACCATAATTGCACAAGCTGTTTGTAAATGATTTCAGTGAGAAACCTAAAGTTTGTGAAAAAATTTGTGAAAAAGTGAACAATTTTTTGTATTTGATCGCATTTGGCGGTGAAATGGTGGTATGAAATATACCAAAATTGGCCTAGATCAATACTTTGGGATGTCTACTAAAAAAAAATATATACTTGTCAAGGGATATTCAGGGATTCCTGAAAGATATCAGTGTTCTAATGTAACTAGCGCTAATTTTGGAAAAAAATGGTTTGGAAATAGCAAAGTGCTACTTGTATTTATGGCCCTATAACTTGCAAAAAAAGCAAAGAACATGTAAACATTGGGTATTTCTAAACTCAGGACAAAATTTAGAAACTATTTAGCATGGGTGTTTTTTGGTGGTTTTAGATATGTAACAGATTTTGGGGGTCAAAGTTAGAAAAAGTGTGTTTTTTTCCATTTTTTCCTCATATTTTATAATTTTTTTTATAGTAAATTATAAGATATGATGAAAATAATGGTATCTTTAGAAAGTCCATTTAATGGCGAGAAAAACGGTATATAATATGTGTGGGTACAGTAAATGAGTAAGAAGAAAATTACAGCTAAACACAAACACCGCAAAAATGTAAAAATAGCCTTGGTCCCAAACGGACAGAAAATGGAAAAGTGCTCTGGTCACTAAGGGGTTAATAGGCCGTGGACGGCCATGTTTAAGCATTGATTACGCAGCTATTCAAGTCTGGGTTCTTGCCCCTGAAATAGGCGCCCCCTATTGTCTAGCTCTTCAACTTTCTTTTGCAATGTCTCTATTTGGCTATATTGAATATTTGCCTGGGCAGTAATATTGTCAAATAGGGAGTTCAAGGTGTCTTGTGATTCTTCCACATTCTCAATCCTCTGCCCTATTTCATTGAGGTCCCTCTTCATATTAGCCAGATCTGTGGTTATGATATCTTTTAGGACGTCAAAATCTGCTTTAGTGGGTAGTTTAGCAATATCTGCTATAATTTGTGATGCGTAATCTGCAGGGATTTCAGGTGTGGCATTTTGAGAGGGTGTAGAAATATTAATTGCTGGGGTTGGGGTGTCTGTTTCTGCGTTAGCTCTGGAAAAAGCTACTAACAGAAGTTGTCAACAGAGCTTGGCTTTTAGTACCTTTGTCTCCTTTCGATTTAGACTTCGCAGCCATTGTTTAGTGCTGTTGTGCCTGTAGCGCACGTGGTTATATACAGAAATTTTATGCTAAAGTCACTCAGATATAAAAGTGTGTGATGTTATATATGGCTACATCAAAACTTTATATTTATTATAAACTCCGATTGGTATAAGCGAAGTGTGCCAGACATTCAAGTCAAATTCCTTATGCTTGTGGCTGAATGAATCCTGTGCAGGACACCCCTAGAGTATTAACCCGTTAAGTGCTTCTTTTAGACATCTGCTATTTGCTGCCAACTGTTCACTGCAATCATATGCCACCTTCACATATTCTATTCAGTTAACAGACCACCCCTATTCATGTATTTATACACCCCACATTATTATACTCATCTCTCTGGAGATCGACTCTCTCCTGGCCACGTGGGTCAAGATCGCGCCGTCTAGCATACTGAGGCCGCATCAAAGAAATAAGCGCTGTCGGTCTTTTTATGTGCCCCCTCGTTAAGTAGATATGAGGCTTCCGTCTGTGGTCTGTATTTCACCTCTTTGCTTGTTGTAATCCGGTTTGGAGATTCGGCAGTTGCGGCGGTGTGTATTCGCTGGGATATATGCTCCGTCTGCTGCAGCTTTTAAAACAGTGATCATGCAGTCACCGTTAATTTTTCTTGCCTACAAACAGGCAGTATAGCTTCCCCAACAATCTTCTATAATATGTGAGCTTCAGACTTCATCTCACAGTAAATTACAGCTCCAGGAATGGTATCTGTACACGGAGCTTTAGCAACCAGCAGCCATTTCCCTGCTCGGTCAGACTCCTCCCCCTAGTTCTTACCTTTTTTAACAGGTTATGTTCGAGTTGTTGTATATTTGTTGGTGCTTGCTCTTACTTTCGTTAGGGCTAATTAAATTAAAATTATTTTTGTTCCAAAGTCACGAGTGCTGTGTTTTCCTCTCTTTCAAAGAATAGTAATGTATACCCTTTAAGTTCTCCCTTGATATATTTTATAGTTATATTATTTTTGAGGACTGCACTGTAAAATAGATATGCAGTGGAACATTTTTAGCAGTAATTACACCTCTCTTCTTTCCTGCTTTATATATATATATATATAAACAACAGACAGAGTAATACAGCGCTATAAATACAGAAAGTCCCAATCAAAAAAGTTCCAGTACTGTCCTATGTATGTAGGTCTCCCTGTTATCTTCCAATAACACCAATTTGTTGACGTCTGGAGGGAGAAAAGGTCCTTGTCTTCCACCTGCAGCCTAATCCCAAAAGGAAACAAAGTCCCCCTGCAAACAGGAAAGCTCCTTGGAACAGATCTAGAACAGAAGAGGGAAGGGCGCACAGCAAAAGAAACCTCCTGGTGTAGTATGTCAAAACACTTGCTGTATGTTCTATAGTATAGTGTCACATGTTACTACCTCAACCTTATGAGGTATAGATAAGACTCTGAATGATGAATGTCCACTAGGGAAGGCAATCCAATCCCCTTATGCTCCCAGCTTCCTTCTCTCTCCTTAGACACAGTCTTCACCTCTCCAGCAGAAAATTAAACACTTTGAAAGATGTCAGCAAAGTCCTTATTGGAGGGAGTACTCTGACAAGCTTTTGCAGGGGGTGGACAGAATCGATTATGCACACAAATGGAGTTTATATAAAAGTGTGCTTTTATTTAGTGGACAAACTCATACATGTTATGTTATTAAAAATTGTAATAAAAACCATATGCAAAACTGTATTGCTTCAATCAATATGCTCAGACTCTCATGCAGTTCTAACTTGGGCTGTTTCAATTGCCCCAAACATGAACCGTCTTATGCACATGTTAAATGTAAAATAAATAAATATTTCCAGCAGCTCTTGTGCATATGTTAAATATAAAATGAGTAAATATTTCCAGCAGCCCTGGAAAATTAACAAACCGTGCCGTAGCCCCCGGCTAGTGAGGGGGCGTGGCCTGATGCATTTCACGACTCGATTGGTCGCTTCATCAGAGGCTACCAAATTGAACCTGCGTAAATTGAGGGCCACCTGTATATATATATATATATATATATATATATATATAGTATATATATATATATATATATATATATATATATATATATATAAATATATATATATATACACAATGTCTGTATGTGTGTCCATATATATATATATATATATATATATATATATATATACATGTGCATTTACACACGTATGTACATATATACACACTTTTGAGCCCATTTCACTCAAATATATAAAAAATAATTTTTGTGTTTGTATCTGTGTGTGGATGTGTGTGTATATCTGTGTGGGTGTCTGTGTGTGTATGTGTGTATATCTGTGTGGATGTCTGTGTGTGTTTATTGGCATGTGTGTGTATATCTGTGTGGGTGTCTCTGTGTGTTTATTGGCATGTGTTTATATCTGTGTGGGTGTCTGTGTGTGTGTATCTGTGTGGGTGTTTGTGTGTGTGTATATCTGTGTGGGTGTCTGTGTGTGCATGTGTGTATATATCTGTGTGGGTGTCTGTGTGTGTATACCTGTGTGGGTGTGTGTGGGTGTATATCTATGTGGGTGTCTGTGTGTGCATGTGTGTGTATATCTGTGTGGGTGTCTGTGTGTGTGTGTTTATATCTGTGTGGATGTCTGTGTGTGCATGTGTGTATATATCTGTGTGGGTGTCTTTGTGTCTATACCTGTGTGGGTGTGTGTATGTGTGTGTGTATATGTGTGTTGGTGTCTGTGTATGTTTATTGGCATGTGCATGTGTGGTATAGGGCATCCTCCCTTTTCTTTGATGTAATATTTTTCTAGGTAGGGGCTTCATGCACTTGCTAAAGCCAGCTCTGAACCAGAACATATAATAACTAGATCTTATGATGCTGTTATATAGATAAAGCCAATCCTCCTCACACAAATAATATCTAGAAATATATACTTATAGCCTTTTATTTCTAAATGACTTATTATTACACAGTTCATTTATAATCAAATTGTCATATTAATACTGGCAGCAGAATTGGTGAGAAAAATCCTTTTAAGATTTTCTTGAAGCGCTACTGTTTCAGTTTTTATGCATTTGTACAATAATGTAATGTGTTTGACTGTTCTGTATTCCTAATGCAACAAGTATATTCTGTAAAACCGCGTGAAGCATATTGTTATGAATTCTCTGCACCTTCCAGTTAATATAAAATCCTTATAATTTATGCATTTCACACAGATATGTGACCTATGATAATTCAATAAAAATATATTCCATTTGGAGTATTAAGCATAAATGAAAAGAAACTCCATAGGTTCAGAGCAATACTAAATAGTAAATACATTGTTGCTGTAATGTATACTTCTTCATAGTAAGAATCAATCAACCTTTACTATGTACTGTTTTTAATGTTAACAGTTCTTAACATAAGAGAGATACATTTAAATGCATGTACATAGGATAATGTAATTATGAAAACATATAACATATTGTTATTGCTGCAACCATTTATTTATGAAAAAAATATATAATTAGTGAAATACGCAGTCTTATAAAAGGAATGAAAATCAGTGGCCAATTGAGGCTTAGTTATTAACATTGATGTCACAAACGTCTGTTACACTGATACTATCAGTTTTGACCAGCAAATGACTAAGGGGCTGCTTATCTAAATGTGTTTTTTCACACCAACCCTTGCATGGACTTTCCTCGTGGAATTATCTTAAAAAAGGGGCAGTCCCTGTAAGAAGCAAGATGTCTCCTATTGAAATTAATGGAACTCATTGGAAAGGGACACTTTGCTGTGTAAAACTAAGTTAGCAGTGAGCAGAGGGCGCACTTTAAAAATGAAAATCCTGCCGCCAATATACGCCACTTATGCGTTAATTTCGTTAGACAGAGGCATTTTGCACATGTCGAGTTGCGCTTGTATTACAAGTTTATAGTAAAAATATTGCGACTGCATTAAAGGGATAGTAAACACCAAAAATGTTATTGTTTAAAAAGATAGATAATCCCTTTATTTACCATTCCCCAATTTTTCACAACCAACACTGTTATAGAAATGTACTTTTTACCTCTGTGATTACCTTGTATCTAAGCTTCTGCAGACTGCCTCCTTATCTCAGATCTTTTGACAGACTTGCATTTCAGGCAATTAGTGCTGACTCTTAAATAACTCTGCGTGCATGAGCACAATGTTATTTATATGAAACAAATGAACTAACGCCTTCTAGCTGTGAAAAACGGCCAAAACTACAAAATGATAATAAATGTGATAAGATGAAATAAATTAAAGAAATATACGATATCAAATAAATTATATTTCTAAAAAAAAGTTGATTCCAGATCAAGTGATTTAAATCGTCCTCAACTGATAATATAATATAATACTGTAATACTGTATTGTGATAGAAATCTGTGTTGCAATTAACAATTCAGTACTCACATGAAGTGGAGCTAATAAGCTCTCTTAAATGCACACATCTACTTTAATACGGGTAGGTAAACAGTAACCCATGGTAGATAGATATAACATTTATTATAAAAACAATTCAAAAAATATAAAAAACATCAAATGCTCAGTGGGTAATATTACAAGTCAGGGTCCCAAACCGGAACAGTCCACAAACACTGTTCAGAGCTATCCTCCTTCACGGATAGAAGCGGATTATGAGCAGTATAAATTTCACTCCAACCTCCGCTGCAACCAACCGACAAGGTTATGCTCCACCCCTGATGTCACTGGCACGTGATGACACAATAACTTTTGAATAATTTTTTTTTATTAATTTTTATCAGACAGTGTTATTATGAGAGTAACTCTACTTTTAAATGTATTTTTGATGTATTTTGTGCAACTTTTTTATCTTGCGTAACAGTTAACCAGAGCTCTGAAGTAACGCTAACCCGATATGCGTTAAATTTGATTGCGCTCAACTGAACGCTTTTACTTTCAACTACCCCTTATGGCTCGCAGGCTACACTTATCACTTCACTCGTAAGCTAGCCCTTAGTAAGTGCAGCCAGCCTCTTTGGCACAGCATTTTTTTCTCAACAACCCAGTCACTGCACATCACTCAACTAAATGTAGTGGTCTAGGTAAAAAAAACTAGTGCGCCGAAGAATATGGCTGCACTTACATGTGTCTATGACTAAGGCGTCAATAGCCAAAACACGTAAAGCGGATTGTGCTAACACACGACACTGCATTATATGTATTTTACTCTTTTTAATAGTGCAGAATGATGTAACATCAAAGACTAAGTTTACTGTCCCTTTAACATTTTCATATAAAATTTTGAGTTATGTATAATTAAACAACTTTGCTATATGCTTTTATCATCTATTTTGGTCCTTTTCATGTAATTTAGCTCTGAAAATTGAGTATTTTCTCATTCTTAAAACTTAAAATGCATTCGGCTGACTACAAAACTTAACCTTGCTACATATGCTTCCCCAATTGCAAAACAATTTTATATCAACACTATGACTGTGACTAGCCTTGTTGTCTGCAGACTCAAGCCAATATTGGCTTCTCCAAATAATACACATTGTGGGTGGAGTTAGGCATTTGAAAAACAATTTCAGTAAGCATATTAATCGGTTTAGGAATGGCTGATATGTTTTTATCTAGCAACACAACAGAAAATTCCTGTAATTACAAGGTGTTTACTGTCCCTTTAAAGGGACAGTCTATTCAGAAATAAACTTTCATGATACATATAGGACATTCAATTTTAAACAACTTTTATCATCAGATTTGCTTTGTCCACTTGGTATTCTTTGTTGACAGCTAAATCTAGGTAGGCTCATATACTAACTTCCAAGCTCTTAAAGGCCACCGTTTATCTCAGTGTATTTTTTACAGCTAGACAGCGCTAGTTCATGAGTGCCATATAGATAACATTGTGCTCACTCCTGTGGAGTTATTTATTGTCAGCACTGATTGGCTAGTCTGTCAAAAGAACTGAGATAAGGGGCAGTCTGCAGAGGTATAGATACAAGATAATCACAGAGGTAAAAAGGGTATTAATATAACAGTGTTGGTTATGCAAAAGTGGGGAATGGGTAATAAAGGATATTTCTGTCTTTTTAAATATAAAAAATTCTGGAGTAGACTGTCCCTTTAAGCATCAAAGAAAAATCTGCATCCTAGGTTTTCGTAATTCTGTAAATTGCATAAATTAGCTATTTGATCGGCAGCATTTGCACCTCACAGAATTTTCTTTTTGGCCTCTTTAGGGAGCATTTGATAAGTACAGTTTTTAAACAAAAGCAGGAGGTCTAACATCAATCAAACTTCCATGAACATAATCTGGTAATTATAATTACATGGTATACATAGCAGTGTTTTTACCTTATCAACGGATCCTCTATTCTTCCATGTATGTTGTTGTGTAACACTAACTGCGATCCCACCTCAATAAACCCTGTACTAAACCTTATACCATACTAAACCCTCATTGGGGTCATCAAAATCCCCAACCACACTAAATAGACAACCCACCCTAAATAAATTCATATCTGTTGATCCTTCCACCACAATTAACTCTATACCTGCCAGACCACTATACTATTAAACTATGTTACCCAGCATAATAAGCCCTAATTGCATCCAAAATTACCTCCAATGCTCCCACTATTGTCGTAACATTAAATACGACTCCATGGAAGATACTCCACAGAAGTTCCCCATCACCAATAAGGGACCTATCCTACACAGCTTCCTCAGTACAACCATTTTAGCAACCAAGGGGCTTCACATGACCTTTCAGTGTTGTCTCCTCAGCACATAAGGGACCCACATTCCAACTTCCTCCATTACTTAAGGCCCTTAGCATCTAAGGCTACTAAATAGCACCCTGCTTAACTTCTGCTGGCCCCTGAGGAAGTTCCCACACAATTCTCTGTCTTGCTGTGGCCTGCCCATGTCTCATCTTCCCTATTTTTGTTATCCTTATTGGTTAAGAAATCAGAATTAAAGAGGAGGGGCTGAATGTCAGAAGTGAGCCCTCCCTCTATACCACTGTTTTTTTAAACCTATCCTCATGCCACATTTTGAGGAAATTCCTCCCTAACAGGCCACATTTTGAAGAAATCTTAACTGGAACACAGGTTAAATAATCAGCTGATTAGTAAACATGGTTATTTTAATTGCCCTCATCTAAGGAAATCCTGAAAACCTGCCCTGTTGGGGAGGCTTCAAGACAGGTTTGTAAACCAGTGTTCTATACCAATCAGTTAGATTAAGCAAAGTTTTAATTTGTTTAATCTAAAAGAGGGAACTTTAACATATATTATTGTTTGTTTATAGAATAAAAACTTATATTCCTACTTTTTGTTATTATGCTTCTAAAGGTTCATCACTTCTCACCAGTGTAGATTTGGGGGTTGTCCTTATTAGAAAATGAGCCAGTAACCTGTACTATAAGCTGAACACAAATGTTTGTTTTATCATATTATAAATATAAATGTCACAACTTTTTCTTAAACACATTTATGCAAAAATTGAAAAGGCTAAACGGCAGTAATGTACAGTATCTCACCTATAACTTGTTTAACAGCAACATCTCTCACAAGCATTAATCCACATCAAATCAAGCATATTTTGTAACAGATAAATACGCTTTTTACAAAGTTATGTTCCTAGTATTTGTCAATTGATTGCATTTTCCATGCAAACTATAAACAATATTATAGCGACAATCAAAATAAAATATTGGTTTAATATTTACATTAAAAATAGAAAAACACACAAAATAAATTACCATTTGCATCTTAAAACAATGATACTGATATAAAAAAAAATCACACTATGATATCAGCACATTTTGTTTTAGCAATTTTAACCCTTTCGTGACAGGGTTAAAGTGTCTACATCGGAACACCTGTTCCGATGTAGACAAATTGAAACTACGCGATCGTGCATACGATCGCGAGATTTCAATTATTGGATCGCATCTGGGGGGCGTCCCTACAACCCTAGGAACGCCCTCCAGACCGCGATCAAGTCCTTGAAGCGCAGAAGGCTTCAGGACAGCCGTTTGATATGACGTTCTATTCCGTCATAACGGCTTTAAAGCCCAGTGTAAATATGACGGAATAGAACGGCATAACGGCGTTAAAAGGTTAAGAAGTGAAAATGTGTTCATTTAAATTGTGTATGCTCATTGTCATTCCAATTTTCTCTCCATAGTTTAAGCTCGGATAAGAATTGTGTTGAATGTGATTTTTCTAAAGTTCAGAATTATTAAAGGCAGAAAAATGCAGCTGAAAATAAAGTGTAGACTGTCAAACTGTTTCAGCCTTGCAAATGTGAATCTAATTGGTTTATTTATTTCAGAATCAAAAAATAAATAAATCATGTTTCCAATTGTATCGTGTTGGAAACTTTTTGCAAAACTATAGAATAATGGGTTCATCACAATGTATCTGTTTTATATGCATCGTTATTGAAAGTGTGTATGTTTTTCTGGTTTTTGGGATCATGGATGCACACACATGGCCAGATCATTGGTGTGGCTGACCTTACTTGAGTGGCATTGATGGTGCTGCAAAATATTGGACAGTTGGGTGCTGTACTCCCAGATTATTCCGTATTGATTTCTTAAAAAAAAAAAAAATGTCTGAACTGGGAAAGTGCTGCATGCTATTTTGCTTACAAAGAGGACCTGGACCTGTAGATTGCTGACACCACTGAGGCTAGAACAAGGTGGATACATTATTGGAATTCTTAGAATTTAGCCAAGGGATTTGAATATGTATGGTTTAGCAGATTTTAGGTCACCGTGGACTAGCATATATGAGGGGAAGCACTCACCTACCCTAATTTATCTTTGGTTAGCATTATTTGAGATACCACAGCTAGATCCTAGAATGCCACAATACATGCTGGTATTAAGCTCTGTGGCCAATCACTGTATGCCTCAGGAGTAAGGCAGTCTAGTGATGCACAATCTTGCCCAAGGTCATGTGATTACTGTGAGAGCCAGTCATAATGATTATTTTTTAACAATGGCTTGTCTTAGCCCCTCCCTTTCTGTCCCATTTTTTTAAATCTGTTTTTTACTTTTACATTTTATTTTTTTGGTTTTGGTAATAAAAGATTTAAATATAATGGGGCATATTTATCAAGCTCCGTATATGATGCCCCATGTTTCCGGTGAGCCTTCAGGCTCGCCGGAAACCGAAGTTATGAAGCAGAGGTCTAAAGACCGCTGCTCCATAACTTGTCCGCCTTCTCTGAGGTGGCGGACAGAAATCAACCCGATCGAATACGATCGGGTTGGTTGACACCCCCTGCTAGCGACATTTTGTGACCAACAGATAATTTCCCATGTGACTTGTCAGCACTTCCATCGTGTGAATAAAAAAGGTCAGCTCATGGATAAACTCAGATGCTAAAGAGGTCACAAGAAAGGCAGAATATGACTTGAAATGTCTATAATTTTTAAACTGTTGGGTCATTAAAATCAAATATGTAACATATACTTTTTACAAAATACTACTAAGAAAATATTTAAATAATATTTTGTCAACAGATATAACACAGTTTGTCCTAGTAGAAATATATTGCAAATAATTATTTGCACACACACAGATATATATATGTACACACACACACTTACACACACATAAATCTAACTATCATCATCTATATACACATATATATATATATATATATATATATATATATATATATATACACACATATTTGCCCCCCAATCTTTCCCTATTTTTCAGTATTAAATTCCTAATTATTTTTATTTGATATGTCCAAATAGAGTATCACTAGATATTTCAGGCTCGCCGGAAACCGAAGTTATGAAGTAGAGGTCTAAAGACCGCTGCTCCATAACTTTTTCGCCTTCTCTGAGGCGGCGGACAGAAATCAACCCGATCGAATACTATCTGGTTGATTGACACCCCCTGCTAGCGGCCGATTGGCCGCAAATCTGCAGGGGGCGGCATTGCACCAGCAGTTCAAAAGAACTGCTGGTGTAGTGATAAACGCTGACAGCGTATGCTGTCGGCATTTATCGATGTGCGGCGGACATGATATGCTACATCGTATCATGTCCGTCCGCACATTAATAAATTGACCCCAATGTGTTAAATACCTCTAGATAAATACCCTTGGGTATCTAAATTCTACAAATATATAATTTTATGTAGCAGTTTTGAATTGGGTGCCCGCTACTTAGTTTACAGTCCAAGCATGACAAATTATGGGCCAGATTATGAGTGGAGCGCAAACGTTTACGCATGAGCGATATGGGGTATATTGCGAGGGTTTGTGCTCATTGAGCTTATAGCTCATATTACTAATTGAAAGCAAACACAATTGCTGGAGCACAATTGTTATTTACGCTAGAATCTATACCACGACTATAGAGCTCTGGTTTACTGTTTCACAAAACTAAAAAGTGTCACAAAACACATAAAAAATAAATTACAAAGTACAGTTACACTATCTAATAAAAATTATTAAGAAAAAATATTGGACACAAAAGGCTCAAAGCTATGAGATCTTAGGTGTTAAAAAAAAAGACAGGCTTTAACATAGAGATACATACATATACATCTCTAAAGATGTATATGTATGTATGTATATATGTATATATATATGTCAATATATGTATTAATGTGTTGATATATATGTATATATGTACAGGCATATATACACAAATAAACACATAAAAACATTTGTACATGTATATATATATACACACACACACACACATATTTGCCCCCCAATCTTTCCCTATTTTTCAGTATTAAATTCCTAATTATTTTTATTTGATATGTCCAAATAGAGTATCACTAGAAAGGTCTTTTTTATGTAAAAAAAAACAGTGTATAAATAATATGACAATTAAGGTGAAACCAATAGTGAGTAAAAATGTCAAAATTACTTGTGTCATTTAAACACAGAAATGGGGAAAAACCTTGGTCTTTAAGAGGTTAAATAATAATTTTATAGCGGAAATTTTTATTTTGTTGCTTGTTTTTTAATTCAAATTTGAATGCATACAGTATTATTAATACGATATTTAATGTGAACTTTGTTTATGATATTTTATTTTGTACTTTCAATATGCTTTTTGGCCCCTTAATGACATGCAATGTACCCTGTATGTCACTGGTCATTTAAGGGGGCTTATTTTTTGATTATGCAGTGTTGCAGGAGGCCTTCAGAAAGAAGGGAGGACCTAATAGCGCGTTTTTTCTGCTGGCGGCATAACCCGCACTATTAAAGCCCGAAAAACCCTTAATGACCAACAACATGCAGGATACATTGTGGTTGTTAAGGGGTTAAAGTTTTTCTATTGAGCTCTATTCTGTAACTTATGTGTCCCTCCTTTACATTCAGAAATGTAGGCATAGGGGCATATTTTTCAAGCTCCGTATGGAGCTTGATGCCCCGTTGTTTCTGGCGAGCCTGAAGGCGGACAGACATTGCCGGAAATCAACCCGATCGAGTATGATCGGGTTTATTGACACCCCCCTGCTGGCGGCCTATTGGCCGCAAGTCTGCAGGGGGCAGCGTTGTACCAGCAGCTCTTGTGAGCTGCTGGTGCAATGCTGAATATGGCGAGCGTAT